>NC_142348.1:42106666-42427500 GCF_054954075.1 Amborella trichopoda
GGTCTCCCATAGAAGTGAAAGAATTACCAAAGTCAGGAACAGTTCCTGATTCTCGGTTAGCATGCGGGGTATAATCTTAGTGAACTTCGGGTTGTACCATCTTCTTCCTTCTGTTATATGTCTTTATCTCCTTCTTAGGGTGTACACCATTCTTTTCATATAAACCATTCTCCTAAAATAAAAGTGGTGTGGGAACAGGAAGGGGAGTGCTCTCTACATTGAAATGTATCTTATTCTCCCCTAAAGAAAGCACTCATGACCAATAGATAAGAAGTACGGAACAGATTCAAAGAGAGGAACATCCATGGAGACATAGTCGAGCTTTGTTAATACGATCATAACTCCTGAATCATTTTTTATGAGATGGATCTCTAAGGAAAACACAATCGACATCTTTAGCATCAAGCTTGTCCCTCTTTGGACCAAGGATATAGACAAAACATATACAACCAAAAACTTTGGGGGGTAGAGGAAACAGGGGAGAGTTTCGAAAAATAATTTCAGCAAGAGATTTGCCCTAAGGAACAAGAGATAGTATGCAATTTATCAAAAAGGCAGCAGTGGGAACCAGTTCAGATCAGAAAATTTTTGGGACCTTCATTCCTAGCAAGAGAGCTCGGATGACTTCCAACAAGTGCCTATTTTTCCTCTCAGCATACCATTTTGTTGAGGTGTGTATAGACCATTTGTTTGGACCTCAATCCCTTGATCAATAAGATAATCTCTGAGTTGGTTTGCCCATTGTCAGAACATAAAACTTTAGTTTGTGCATCATATTAAGTTTTAACCATTTTGGGATAAACTTGAAATAGATTAGTAACCTCATCTTTGTTTTCATTAAATAAATAGTTGTTAATCTAGACCAATCATCCACAAATGTAATAAAGAAGCACAAACCAAACACATAGTCAATTGGAGAAGGACCCCACACATCAGAATGTGAGAGAAAAGGGAATATCACTCTTTCTATTAATGTTGATTGGAATTGTTCAATGATATTTGTGAGTTACTCATATCACACTGATATTGTACTCGACTCAGAGACTCAAACAGTTTTGGAAATAAAGACCACAATAAAAGATGATAGATGACCTTATTAGCTATGGAAGATATGATTGTAGCCAAGGCATGATCTGGAGTCTCCAAAAGGTACAACCCTCCATCCTCATGACCACGCCCAAAATGTCTTCCCCATCATGAAGTCATGCAAGACACAATAAGAGGGAAGAAAGGCTACACTGCAATTTAAAGTTTTTGTGGGATTACTAACTGACAAGAATTTACTAGAAAGATAGGTTAACAATAAGGGTAACAGGAAACCGTCCGTTATTTTAACAGATTCTTGATTAGAACAAGGAATGTAGGAAGACAAAAGATCAGTCATATCATTCATATGTTCAGTAGCTCCAGAGTCAATAGTCCAAGGGGTTTTAGATGAATTTAGGAGGCCCGATAAGCTAATGCAAATATACCAATTTGGGCAACATAGGATTTAAAATAAGGAGGGTCCCTAATTGAAGCCTGCTGCTTGAGATCAAGAAGATCTTTTTTAAAAATGGCCACCAACTCTTCTTCAGGTTCAAAGGCATTAGTATTTTGCCACCCATGCATAACAGGAGTAGCACTTTCAATAACTGTTGTTCAATTTGCTCGAGAAACATTACGTCTAGGGAGTCTAATCAAATCCCAACATGCATCCCTTTTGTGTCTAATCTTCCCACAGTGGATGCACTTTAATTCGGGCTTCTCATCAAATGAGGGGCTTCCACGATCATGTCCACCACCACGGCCTCCACCTCGATTACCACTTGAACTTGAGAGTAGGGCAGATCTTTCTATTTCGCCTATAGACACTGCCATTATTTTGCAGCGAGTTTCCTCACACTAAAGAAGACAGAAAACAGCTCCAAGTGATGGCGAAGCCTCACCACCTAGAACATTTGGCATAATTGATACATATTCTCCATTAACTCCTCTCATAAGATCAAAAATCTTCCTTTTTTTTAATCTCTCTTTGTTCCTTTGCACAAGATGAGATCTACATGGGTTGATAATGAGTCATTTCATCCCAAAAACCATGAAGATGAGTATAATAATTCCCACTGACAGGTCCCCTATTTGAAACAATTGATTTGTTGCCTCAGCTCATAAATCTTTGCAATATTTTTCGTTTAATAATAAGTCTCAGACACTGCACCAATATTTCCTTAGAGGTATTGTAGTTCATAAAAGTTCGACTCAGATTAGGCTGCATAGAATACAATAACCAATTCATAATTCCCATATCGTCGGCTTCCCTATTTTCTCTTTGGGACCCTTGAGATCTGATTTTTCTACTTGACCTTCAATATATCCCAATTTTTTCTTTCCACCAACAAATAATCAATAAACCCTGGCCCACGCTAAATAATTTGTGCCATCAAATTCAACTTTGGTAATTTGGAGTCCAAATTACTCCTAAGACATCTTAAATTTTGGTTAATCTATAACACCCTGAGAACTAATCAACAGCTGAGATCAGGTTACACCCTCAGATCTCTTCAAAAACAGGATTTACAGATCTCATTGCACCCTCAGATCTGATCACACCTCCTTTTTTATTCAAAGAACATCTCAGATCTCTTCTAAAAAGAGATTTACAGATCTGGTTATATCCTCAGATCCGATCATACCTCTTTGGATTCAAAGAACCTTACAAACAGCACTACCGATGTTTTCTTGGCTGAGATACATAAAACATAATCCACCAGTGATCTAGGTTCTTTAACAAACACATGATCTATATCAAATAATCATCCAAAGAACTAAACTTAATCAACCCAATCACTGCTGGAAACTAGGGTTTTAGGGCATGATGATGTCATCTAACAATAAAATTGACATCAGCCTTAAATCATACCACCATACACCTTTTGTTCAATGCTTTAACCTTTTCTTTGATGCTCTAATACCAAGTTGAAAGTAATCTAAGATAATTCAATCAAAGAAGAGAAAAGAGAAAAGAAGTTATTCAAGAATAATAAGAAAGGGAAAGAGAAGGAAGAAGAAAGTGAAGAGATAGATGGAAAGTGGCATGAGGAAGAGAGAGACAAAAGAGAAAAAGAGACAAGTGTGATGGTTAGAATGACCACGTACCTCTTTTTATATTAACGTGTACCAAATTACAATATTGCCCGTGAAGAATGAAATAGGACATATGTCCTAAACAACAATTAAAAGACACTAATATCCTCAAATATAACAATAACAAATTATTTTTGAAACAAGGTTCATTTTCCTTAGTACTTTCTAGAAAAAGAAAGAAATTGTTGCACTGACTCAGAACAGTTGACCTAGAATGACACTAAGCTAGATTGTATTAAGGGTCAAATTGTGTCAAAAAGAGAGTAAGACTTAAGACTAGCACCAACGCGGGGAACTGGGAAAAAGAGTTGGACAAGTCTCACGATAACTCGCATGACTCATCAGAGTCAATATAATGAAGGCAAGTTTATAACAAAATTCATTAAAAAAAAAAAAAATCAAAAACCTAAAACTCCTGCCAGTTCAAGAGGAAGCTTTGTTTATTAGTTCCCTTCTTAACGCCATAAAATATCAATCTCCGAGATCCAAACCATAATAGTGCACCCATTCAAAAACATCAAGTTGAAGCTCCAGCAGCTATCCCTTTCTCTCACCCCTCCCTAATGAATGTTTGTGACTTAATTGTTTTGATCCTATTTTCGATGACGGAAATTTATATTTGCACCCATCACGCTACTAATGCCACATGACAAGGTATAGGGCACAATAAAAAAAAAACAAAAGAAAATGAATTTGAATAGCCATTCCGATGTTTATGTACTTACATTATCATCATCTGATCCTTCTCCCAATTATTTAAGGTCAGCTACACACATCATGTTCCAACATTCTGCTCTATCAAGGGCTATACCCTCACTCAGACCATAAGTTTTCATCTCTTCTCACTACTTCTATCCATGTCCTTTTTGGCCCTCCCTTGCCCTTTCAGAGCCTTCCCACTTGAACCAAATCAACCCTCTTAATCGGCATTGTTCTCAGTCGACATTGCACATGCCTAAAACACCTAAATCTACTTTCCCTCATCTTATTGCCTATTGTAGCTACCCCAAGTTTCCTCAGATGTATAATTTTTAAATCATATCCTTTCTCGTCTAGCCACCCATCGATCAACATCTTCTCCCAACTACAGTTAGTCTATAAATATGTTGTTTCTTAATGCCCAGCATTCTGTCTAATAAAGCATGGTTGGCCTTCCAACCGTCCTATGGAACTTCCTATTCAATTTCATTGGTATACGATGATCACATTAGAAGCACATCTCCACTTCATCCACTCAGTTCTAATTCTATGTACGACATCTTCCCCGATCTCTGCATTCTTATGGATTATCAACCCAAGATATTGAAAATAATCTCTTTCAGACACTTCTTGGCCATCGATATAAACAAATTCCTTGTTTCTATTTTGTCTTAGTCCAGCTAATTTTAAAACCTTTAGATTCTAGATCATCCTCCCTCCAACCATTGAACTATACCATTTCCACATTAACGAGTTAACTCACCTGAGATAAAAATTGACTCGATTAGGTATCTCCCCAAGACACATTAGAGTCTCGCATCAGTGAACTAGCACAAAGAATCAGATTAATTGGAGCTTCCCCTCTTTACCACAATCATTGCTGGAAAAACCGGGTGATCTAACCGCTAACCGCCCGGTTAGATCAGAACTGGTCTGTTCAGGTTTTGGGCGGTTTTGGTAATTGACCGGTATTTAAAAAAAAATTCAAAAAAATGTATATAAATTCTCAAAAATAAGAAATTTGGTTTGTAATGCATTTTTTAATATTCATTATATTATGGTAAAGATTAAAAATTGTCTTGGCCATTAATACTCACTTTAATTAAAAAATGGATTCGTTAAATCCATTTTTTTAATTAAGTTTCAACTTCATTTGAATGTGTTTTGTTTTAATCATTCTTTATATGCTTTTCATATTTCAATATATTTTTTTTTTGTATCTTTTTTATTTTTTCAACACTTTTTTGACCGCCTGGGACTTGCCCGGTTAGAACGGTTGAATCGGTCGGTTTACTTAGGCCGGTTAAACCGCTTTCGGGCCCACGTCCGGTTAACCATTCCTGTTCGATTTTGTGAACACTGGCCACAATCCTTCCCTCTGAAACCCCAGTCCAAGTCCTTTATGATTGGAGATCCTCTCATCTCGAGATTGACACGAAAATGGGAATGTTGAACTGCAACTGACCCCCACTCTCACCCTCTAACAACTCTCTCTCGCTCAAATTAGCAATCATAAACACAAAAACTAGTGAACTAAAAATAAAGCTTAGGTAAGAGAACTTAGGGGTTTTCCACCATTCAAATCACTTACACAATGCGTGAGCAACTTATTTTATTCAATTTTGATTCCACTTATGACACCAAAAAATCTTCTTAAAGTCCACATTGCTCATGATGGCCATTTGGAGACTGGCCACAGCTTGATCAAATCCAGATGAATTTAATTAAATATATATGAACTGTAAATTAAAGTTGTCTGCTCATCAATGGGCTTCTGAAGCTTGCTGTATACATGGTTTGTAATACTATCACTATCAACTCCTCTAATAAATTTTAGCACGCAATTAAACTCCTATACATCATTTCTCTCCTCCCAAATTCCGAATTCAAGATCACAACTCAATGGCAGTTATAAATTCAAAGCTGAGTATCACAAGAAATACCATATTGTGAAAATTGTTGACAATATGCAACATGTTTTCATGAACAGAGTCAAGTGTCCAAGTATTTTACTATTTCCAACTATCCAATTTTTTTGTGCAAATTAAAATATAAGTAAACCAAGTAATATTGAATTCCTCTTACCCTATTCTTGCAGGGAGTTTCTTGAAGTATGCCTCACATATACTGCAAAACCAAATAAGCAAATCAGCATAGATATTCTGATGAAGTAAGACAAAGATTTTAAGTTATTCACTTTTCCATTGTTTACTTTCAATAGCTAAAAAGTAGTAATAGTTTACGTATAATCTGGAAATATATTGCAAAAGCAGGTTTTATTAAAAGCTTTGTTAATGGAATGCATAAGAACGACAAAAGATCATTATTATAGCAACCATACATGATATGCAATTGAAAAAGCCCAATCAAAATAATGAAAATGTCTGCTAAACCATGAATAGCCTCCTTAAAGAATTACAGTGACCCATCACTCACATAGACCTAAGTCCTATGAGTCCTATGGTAAGGACTCATGTTTCTTCGCCAAGTTGGTGAGGACACACTTTATTTTCATCTCATTGGAAAACATAATCAATTGACCTCTTGTTCTTATAAACTTTAACCAAGAATCAAGGATGGGTTTCATCTTTCAATCTTCATAGTTGTCACATTTACGTACGGTACATATTGCAACAACATGGGAGGAAGTAAACCTCAAAAGTGTTGCCCCAAATTAGCTTATCATGTTTATGATGCAAAAAAATGTAGTAGCAATATTTCAAAAAGTGGACACATGTAGTTAAATGACTTTATGAAATTGACAGACAAAAAACCTACGAATTATTTTCTGTAGTTCATGATCCATTCTCACATCTAAAGACTTTGCACTTGAACTAGATAGAGGTTCGTGATTTTTGACATAAATTTCTGATTCAGGCGTGTGGAAATGAACTGCAATCACCTTTGGCTATGGTGGAGGATATTTCAAGAAAGGGTGCAGAAATCATCTATAAATTAGATTCCCAGAGCTAATCATAATTCATAAAATATTATCACGTATATTTCATCTCTAAATTAGATTTCCCACAGCTAGTCATGATTCATAAAATATTATCACACATGTTTCATCTCCTCTTTTTCACTGACATGGAAGATAATGGCAGATGTGTGAGTATAGTGCAATGTCTTGACATATTGATATAATGCACTTTAGTAGATCATGAAGATGTTATGTCGTCATATATTCGGGCCTCAATGCACTCCCCAGACAGGTGAATACAGTCCCAAAAGTTAAACAAGGATCAGGTACTAAGATTTTTCATGAGACTAGATGGATGTGGTGGATGGGCAGAAGATCCACAATACGAATTAGTTCAGATTTTCAGTTAAAACTGCAAATTATCATGGCACTTGGACTCCAAGGAAGTCAATGGCAGTTAGGGATGATATTTGCATAGGCCTACACTCAGATTCTGTTAACTTTTAAGGGAGCAGCAAAGGGCCTTTGATTGGTTCAAACAGTATCTTTGGGCCTAGTGGATGGGATGTGTCTGGCAGGAAGTATATTCCCCTGAAGGAATATGGGATGGCACCTAGTGTCTAGGAGAAGATTGTGCTTTTTCTGTCTAGGAGAAGATTGTGCTTTTTCTTTTGGAAGATATTCATGCCCATAGAATTCTGACCTACTTGTAGTGGAGGAGGATAGAACAATGAAGTAAAAGCTCTCTGATTTCAAAAACAATAATACCATCTGACCCACTTGTAGTGAAGGTTCTTGTTTCACACAGGCAAGAATTCCTGTGATTTGATGGTCTCAATAACCATTCAACTTCTTGTTTCAATAGACCAAGGAGAAACTTTTCAAGTAGTGAAGCAAATACTGTCTCGAAGTCCTTCTTGCAACACGAATTAAACTTTGCATTCCCCACCGCTCCCTCCCTGTGTTTCATCCCATATATGAATTACAGCCAATAAAGAAATTGAGTCGCATTTGGGCTATTGGGACTTATCAATGGAATGTAGATGGACTCCGATCACAAAGAATAAGAAAAAAAAAAGGAATTTGAAGGGGTTATTTTATCTGATTTGTAATTAGCTTGTCACTAGGGATATAACTATACTAGTATAGAAATCATCAATCTCTTCCAATATAAAATAAGGAAACATCTTTAATCATTTAGTAACAGGATGCAACCTTCACAATTACATATCGGATAACATTTTCCAAAACACTCTAAAATAACCTGGTAGTTGAAACCAAACCCAAAGGCAAGAGGCACAATTGTAATCTATAATTGTTAACCTCAAAAATAAAAGGAATAATGGCAAGACAAGTAGTAGTAAGTTGCTCTTAATTCTTACAAGAACTAATAAATTAATTCAACACAGTTAAAATTTCACATTCATTACCTTCGAGTAAAAGGGCGTCTTAAAAGTACCGTAGGAGCATATTTCTTTTGTTTTCTAAGTATGTATTTCTCCTGCAATTGCAATCAAGCCATAATGATATCCAAATGGAGAATACAGCTAACGTCAAACTTTCTTGAAACAAAAATTTACTTGTGAGAATGCCGTTTTTGTCTGAAATGTTGAGCTGTTAGCTATAAGAGCTTCAATAATTTGCTCACCAGTAGCCCCCTCCCTAGGAAAAATTAACAAAATTAAACTACTAGTATAGCTCAAATTAATAATGATGAATGATTTTCAAGGTTTAGAAAATCTATTTTACAGGTAATAAAGCAATTAAATGACATTATACAAAAGATGACATGCTCTAAGAAAACATCAGAAAAGTAACACCCAGTACACACTGCCTACACCAAAACCACAATATGAAATCACAGCATTACCTATAAACACCAATAGATCTCTGGATATTGCCAGGTTAAAATGCCAAGGCCGCATATTTCGTAATGGAAGATAAAACACCACATACTAAATTTCAAATAATGTACCATAAAATTCATCTCAAAACATCTGTGCAGGCACATGTACAAACCTATAGAAAATTAAAAAATGAGTCAATCTCTAGTAAATAATTGCTTCTTTTTTCTCTTTTTTTTTTAGAAGGTGTTGACTTTAGCAATGAGTGACATAGGTACAGAAAAGGGGGTATAAGCCAAAGGTGTTGACTTTAGCAATGAGTGACATAGGTACAACAAAGGGGGCATAAGCCAGCCCACATGCTGGATGCACTTTACAAAAAATGAGATATGAACCAAAAAATGCTATACATCCAAAAAATCATGGCATAGCCATAGGTTCAGCAAAGAAGGAAAAAGGGGAGCTCACAGGGCCGATAGCTCAAAAAGGTGCCAAAAAAGTCCCTGATGTACTGTTTGGAGTGCTCCTTTAGTGAGGGATGTCGACTTCGGAGTTAGCCCCCCATCACGTATGCCCCATTAAGAAGTGCATGATGTCAAAAATTTCATCAAAAATGTGCTCAAGTCTCTATGGACAAGTTGAGGCACTTGAGGCTCATGAAATAATGTTCTCGGAATCCCCCTCGATGACCAATCACGTTTAAGGTCCTCAAGGAGGGCAATGGTCTCTGCTGCTGTGGAATCGGTGTGACCAATGAATTAGAAGAAGGAAGAAAGAATTGTCCCGTCCTTGTACCTGAACATGCCCCCTCTACCAGCCGGACTGGGGTTGCCAAAGGAACAACCATCCAAATTTAGTTTGTTTTTAGCCTTTGCTCCATTGGTCTCCAAAGCGAAACTCATGGGATTTGGGAAGACCTCAAATTTAGCACAGCCAGCCAATCTTGAATGAATCAGTATTGAATTGATGGTTGAAGAGGTTATGATTCCCAGCGGAAAATATTACCAAAGTTCTGATCCGATCTTTTAGTGCACTAATGGTGGAGTCCTCCCCTCAAAAAATCCTATGGTTTTTTTCAGTCCATATCGTCCACAAAGAGGCTGCCACAGATGCCCTCCAAAGAAATATCCCCAACTTTGACCAGGGGGTGAGATTTGAGGGAACTAAAAAGGTGGGGGGTGGCAGATTTGGGAATCACCCACATCCGTTGAAGAGCTGCATCAAATCGCCCCACATGGCCCAACGCAAGTAGCAGTGGATCAAGAGGGCTGCATTGGTTGCCTCTGCTGCTTTACACATTATCCATCAGTTAGGGATTGGCATGCCCCTTTTTTGTAGCAGGTCCACTATCAGAGTCCACTAGGATGTAGTTATCCAGCTAAGCACTTGGACCTTGGGTGGAATAGCTGTGAGCCAAGCCCTCACGGTAAGGGAAGGGGGAGCAAGGGGAAATGTTGAGGGCTGGCACAGCTCGCAATGAAAGAAGACACCGAAAAGATCTCCGAGGCGGCTGGTGACCGTATCATTTAGTCAGCACCAGTGGGGGGGAGGAAGGTAAGACTGTAGGAGGGAGGACTCAAAATTCAGCCAATTCTCTGTATGAAAGAGGCCGTCTAAAGTTGGGATACCAGATTCTCGAGTCACCCATAGTTCGAACGGGTCGGCCACAGTAGCATGTCAATCACAAGCCATGAGAAGCAACCCATAGAACTGCTCGTGAAGGATAGAATTTGCAATCCAAAGGTCAGTCCAGAACTTGAGTCTATTTCCCATACTAGGCCAAAAACAAATGTTTTCTTTGAAAAGGTTGTAGCAATATATCAAGCAACACCACACACCAGAAGACTGACCATTAGCCATGCCTTTGGGTAGTCAACCAGATTCTACACAGTGAAATTTGTGGCGATTCATCTCCCTCCATAGATGGTTTTCCTGTGTGCCAAAGCGCCGCCACCACTTGCCTATGTGACAAAAAGGAGAGCGAGAAGAACTTCGGGTCCAACGGCCTAATCATTGAACTGGGGAAACCTTAAAGATACTAAGCATTACTCTCCATCTCCAGAAAGGAAAACAAACCTTGTCCAAGCAATGAGGTCAAATTTCTTGTCCCCCCTCGCCCTCCCCGGACCATAGAAAACTCCTCATCAGCCAATTTAGGCGAGTCACCACCGAAGCTGGCATGTGGAAGAACGACATATGGTATATAGGGGCATTTAAAAGGGTAGCCTTATGTTGGTTATTCCCCTACAGTAGTGATGCAGGAATGAAAAGCAAAATCCACTTTTTTTCCCGATCCTTAAACATCCAAATCAGCAATAAAGGGTAACCATGGCTGTAAATCGAAGCTCTCTTCTTTTCGTAAACTAAATTTCACCACAAATAACATAAGCATCCCAAAATTTGGCATACAACCCTTTATAAGCCTATGAAACCCTAAAACTAACTTGAGATCCAAGTAAACCCTAAGACTTTAAAATACCCTTAAATAATTTTAAAATTTCAGAAATACCCCTGTGAACAGTAATGCATGAGCAGTACCTGTGAATAGTAACTATGGACAGTACCATGAACAGTGCTCATGAATAGTAAAAAATAAAAAAAATTAAAGAGAGAGAGAGAGAGAGAAACTGAGTATTGGAGAATCAACATAATTCCTAAAATAAATATCCCACTTAAAAAATAAAATATACACCCACATCCATGAAATTCAAAAAATAAAATTTTATATTTTTCAATCACCCAGCTCTTGATCTCCATCAAGTAGAGAACAACCTTTCATTCCATCCCACAAGCTTGCGGCCGAATTTTTCCATAACACGGTCCCATTGTTGCAATTTCAGTTTGCCTACACACAATGGCAGACCCAAATACATAGATGGCAGGCTTTCGACTTCACAGCCCCAATGGCTGGCGAGTTTCCGGATGACATAGGCCTCGGCTGCCATGCCCATCATTTTGGACTTAGCCATGTTGACCCTCAGTTTGTGGCTAATTCAAAACATTAGAGAAAGAGGAGTAGAGTGTCAACCTGTTAATGCATGGCATCATAAATCAGTAGGGTGTAGTCAGGATATTGGAGATGCGGGATCTCCCAATCTTGAAGCTTCTTATAGTACACCTTGTTGATACAGCCTGGCAATTAATCTGCTAAAGACTTTGGTGACAACCATGAACAAAAAGGTGGAGAGGGGGTCCCCTTGCCTTAGGCATCGAGAGGAGGGAAAGAAACTTTTAGATGAGCTAGTAATAAGGAGGGGGAAGAAAGGGTTGGAGATGCATCCCCTCATCCAAGTCCTCCACCAGTCGCCAAAACCTATTATGTAGACGATTTCGTCCAGGATGGCTCAATCAACAAGATCATAGGCCTTCACCCAGTCAAGTTTGATCACCACCCACGGGATTTGAGACAAATGCCTTGAATGGATATGTTCGTGCGTTACTAGGGACTCGTCCAGGATCTGATGGTCCTTAATAAAGGCCTCTAATTCGAGGAAATAACCTAACCAAGGACTTCCCGAAGTTAGGTAGTTAGGACTTCAGAGAGGATCTTATATGAGCTATTTGAGCGGGGTTATGGGCCTGAAGTCTTTAAGGTCTTCAGTTTCTTCAACTTTCGAAATCAAGGCAATGAAAGTGGCATTCATAGCCTCATGGATGATACCTCGTTCTTGAAACTCATGGAAACGATTCCCAGAAATTCTGAAGGGGCCAAAGGTAGACATCAAGGCCAGGGGCTCCATCCTGGACGAGCTCCTTAATGGGCCCGGGTATTTCCCCTTCAGTTAATGGAGGCTCTCACCATGCTACTTTGTCGTAAGGGGTAGACAAGAAAGAGAGGTCAGCCACATAGTTACCGGGATCTCTTGCCCAAGGTCGCAATTTTGATCCAGAATCCCGATTTCGCAATTTTGATAAGGAATCCTCACATAATCTATCTCCATAAAATCAGGAATCTCAATTCCTTATTTTACGAATATCGACTCCTTACCAATGAAGCTTAAGGGGAATTCTATAGGACAAGTGTGAGACCAGTTTTGCTTTATAGGACGGAATGTTAGGCGCTTAAGAAACAACATATCCATAGGATGAGTGTAGTTGAGATGAGGATGTTGAGATAGATGAGTGACAAGACAAGAAATGATAGAATTCAAAAGATTCAAAGGAACTTAGGTGTGGCTTCAATAACCAATAAGATGAGGGAAAGTAGATTGAGGTGGGCGAGCCATGTGCAGCATAGATCCAACACAACACCAATTAGGAGGTGCGATTTGGTTCAACTGGAAGACGCTAAAAGGTCCAGGGGAAGACCCAAAAGGACATGGATAGAAGTATTGAGAAAAAACATGGGGACTTATGATCACACAGAGGGTATGGACCTTTGATAGAGCAGAATGGCGAAAGAGGATGCGTGTGGCTAACCCTAAATAGTTGGGATAAGGCTCCGATGATGATAACAATGATGATTTTAGGAAACTCGATTCCAACACTTATAGAATTTCATTTCCAAGATTTATTGATTCTCAATTCCACAATTGTGGAATCTTGATACTATATTTGCTCAATCTGGATTCCACATATAACGACACTCAATTTGATTGTTTTCAAATCCAAATTCTTGAGCATCAAGTACCGCAATTTGTAGATGCAAGAAACAACGAATTAATCAAACATCGAATCTTGCTTCTACCCTCATAGCGTCTCGATTTGACTTTTTTTTGGAATCGTAATACCACAAAATCAAACACTAGTGTTCTAGGTGCATAAATTTGGGACTTGATGTTTTGACTCGTACAATCTTTTAGTGTCAAAATCTCTAGTACTCTCTATCCATGTGTGTACTTGATGTTTAGACTTGCAATTTTTCCCCTGATGCTATGGCACAATTTGTTTGCAAGCAAAACAAATTAATTATAATAATAACAATTCAAAGAATACCACTCTATTCAATCTACATCTCATATTGAAAAAAACAAGCAGACAAATTAGTAACAGCTTCGTAGACGTGGACATCCAAATGTGCAGATAGCCAGATCATGTAGGCACAAAATGCAAGCATATATGCATCAAGTCTTGGCTAATTTCTAATTATGCTTTGTCAGTAGCTAGGAACACATGAAAAATTCCAATTCTTATGCAGGACTCCGCATGCAAGGTGCTATAGTCATCTTTAAACACGGAAAACAATGTCAAACCTGCGCATGACATCTATATCATCACCAGAAAGGGTTTGGGCCGTGTTGCTGTCAACTAATGCCCTATTATCCTTGGTTTTGCAATCATTCTGATCTTCACTTTTAGAAGCACCTGCACTTAAACAGATCTCTCAAATTAGAACTTCCATACTGATAATAAATGACTAAATAATTGACATGAGAACACTTAAAGAATAAAACATAACCACAACCAATTATAATGACAAGTTTTTAACCATGGACATGCATCGGACAAAAAGCATTTGCTTCGCATCTTAAGAGTCACAAGATTATCTTCTTATTTAAAGTCAAAAAACAAAAACAAGAAATGCTAGCTAAAAGGTTTATTACTTTCACTTCATCATTAGCCCCCACCCTCAATTCTATTATATCCTTCTCCTTTGATACTCTTTCCACTTTTTCGGCTTCTATGTACTCAAGAATCTCTTTCTTCACAAGCTGGGGTACTTTTCTACATGGGGTAACATCCCCTCAATACCGGCAAGATGTTTCTTGACCTATTTGTCCAAGTCTATGTTAATAAAATACTTCAATCCTGGATCCCAACTCGTAGACAGCGAGGAAAACATATCAAACCTAAGAAAGAAATTCAAATATAGATTGTAAACTAAAATTTGTGCTCGATCTCTATTCTTCGATGTTTTGGATATCGATCAAGTTCAAACTCACACCAAAAGTCTTCTAATACCCTCACTACCACCCGAAAAATGATTCCTCTAAGAAAGGTCAAGCTTTTGGATGATTCTTCAAATTTTACAATTTTCCTCGATCATAAATATTCAAAAATGAATTTTTGAGAGTTTGATAGGACTAAATTTTTTGACCTCAAGGGGTTTCCCGCCAACAAGGGGCCTATTTTCCTAAGCACCCGCCTATCTGGGCAGGCGCTAAGGAAACGGCGCCCATAGATTTCCGGCCCTTTGGACACCTAGGCACTTGGCAGGCCGTTTTAAAAAACAAAGAGAAAAAAAAAAAAAATATATATATATATATATATATGAGACTAGTCATATTGTATCTAAACAACAAGATGCTACTAGCCATCTACTTTGTGACCAGTGTTCCAAAAAAACATTGGGTAGCATCTAGGTGCCAGGGGGGGGGGTGTCTATGCTGCCCAGCACCTAGGTAGCCTTTTGAATAGGGGTGTCCAGTAATCCTATTTTAAGTCCAGGTTTTGTATAAAAAATGCATATTCATGCATTTTCTATAATTCAAACAAAAAAATACCCCACCCAAAGGGTATTTTTGCACCTAGGCGAGCGCAGTCCCCTGGGCTCCCGTCCAGGTACCCTAGGCACCGGCCCAGGGACAGAAAGCCTAGTTGGTCCACCCAGGCCTAAGCAATCCCCCAGTTCCCCCCTAGCCCACCTAGGCAGTCATCCAGGAGCTCGGATGACTACTTTTTGAATCAATTTTTGTGACTATAATTCTTTACCTAAGGATGAATTAGTGACCATTCATGAAACTTCTTGATCACAAACAACGTATCTTCATTCATGATGAGCCCCCTACTTCAAGTCACATCTCACCGAATCCGGTATATCTTCATTGAACACCATTTTTCCACGATTCCTCAAGCTCCTTGGATAATTTATTCAGAAGCCACTAAACATATCATTGATACGTCCAATCTCTTTTATACTTATGGTACCTATTCAAACCAAGCGTCTATTAAGATTGCTAATGGATCCCTTGTTTCCCTTAAAGGAAAGATATTGTTCGAATAACTTCATCCATAGATTTGTTGTCCACTTCACATGTTTCGAAGTTGTCCAATAATCTTCTATATGTTAGAAATCTTAAAAAATAAATAAATAAATTGTAATGTAACCTTTTTCCCATCTTATTGTGTTTTTCAGGACTTGGTGACGCATTTACACACAGTTGTGAGGATGGAGTGTTGTACTTCTAGAGACACCAAAACAAGCTCCTACAAAAACTCAAATAGCCGCCTTGTCCTTCCTTGCTAATAAAGAATAGGTATATTTCTTGTGCATTTGCCTCTTGCTCCTCTTTTCTAGTTTGCATTCTTTGTTTCCTAAGAATTCTTCGTCGTTGCACCAAGTTCAATTAAAATTTGAGACTTGTCAGCTATCAAAACATTGAAGAACTTCTGTTTCTATTATAGATTGTGATGTTTGAGGACCTTCCCCAATTGTATTACTTTTTTAAAAAAAATTGTGGATTACTACAACAGATTGACCACAATTTTATTCAATGAAACATAAAGATGAAGTTGCAATGCTTTTTCAAGTTTATCACAAAATGGTTAGAGTATAATTTAGTGCAAGTATTAAAGTACTTCGTTCTAATAATGGAGGTGAATATGTCTCTAAGGTTCTCAGGGATTATCAGAGGGATCAGGGTATACTCTACAAAATGGAGTTGCTGAGAGAAAAAATTGACACTTGTTGGAAGTCATTTGAACTCTCTTGTTAGGAATGCCCCAAACACCTTATGGTCTAAAGTTGTTCTTACTGTGGCATTCTTGATAAATCGTACATCATCAAGGGTTCTTCAAGGCAAGTCTCCTACCCAAATACTTCTTCCTGATTCTCCTTTGTTTCCCTTACCTCCCAAAGTTTTTGGTGTGGTTTGTCCATGCTCTAAATCTAGAAAGAGACAAATTGGACCCTAAAGCCATTAAGTGTAAGTTCTTAGGGTATGCAGCAAATCACAAAGAGTTCAAATGTTATGATCCTACTAATGACGTTCGTTATATCTCTATGGTTGTTTCCTTCGTTGAATGCTTCCATATTTTTCTACTTTCCTGAACGGCAATGGGAAGAATAGTAGGCAAGAAGGGAGCAATCTAGCACCACTAACTATCTTTTTCAACTCCCTTTATTTCTAAAATGTTCAAAAATGAAGATATAAATGCCCCAATTGCACCCAAGGAGGAGTTGAAGACATATATTCACATAAAGAACTTGACACAACCTGAAGTCCAGAACGATCATGACTCTAGTGTCGACTTGGAACCATGTACCTATTATTTCCTCAACTCCTAGCTCAACCGTAGGGTCAGAACCTTGACTTACCTGATGCTAGTCAACTTATTCAAAAATTAATAAATAAATAATCTTTCCTGATGCATTACGCAAAGGTAAGCATTCATATATACAATTCAGTTAACAATTTCAAAAAAAAAAAGCATTCATGTATACAATTTCCTATAAGACAACTTTTTTTCCTATAATACCATATCACTTTCTTATTGTGCTTTCCTATCACATTTGACATTTCATCCTACGTGTAGCAAACGCTCCATCACAACCTCAATGGAAGGCTGCGATGTGGGAGGAAATGCAAGCCCTTTATGTGTGTGTGTGTGTGTGTATAAGCTGGTAGGATGCAAGTGGGTATTTATAGTGAAATACAAGGTGGATAGCATGATCAAATGATACAAGGTGACATTGGTTGCAAAAGGTTTTACTTAGTCGCATGTTCATGATATAGATCACAAAGAGAGTTTTGCCCTTGCAGTGAAGTTAATTACTATTAGAATCACTCACTCAGCCACAAATAGGGGTGGAAATAGGTCGGGTCCAGCTGAACCCGGACCCGTACCCTTTGGGTCCAATTTAAACATACCCATACCCGTACCCGACGGGTGATGTTGGACCTGGGACCCAGACCCGTGCCCGACAATATCACCTTATCATGTATATTATTACATTTTCTTTTTATTTCCTACAATTTTCTATTCACCGGGGCCCACACTTAATGTTAATGGCCCACACTCCAACATAAAAGAGGAGCAACCAGCAATGATTCGTAAATATATGCCCTTTGCCTCCCTTTCATAAGCTTTGATCCTTTAACACTTGAAGCAGACGCCCGATGTGGGACTAAATGTCTCTCTAAACTCTGAAAGGTAGTAAGGAGTAGGTCTAGCAAGCTTTAATGACCTAGACTAGAAAGCTATAATGATAAAGGTAGAAATGAGTAGGTCTAGTAAGCTTTAATGACCTAGGCTAGTAAGCTTTAATGAGGGGGTCTAGTAAGCTTTAATGAGTAGGTCTAGACATCTCTCACAACGCTTCGAATGACCAAAATGACCTCTTTCCATATGCTTTGATCTCCTTTTCTATCCCACTTCCTTTTTTTTATTTTTTCCTCCCTCTCTCTCTCTTTTGTTGCTTTGTGGGTTGGGAAAATCTTTTAGTCTCACATCGACAAGATTAGAGAGGTAATATGAGGGGGTTTGCTATAAAATGAAGGGTAGGTAGAGCGAGAAAGCATACTAACCTGGGAGGGATCAATCAATGTTAGGGTTCTGGGTAGGCTACGGAACGGGTCCACCAATACCCGTACCCATACCCAAAAATTTTCAGGTATACATTGTGGGACCCGGACCCTACCCGCAGGTCCAAATTTGGACCCATACTCGGACCAGGTTAGGGTATACCCGCCGGGTCCCGAATCAGGTTGCATCCATTGCCAGCCCTAGCAGCAAACAAATCTTGATCTCTGCATCAGCTAGATGTAAAAAGTTCCGTTTACATGGAGATCTTTATGAGAAAATGTGCATGGCCATGCCTCCAGGTTTTCAGCTTCAAGGAGAGATGCAAAAGTGTGCACACTGAAAAAGGCTATATATGGGCTCAAATAATTGCCCAGATCCTAGTTTGAAATTTTTAATGAAGCATTGCTAAAATTTGGGTTTAGAAGTCAAGCTAATCATAAGTTGTTTGTGAGAAAAAATAGTGTCGAGATACATCAATTATATTGTAGTGACAGTGGATATAAAAGCAGATTTTCTTTCTTTTTTGAGAAAGTTTGCATAGCAGATATTGAGGATGTTAAATGTTACTAAAGTGTTTGACATAAAAGATTTAGGTCCACTGAGATCTTTTGTGGTTGTTAGAAGACGAGCTCATAGAAAGAAAGCACTATTTCTCAGAGGAAGAATGTGCTAGACCTATTACAATGAATCGGGATGTTGGCAGCCAGACCAATGGACACACCTATGGAGACCAACCATAGACTTCATAAACAGATGGGAGAGTTACTAAAGGACCCTAGTCAATACCAGAGGTTAGTGGGCAAATTATATACCTGACCTTTACACAACCAGATATATCTTACATGATTAGTGTCGTGAGTTAGGTCATGCATGCCCCTCAAAAAACTCATTTAGATGCCATTGTATCCTAAAGTATCTCAAGTCATCTCCTAGGAGGAGGTAGTTTACTAATCATGGTCACATGGGTGTTGCAATCTATGCTGATTCAAATTGGCTTGGTTCACAAACTGGTAGAAGGCCAACTACAGGATATTGTATGTCAGCTGGTGGTAATCTAGTTTCATGGAAGAGTAAAACACAGAATGTGGTGACTAGAGGTCTGAAGTTGAATACAGGGCTATGGCACATGGAGCACGTGAAGTTAAGTGGGTGAAAACTATATTGGCTGATTTGGGAGTTAAAGCGCAGCTACCTTAACCCTTTATTGTCGAGGCAGACTATCATTTCATAAGGGAAAAAAATTGTACCAGAATAATTTGTACCCCTCATGTGAAATTGAGAGACAACTAGCAGATGTCTTCAGCAAAGCAGGTGCCCATGATAGACTACAAGATATAGTTGTCAAGCTGGGCATGATTGATATCTATGCTACAGCTTCAGGGGGCATGCTGAAAGTATAGTAGCAAGGGACATAAGCTGAATACTTGATTCAATAGGGCTATGTGTGAGTTATTGACTTTCACAAGGGTCTTCTTTTCCTCAATTTCTTTCTCATGCACTACTCTCTCTTCTCTCTCTCTTCTCCCTCTCTCTCACACGTCTCTTCTTCATTCTTTATCCTATTCGTCTTTCTCTTCACATCTTCTTTCTCCTCTCTCAAATAGTCATTTAATAATTCCTGACTAATGTAGCTCTAGGTTATATCTTTCAACTAAATTCATGAAACAAAGAACCCGCCCGCCCACATGAACATAACCAGTTGGAATAAAGAATGACAAGGTGGAATAAGGAACCATATGACGAATCAAAGTAAAAGAAAATCAAACTTAAGAACTCAAATTTCAAGGATCAACTAAACAGAGATGTGTTTTCCACCATGGACAACAAGGATGGAAATCTAAGTTTGTAAATTAGAAAAACTAACCTGTCAAAGAGCGAGATACACGAGAAAGGTACGGCCCATTCACTCCACATTCGAGTTGAAATAAAGAACCAAAAGGGCACCCAATCAATGGGCTCAGAGAGCAGACCTTCTTTCCAATCTTCAAGGTACTGCAATTCATATTTCAGGATTCACACATCCACACTCTATATCTCCATAAAGTAAAAGTCAATCAACAATTTCCCAAAACACATATTTCAATTTACAAAAATGAGCAGCACCCCCACTTTTTTAACTCCAAATCCAATTTATAAAAATAAAGAAATAATATCAATATTAACCACCATAAACCCATGCAGCCACACCTCAAACTCCATTTCTTTCTAGTTACTTAAAAAATTGTAGTTAGTACTTGTCTTTTATGAAAATTGAGACATTCATAAAAGATTATTAATTGACAAGTGGGAAAATTTATAAGAAGAAGACAATGCAAATAATCCTATTAAATGGAGAACTCCACAACTGAAGTAAACCGTAAATCCCCATGATACGCCAACATAGTAGTGAAACTCAAATTCACCACTGAGCACTGCCCCCCTTACTATTCTAACTTCAAATCCTATTTTTAGAATTATGCAGACAAATATACCAAAACCAAATAAGTAACAAACGCAATCAGTGACCAGAAGAAAACAATTGCTCACTTCCAAAACCTCTAACAGCTAAAACAGAAACCTTCACCAGTTTAGATTAACACAACACCTAAACCTTCAAATAGAAAAAACCAAGAGAAAAAAAAAAAAATCGATATCCGAATCGAAGCTACAGAAAAAACGATCATATCCACAATACCCTATATTGCAGAACGCAAGACGAATTAATGAAAATTACAAACTTAACAAACGACGAGAAATACGGAGAACATACGAAGAAGGATTGAGGCGAGCAAATACAATACGGTCGCCATTGTTAATATCCAAAATCACGCTGCAACCTTCCCAAGTCACCCGGGAGTCTACAATCTTTTCAACCATGTCTGTCATCTATTTGAGAAAATAAATAGCAACAAACATATTGGGTGAGAAGTAAACAGGGTAAATACCAGCAGGAATAAACAGCAGCGGAAGTAGATAAAAACATAAAAACAATAATAAGAGATATACCTCAGTCCCCGAATATGTGGTGCAGTTATTGGACTTTGAAAGTAGCCAAACAGGGAAGAAGGAATTTTGAAGAAAGAAGACGAACAAAATGTCGTAGAGTTAAGCACTCAAACAGTACAAGAGAAAGCACAATTCAAGGTTAAGCTTTCCCTTCCGTAAATTGAACGACGCGAATATTAAGAGAGCTGAAACCTGTTAATTAAGGAAACTGGTTTCATAAGGCTGTAGCCCTATCCAAATCAATAATAATGCCACACCTCATAACTCATCGAAAAATTGCAATTTAAGCATAGGACGACTTTCATCATCTCGGCTTGAATATTATTGTTGTGAGAAAATATTAAACTTTTTAAATCTAAAAATAGTATATATTGTAACAAATTATCTTTTAACCTAAAAAATAAGTGTTCAAATATCTATAAAATATGTATTATTTTTTTAGTTTCAAATTTTATTGTCGGTGTTGAAAATTGATTTTAGAGCCATCATGAAAGATTTTCGCTCGAAAAAGTGTTCTCCAAACTAGGATTTAAGGTGAGGTTTTATTTTATTTTTATAAAGCCTAGGGCTTACAAAAAAAATGTTATAATAAGGCCTCATTAAAAAAATTAATAATAATAAAGCAGTGTCATCTCATTGAAAATTGTACTTTTGGAGTCCAAAAACGTTCAAATCGATCATCTTGATCATGATCATCATGGATAAAAAAAAAAAATCAAATCGATCATCTCGATCTTGACCATTATGGATAAAGAAAATTTAGGCATTCACATCCTAAAAATCGTATATATTGTAACACATTATCTAGACCGTCCAATTTCAAATATTTATGGATCGGCAAGACCTGTATCATTTTTTTGAACTACAAATTTTTTAATCAGTATTAGAACTAGATTTTAAAGCCATTATAAGGGTTTTCCATGCCTAAAGTATTCTTTAGATGAAGTTTTGAGGTGAGGTTTTACTTTTTTCCGTGAAGCCTAGGCCCTAAACTGCATCCTTTGAATATTGGTGCCTATGCTATACTCTCGCAGGATATATTATACAGTCGTTGCCTCTTATAAAAGAAAATTGTTTCATGCAGACTACACGGTATTTCTACATATGCAGTCCAAAAAGTGTAAAACATGGATCTTAAAGATGGATGCAAGTAATTGTTCCATTTAAAAACAATAAAAACTAACTGTCCAAACGTTTTCCTACTATAATTATTATTTCTAATTTTTTAAATTATTTATTTTTCATATTCATGATCTCCATATTAGAGACTACATGTCCTTAAAAGTTAAGTCTTAAAATCCATCTCAAAAATAGATTTATCAATAGGCAAGCATTTGTATATATGTGGGCTTGGCCACATAGAAACCGAGTCCTTTAAATATGCTTTACTCGATGCTATAGGAAAGAAATTTTGGCATCCACGTAATATTTAATAATCACGAAATAGTTATTTTAGAAAAAGAAGTTAAAAACTAAATTCTACAATATTCCTTAGCGCCCTTCAAATATTTAAGAGTCTAATCGTGGGATCTACTTATCACATAAATATTTTCAAAAAAAGAAAAAAGTAGATTTCACGTTTTCAATACTTAAATGTCACCCTCCAAAAATTGAATTATCTTTGTTCAATTTTGGGGCTCTATTTTCTTCAAATACATAAAGAACACCCAAGTGAAATAAATTTTCCTGACCCAAAATATAGAGTCTCAAAAATAATCCGAGGGCGGGTTTTACCCGAGGGATTTGATGCATAGTATAAACCAACATAAGCACAAAATTTTTTAGCTTTAACAACATTTTTAGAGTACAAGAAAACTGGAGTCTCAATGCTTGGGACGTAAACCGGAGACTCAAGCATGGGACCTAAAAATATACTATATTTTGCTTGATAGTTGGAAGCTCTAATTTTTGTATTTAGAACTATAAAATATTGTGTTAGATAATTTGTTTGGAATTGTAAAAGACTATGGAAAATTCTGTTTGATAAACCTAAAAGTATTTTTTTCTACATCAAATTGAGCTAAAACTTCGGTTATTAATACTTCTCACCCACATGCACTTATGAATATGAAGAATATATTAAAAATAAATCAAAAAGAGAAAATGACAGAGCTACCTCTAATGGTCATTTTATTTCTTGTTAAATTTTTTATATATGCACCCAACTTAGGCGAGCTCACGCTCAAAGTTTCACGTTAAATCAATTAAAAAATAAAAAAAAAAACTAAAAAATAGCCATGAGCGAGCTTCCCATGAGAAGTGCACTCTTCCCGTTCAATGAGAAGCTCGCCCCTTCCACGAAGGTGTATGGATGTGCACACTTCTCTTTTTTTTAGAAGTGTGTACTTCCAAGTGTCCAACAGTTTTTTAGGAAGTTCGGACTTCCAGCTCTGAAACTTCCATTGTCAAATTATGGAGAGAAAACTGGTTTTTTAGCCAGCTTGATAAAGATCGGGGCTCTTTTATAAATGGAGAGAGAGCTCGTAGGTTTAGGATAGGAGGAAAGGGTGGGAGACATTTTTGGGTAAATAAAATTGTGGGAAATATGACTGTGAGAGAAAGACAGAGGAGGATTGCATAGAATTAAAATTTTGATTATGTTGGCTTAAATAATGGAGTTTCTATAATTTTTTTGTTTGTTTGTTTGTTTGGAGCAGTATTTGCAAAATCGAACCAGAACGATTAATCGGATATGGGGTCATAAGCGGTTTAACCGGCCCAACCTGTAAACCGGCCGATTCAACCGTCTTGCAAAATCGAACCAGAATGGTTAACCAGACATGGGGCCAGAAGCGGTTTAATCGGCCTAACCGGTAAACTGGCTGAATCAACCGTTATAACCGGGCAAGTCTTGGACGGCCAAAAAATTGTTGAAAAAAATAAAAAAGATGCAAAAAAAAAAAATCTACTAAAATATAAAAAGCATATAAAGAATGATTGAAAAAGTAAACACATTCAAATGAAGTTGAAAATTTATGAAAAAATGGATTTTAAAAGTGAGTATTAATGGCTAATTTTTTTTTAATATTTACCATAATGTAAAAAAATATTAAAAAATGTATTACAAATCAAATTCTTTATTTTTGGGATTTTATAGGTAGTTTTTTGAATTTTTATTTTTAAAATACCGGCCGATCACCAAAACCGCCAAAACTGAAATCGACAAGGAGCCGATTCCGATCTAATCGGGCGGTTTTTCAAACAATGATTTGGAGTTGCGTCAAGAAACGTATTTTTCCCTAGGGCTTAGATTTGACAATTTTTGGGGTCCAATCGTTGAAATTGACCTTTCATTGAATTAGAGTCTTTGGATGACCTAGGGTTTTTTAAGGTTTAGGCTAGCCTAGGGTTTTTCTCTCTTTATTTTTAGGGTTTTTTTAGGGTTTCTAAAAATATCTAGATCTTAGCATGAACCATATTTTGTCGCCCTTTATAGACCTTTCCATACGTTCCAATGCATTTTATGGGAGTATCTATGCATTGATATCATAATTTCGGTTTGATTGGTTCAAATAGCTATAAACAACAGATTATTTGTCCTATCTCGATTAGAAGACAAGACTCCCCGTCGTTTGGGATCATTCTACCTTGGATTAAGTCTGGATAAAGTAGACTATGTCGTCTGGAAGATGCGGTTCCCATCATCTACGCCTTCTCAGAAATTTATGCAAAAAAAATTGTACAAATCATAACTTTCAAACTGTATATCGAAATTCAACGATTTTTAGATTATTCGAAATATCTTGATCTCCTTTACAATTTAGAATCAAATTTGATCCAATTTAGGTAAGTTTTGAGGGGTTTGCAAAGCTAGGAATTTAGAATATCAGTTTTCAGGTTTATGAGTTTAGTGTTGGGGTCAATCTCCTATACTTATTAGGTTTAGGATTATCTAGGATGACTAGTTTAAAAACTCAGGAAAATTTGCCAATTTCAAAACTAGGTTTCTACAATTGCCCGTCTTTGGCAAACCTTGTTCTTCGTAGAACAGGTGCGCAGCAAAAAAATAGACAACTATAGATGATTTGTCTAACCTTTTTTCTTAATATCAAATGATCAGAGGGTGCAACAATTTAGTTTTGTGGAGCTATAACACGAGACATCGTGTCATCCCACCCAATCACCTATAGTGTGTACATTATGTCAACAATTATAGGTTATGTATACATCACTAGTATAGATCATAACATTATACACATTGGAATTCAATTTCACAATTAGATTCTCATATTGTTTCGCTAATTTGCAGGTGTTTGTTGTTGGAGAACATACAGATATTTTATTCTGCTAAAATTTGTGCAAGAATATGTGATGTTGGTTTTGTTGCGGAGTCCTTGATCAAGGACTTATATGAAGAAAGTTGTGCATATGATAGTCCTACTTTTTTGGATTACTCCATGTGTTTAAGACTGGATTTTTACTCTCTCAAGCATGTGTTGGAAATGGTATATATGTTTCAAAAGTTGGGACTATATGGTTGAGTCTGTTGTCAAGATAATGGGATTGTATTGTATTTCTATTCTCTCTCTCGCAGGGAATGGTGTGTATGTTTCTAATGTTGAGACTCTCACAGGGAATGGTGTGTATGTTTCTAAGTATTGAGAGACCATACGTTTGAGTTTGTTGAGACACCATAATTGTTTGAGACTATATAGGTCTTCTCTACCTCCTAAATCGTTTTAAGATCGGATTTTTTCTCTCTCTCTCTCTCACGTGTGGTAATGGTATGTATGCTTCAAGGGTTGGGTTGAGTTGAGATTGTGGGGTCGAGTTTGTCATAGAGGTAATGGGATTATTTAAGACTGTATTTTAACTAGCTCTCTCCCACCCGTAGGGTTGAGAATTTACCTGATCCGACCTCAAACCCAAATTTCAGATCTGATTTAGATTTGGGAATATTTGGATCCGGGTATTGGTGGGTCCAATCTGGATCCGATTCGGTTAATAAAATATTATATATTAGTATATATATACATAAATATATATCATACAATATTTTAAAAATATATTGTATAATATTTTTAATTATATTTTTTATAAATATTAAATAATTATTTGGATATCATCGAATTTTGATCCAGATCTCATGTATACTTTTTAGATCCGGAGCTGGACCTGAATCTTCTAGATCCAATCGGGTTTGGATCTAGATCTGGATCCCATGTATACTTTGCAAATATGAATCGAAATCCTAAAAAGTTACATGTTAATCGCCTTTGTGCATTTTCAAATTTCTCTTTCATATTGATTTACAATGAAAACGATATCTCTCTCTCTCAAATGGGGGCTCAGAGAGAGAGAGAGAGAGAGAGAGAGAGAGAGAGAGAGAGAGAGAGAGAGAGAGAGAGAGAGAGAGAGAGAGAGAGAGAGAGAGAGAGAGAGAGAGAGAGAGAGAGAGAGAGAGAGAGAGAGAGAGAGAGAGAGAGAGAGAGCTATCCATAAAAAATCTTTTTTAAGACAAATAGTAACATTGATTTCATGAAAAAAAATAAAATTTATCTAGAGGCCAAGAGGAAATTAGGGTAAAAATTTATGAAAGCAAGCACAAATACATCTCAAATATTATCCTAAGATTTTTTCATACCAAAAATGTCAAAGTAATTACAATGTAATAAGATAGAATAACAAGAAATTCAAAACATCATAGACTTGTCTATGACAAATTCCACATCCCTAAGACTATTTAATGTTTTCCAAACTGAGGAACACCAAAATAAAAAGAAGTATCGTAATAAAGGCATGGGCTATACATAAAAATAAAAAATATTTTTTTCTTTTTTTGGCGTATCTATTTTAAGACACCAAGGCTCGATTCTTTCATATACTTGGTTCAACACGTTATTGTGAATCTGGCAATGTAGTGAATAAAAAAACGGATCAGTGAATGGGTGGTCCAGATTGGTGGATCAGTCGGATCGGTCAGATTCGACCTTAAAAATATTCAAAAAATTGATAAAAATAATTATAAATATTGTTTTTTAGGATTCCAATAAGAAGTAGGGGTACTACATTATTGACTTTCATTATTTTGCATCAATATGCGAATATTGAGATGTTATTTCCATGTATGAATTCTTGTTAACCATTAAATTTACATCACACAAAAGAAGAAGTATAGAATCATCGTAGATGAAGTATATAATCATATATGTACTGCAATAAAAATACAATTTATAAAATACGATAAAGATGATGTTGTTCTTCATCTTGGTCACACTATCTCCATTCATTGAATTGGTGATATAATTCATTGACTCGATCTAAGAGTGAATTATCCACATTAGTGGCCAGCTAACTATGTCCAAATCCTTGAGTGTTAGTAATTTGTTGCGTTCATAGTCCAAAATCCCTTAAGTTTGTCTATCCCTTATTCTCGCCTCCATTGGCATGCTCGCCCCCACCCTCCTATTGTTGTTACTCGATATGTGAATATATTGGTTGGGATGGGGTGGCCTCAGAATCATCGTCTCTCTCATTTTTTCTCATACGTCCTTCCCACTCTCCCTCAATAGATGCAACACCACCGACATCTCCGACAAATTATGGATATGTATGTGGGATGCTTCCTCTTTCCTAATCCTCACCATTTTATTCTTCATCTACCTTGTCGATAGCCTTAAGGAACGCTCTCTTATAGAACATTAGCTGCTCTTTTTCTACTGCCCATTATTTTGTTGTATCTGTGACAAAGATTGTATCTAAGTATACTGGATCGTAGTCTTGAGGCTTCCTTCTTATTTGTCACTTTCGGAAGTTCAAGTTGTAGTGAATGTAGACCAGCTTATGAAACGTCTCTGAATCAGGCTGATTCCTCCTAAGGGTGTGTAACAACTGGAATGTACTCCAATTTGCTTACAATCATGTTTGGGAAATCACCTTGATTGGTATCCTCTTTAGGTGAGGTGGATCACTACTGTATATCTCCCACCATTCAGCTAGATTGAAATGTACAAAGCATTGTAAGAGCAAAAATATTTCATGAGGTTAAAGATATGTAAGAACAATAAACCTAGATCCATCTTACTTCAAGAATTCCTAAAAAGTCGACTTCCGAAAGATCCAATGGCATTATGAACGATCCTATCGCATCTCTATACATAGAAAGCTAATAAACATATTTTTTTTAATGCATTAATTATTCCTCACAAATGTAATAAGTCAATGAAATTCTTACCCAAGCATTAACTCTTACCTTCTACACTACCGTTACTTGGTTTCAGTGGCTTATCTCCAGCCTGACAATAACGTATCTGACCCTTCTACAATATTGTTTGAATATTCGGTTGTCAAATAGAAATACTTTGAGTTGAAGTAGAAACCTAGCAAATACATAGATGAAGAAAGGCTATTTGTAGTAAAGAAAAGCAATCCACGAAAACAATAAAGAAGAAACAAACACAAAAGAAAGACACGACCAACCACAACGCAAAGAACGTGGTTCGGCAACGTGCCTACGTCCATGGGAGATGAGAGCTTCTTTACTGGCAATGGAGAAGAATAGGGTTACCATAGTTCTCTTCCTCACGCCCCTCTATTTTATCTAATTACAAAGAGATCTGCGTTTTTCCTTTAACCCAATAAAAACCCCATCGCCACAATATATGTCGAGTCTCAGATATATGGTACAAATTACCAAAATACCCTTGTACAGATATATATCAAGTCCCAGATATATTGAATCACATGTACGGATATATCTGAAATTTTTCTTGGGGGCTGCTGCCCCCGAACCCTGTAGGGGTCGAGTCTACCTGCGTCGGACACTCCTCATAGCTTTTAACGGCCCTCCGAAGTTGTCTTTTTTACTCTACCTTGAAAAATATATTTCCTTATAATACAAAACATCAATCCTCAACAATTTAAATGCACATTAAATAAATATTTTAGAATTTAACATTCTAAGTATATAATGAATATTTACATGCATAGTAAATCAAGGGGCCCAATTGTTTATCCCACATTCTTTTTATAATCTTGACCACTTTAGCAAGAAAAATACACTTTAATAGCTGTTTTGACCCTCTCAATCTCCCATAAAGGATGTCCATTGTGGCTTTCTTGTCAGTATCCACCATTCTTAACATTGTGACCAAAGGGGTAGCGGTCTTTATGATACTGGAACGCCAAGACCAAACCTCTTATTGGTGACTATGCCCTCCACTTTTAAGCCTTCATGGGACTTCGAGGGGCGGTCTTTTGACCACCTTCGTTGGTGAACATCCTCTTTGTAGACACCCACTTTTGAAATTTTCCCAGCCTTTATGATACTGGAACATCAAGATCAAAACCTCTTATCGGTGGCTACACCATCCACTTTTAGGGCGTCATGAGACTTCGAGGGGTGGTCTTGTAACTACTCTTCATTAGTGAATAGCATCGTTGTAGATACCCACTTTTGAATTTTTCAAAATCCATTATTTTCTTAACCCTGGAAAATCCTTAGGACCGCACTATTCCAGAATGCTTTTGGACAACATAGCACCATAGTCCATGATCTCTATCATATGATCCTTTATCCTTGAAGCGCATCCTTTATAGAAATAATCAAGAAAATAAGCTGAAATTTGCATTTAATCCAAAAAATTAGAATGTGATTCAAAACTGTGTAAATAACTGTGGAAACAAAAATCCCATGATTTTTGTGAGATTTCAGTGGGGTGACACTAAGTATGTCGCCTAGTTTCGTTGACCAAATTCTGTGTATATTCATTGGATTTGGTCGGCATAAGGCTTTATGACAAAATGTGTCGCCTAAACACATTTGACAAGGGCGAGACATCTTATGTCGACCAGTGTCTCTGGCCTCCCAATTGTAGATTCTCAGTTGGTAGACCAGCCAACTATCCAAAAAATGTGTGTCAATCATTTTAGGTCTATAACAAGACTTGTGCACGATCTTTTAAGAGGGGCAAAAATCCCTAGAGATTTTCTATGAAATCTTAAACCTAGAACCCTAGGATCTTCTATCCCATTTTGAGAGACTCAAATCTAAACATTCAACAGTTAGGTCAACAATCTATAACCTCATTTCAATCATACCAAGGCCTAGTCAATTCTAAAGAGGAAAATGCGGATGTACGATGTAAACTCAGTCGCGGTCTTGATATGGGCAAGGCTCTAAAGCTTCGATGTCCTATGCCAACTGACCCGATCAGGTAAGCATTCTTCCTTGCATTTTCAGTTACTTTAGTTCTTAGTTAGGTTCAATTTAATAGTCATTTCTTTCAGTATTTTGTGCAATGAGCAATGCCGGTTCTGTCGATGATCTAAGGGAAAATCTATTTATATTTGAATAGATCAATCCCTAGATCAAAAATCGATTGATCATTCTCTATCACTTTTCATAACAAGTTTGTAGTGTCAGATCCGAGGGATCTTCACTCGAAGATCTCTTTGATTTTGCGTTGTAAACACTCTTCAATTAGCTTTGGATTCCTAGATGGAGTCCACATCCGAGGGTTGGCCATTTGATTTTTTTTAAATTAAAGGGATCCCACATGCTTTTCATGGACTCGAGGATTTATTAGTGATGGAAACTATTTTTTAGGAGAAAGGTGTTGCGAGTTACTATCCCTTTTTAATAATATAGTTCCAAAAATTCTATTAAAAAAAACAAAATAATGTGTCAAAACTTATGTGAAGGGCACTTTTTATTTTCACCCCTTTAGTAAAACTGACAATAACAGAGAAACTACCTTGTCCACTGCCAAATCCACTTCATTGAAGCTCTCCATCTCTTCCACGTCAAATCCATTATGAGCCTTGGATCTCATCCCTCAGATTGTGCTATCTGTCTCACTGAGTTTAGATGTTTGATAAGGCTTCTCCCAAATTGCATATACAATTCCCATGTTTATTATATCAATTAGCTCACAACTAACTCCAAATTCCACTATGCAATCTAGAGCTGAACTCTCTCTATCTTTCTTTTTTTTTGACAAAATTGCAAATTTATTTATCAAAGCAAGGTGTTACTATCATATCAAATAAAAATAAAATCATCAACAATCAAATTGCCTAAAGCAGCTCCTCACTTTGCTAATGCATATGCCTTCTCATTTGCCTGACAATAAACATGCCTGAAGCTAGCCTTCATGGAAGTACAACAATTCATTATTTGTAACTATAAAAAAAAAGCCTCCATGGTGGTATTAATTCCTTCCAAAACCATTAAATCACATTTAGAGAATCCCCTTCCATAATTAAGAGTTTCAGACCTTGTAAGAAGACTCAAAGTTCTGCTACATTAGTAGTCACACAAACACAAGGGCCAATGTAGCAAAACATGATAGAACCTTCATGATTTCTTACAACTCTGCCAACACCTACAAACCCTAGATTTCCAAATAGGCATCCATCAAAACTTAGTTTTTACACTTCCACTGACGGGTGGTTCCTATCTAGCTTGAGGCATTGCTTTAATGATGCTAAAGTTAATCAAATTTATAAATTAAGAGCAACATCAACTTTAGATATCCTTAATCTTTAATGATTTATAGCCAACTCCAAAGAGTGTGTAAGATTTTATTTTAAAAAATCAACACTCATATTGCTTGTTTCAAATGTTCTCCTATTTCTTCTGAGCCAAATCTCTTAGAAAATTGTTGCTATAGAAATCTTCCAAATAAACTTTCCAACCTCTTGTAAACCAAGAACATTTAATTGCTCCAAGATCCCCTTATGTTCTTTTGGTATCACTTGCAAGATACCCATCATTGATAAATGTCAACACCAAATAGAATATATGTAAGGGCATTGGATAAATAAATGGTCTGCGCTTTCCTCTTTTTCCTCGCATAGTAAACAAATATCAACCATTATTCTACCCCTTTTTTGGAGATTATCTATCATTAACACCTTACCTTGTAGAAGAATGCACAAAAAAGCCTGCACTTAGTGAGGTATTTTCCATCTCCTAAATTTGCTGCATTTCTAGTCGTGCCCTCCTAAATCTATTATGAAATGATATTTGATAAGCATATTTCATCGAGAATACCCCATCACTTTCACATTCCCACACTACCTCATCTTATGCATTTTATGATAAATGAACCCCCTCCAATTGAGAAAGCATATCAGTCAACTGCAAAGATGACATAATCAAGTACTCTATTGTATGCACAATTAAGATTCCATATACATCTAAAGCCATTATTTTCATACAACTCTCTAAGTTTAGCATGGGTTGAGAGTTTCTGGCTAATAGCTCTATAAAGGAGTTCCCTAAAAAGCAATCTCCCATCAATTTTTGTTACCAAATGAGTATTTTATCCCCTTTTCCAAATAATCATCTAATGTTCCTCTTTGGAAAAAGTTTGCAGCAAAGGCATAGATAGGATTGACATGCATGCCCTCTCCCTCTTGATATCAACTGTGTATTACCATTAATTATATACTTCACAACTTAGACTAGTCTTCAAAAGTGATCCTCATTAAAAAGCTATCTCTACTACCCTTTAACAAGCAAAGCCAAATTAACTGCCTTCAATTTCCGAATGCCTAAACCTCCCTCACACTTTGGCAAATAAACTATATCCCAACAAACCAAATGATACCTCCTTCCTTCATTGTTTGATCCGTACAAAAAATTGCTCATCATTTTCTCCATGGTTTTAATAATCGAGCTTAGTATATTCAAGAGATATATCTGATATATTAGTAAATTAGTATATCCAAGAGAGAGGAACTTTGCTTTGTACAAATCCAATTACACCTAAAATTTCTTCACAACTAGGTCCCACACAGATGCAAGTAGTTTTGAATTAGAGATTAGTATATCCAAATATTCAATTAGAAGGCTTCCTACAATACAACCTATATGAAAGGCCAAGAAAGCAAGCCCATCAACTGAAAACTGTACCCCAACGATAGAAGTTTAGTACAATTATCTTTTTAAGTCCCAAAACCACTTAATACATCTTAAGAATCTTCTCAAATTCAAATTTTAATCCAACTTTGCATCTCATAAAGTAAAGGTGTCATCAACATATTATAAAATGAAACACAAGGGCTGTCGGTAGCAACTTTAAAACCATTGAATCAACATTTATCTTATACATTATTTAACATCATACTGAAACTCTCCGCTACTAATGTGAACAAGAATAGTGAAAGATGTTCACCTTGTTAAATACCTCTGGTGTTGCACAAAAGAATCCTTTGGGATTGCCATTAATCAATACTGAGAAATGGGCATTAATTAGCAACCTTTAATCCATCCTCGCCATTTATCCCAAAATTCTATATAAATCATATTTATTTACAATACATCCCATTCTACTCAGTCATGAGCCTTCTCCATGTCTAGTTTAACTAAAACATCAGGCTCTCCATCAAGAATCCTAGAATGTATGTATTGTTGGGCAATGAGGACACTATCAGTAATTAACCAATTTTGAATGAAGGCTAATTGGGTATCTAAAATAAGTAGAGATAACACCATTTTTAATCTCTCAGCTAATTTTTTTGAATTGATCTTACATAAACTTGGCAACAAGCTAATCGGTTGTATATCATCCATGTAAAAAATGCTCGATATCTTCGATATTTAAGTAATGTATGTGGAATTTATGCCTTTATTCAAAACCCCTCTTTCCTAGAATTCCTCCACTATTAATAAAAGGTCTTCCTTAATCATAGTCCAACATCTTTGAAAGAAGAAGAGTGGGAAGTCATCTAGCCCCTAGTGCCTAATCCATGACAATAGATAAATTGCCATTATGAGCTCTTCTTCAGTAACATTACTTTCTAAATATATTGAAATTCGATCAAGCAACGTCCTAAAGGGAGCACCCTCCATTTTAACTACAAATTTCATTTCATTTGAGAAAGTATTTTCGAATTGTTTTATGAATCCGCCCTCCTAAGCCTTTTATGTCATCATTTTCAACACTAACAAAGGACAAATCCGAAATGTCATTTTGCCTTCTCCTAGCATTGGCAATGGAATAGAAAAGTTTAGTGTTAATATTCCCTTCTTTCAATCACTTCACTCGTGACCTCTGCTTCCAATATATCTCCTCAAATCTAAGTACATCATTCATGGAATTTATATGTTTCCTTCTTTCCCCTAACAATTCCTTTGATATAACTCCTAAGTTTTGCTTTTCTTGTCCGATTGCATCAAATCTTAGCAAAAGCAATGTCAATCATAATTTTGATGTAAAATTTATTTTCCTTTCCATGCAATTAATTTATGCTTTACATTCAATATCTTCTTGTGCACACAATAACCATACCATCCATAGACAAAAGGTATTCCTTTAGACCCCAGCCACTTACCATGCCCACACTCTCTCTAAGCCCCTTCCTTTTTATTTTGTCAAAAACAACATAGTAGGCTAGTGTTTCAAATTGGAACTAAAAAGCTTTTACCAAGAAAAAAGAAAGAACATACATTAGTATTAATTGAGATAAAACATGACCATGACATGCTTTATAAGAATGCCTAATAGATTTGAGTGATATTCAAAAGGTTGAAGGTGTTAATCATATAAATGAAAGGGAAGATGTCATTAAAATGGTCAAACCACCTTAAAGAATTCAAGGGAAATTTACTAAGGCAGTCATGCCAATCCCAAACCTCAATAAAGGAGGAGGTTTGCATTAGGTAGGCAATCGGTGTAAGACTTTGCCATATCTTTTCATGAACCCTAAGCTTATATGGAGGAACATGATTCATGTAGTCGATCTCAAACAATTGGAGCAAGGCTCAAATGATAATGATGATGATGACTATCATTTGAGATGAATAATTTAAAACCTTATCCATAGTTTTTTATTTAATTTCAAAATACCTATAAAAAACAGATAATCTTGAATTAGAATAATTGCAAATGCGTACAATGTTAAATAGTCTTTCTCTTGTGGTTTTTGGATGGATCTTTTGAAAACCAAGGTGGTCAAATCAACAATTTTACTAATAAATGATTAAGTTTTTGAGATGATTCTACCATATTTTCTGAACTGAAAGTGATACAAGTTTAGTGACAAGTAGTTAAAGAGAGTGTCTAGAGAAACTAGGTTTCTCATCTTCTAGGTTAGAGTCTTGGTTCTTCTTCAACTTCTTGGGAGGCTTTGTCTATTTTGTTGAACTAGTTTTCTTATAGTGAGAAAAGTTTTAGAGAGACAGAATGTGTGAGTCATCAAAGTGTTACTTCTTAGGGTTCTTGGGGTGCTTTGTCTATTGGTTCATCAAATTTCTTATAATTAAAGATTTTCTAATGGGGGAAATTATTGAGAGAGAAGCAATGGGCCTGGGTTTGCATAGAGGCCAAATGTTTAGGTTTTCATAGTTCATTACTATTGTAAGAGCTAAGGAGCTTTTAATGTCGTTGCTTCTCTACAAAAATTAAAGACCAATTTGAGGAAGAGAAGAGGTGTGGCATGGTTTGCATGGAGGCCAAGTGTTTTAGAATTTCAAGGTTTGCTATTAATGTAAAACCTAAGATATTTTAATGTTTGTTACCTCTCTCTTAACACTAAAGATAAATTTGAAGGAGAAGCGGTAGGTCATGGTTCGCATGAAGGCTAGATGTTACGAGTTTCGTATTTTGTTGGCTATTGTTAGGCCTAAGAAGCTCTTAGCGTTTGTTGCCTCTCTACTAGTGGTTTAAAAAACGGATCGGTGACCCGGATCGGGCATCCCAAAAACCGATCTGGATCGGTGAATCGGCGATCTGGATCGGGAATCAGGCCGAATCGCTCGGATTAAGCCTTAAAAAAATTATTAAAATTCATTATAAATATTGTTTTTTAGGAATCCAATAAGAAATGAGGGTACTACATTATTAACTTTCATTGTTTTCATCAATTTATGAATATTTAGATGTTCTTTCCCTATATGAACTTATGTTGACCATTAAATTTACATCACACAAAAAAATATAAATAATAACAAATCCAAAATATTTTATAATATCATCTAATTTAAAATGTATTATTGACAACTGTAAGAAAAATAGTACACTACATGATTTATAATACAAAAATTAATAAATAAAATAAAAGATTTGGTTATCAATGTAGAAATTATTAGAATGCGTACCAATTTTTTTAAAATTTTTAGGTTTATAGAATAAGTTAGCAGAAGAGATTGTTAGTAGAAAGAGAGAGATTTCAAATGGCCTCATTGTATGAATCCTATCTTTAAATTAATATTACTACATTTATATTAAAGACTGTCATGTTATAAAAATAAAAAATATAATTAGACCATTTATTCTTAAGTTGTATGAAGAAATACCTTTTATTTTTTTAACAAGAAATACTTATTATGTTATCTTTTATATTTTTTTACAAGAAAAATATGATACTTGTTGATTATCTTTGTTTTTTTTTTTTTTGACAAAAAGAAGAAGATGTTGTACTACATTTTTTTTTGCTTGGTGTATTACTTTTTGTTTTTTTACAAGAAAAATAAAAAAATGATGCTGGCAAAGTACATTTTATTTTTTTATGCCTTTTGTTTTATTTTTTTGCAAGAAATACTTGTTATATTACTTTGTATTTTTTTCAAGAAAAATAAAAAAAATATTATTTTTTTTAACTTTATCTTGAAAAGCCTTTTATTTTTTCTATTTTTTTACAACAGTATTTTCTGCCTTTGTTTATTTTTTTGACAACAAATTGTATTTTTTTTGCAAGAAAAATAAAAAAATGTTGTATTATCCTTTTTATCTTTATCTTGAAAAGCCTTTTTTTTATATTTTTTCTATTTTTTTACAACAGTATTTTCTGCTTTTGTTTATTTTTTTTACAACAAAATTTTTTTTGTATTTTTTTGTTATGCGCTAAGGGGTTCGAACTCAAAATACTTTTTGTTATGCGCTAAGGGTTCGAATTCAAGACGTCCACCGAAAAATCAGTGCTGTCAACCAACACAGCCACGTCTCCTATTTCAATCATCTTGCTTTAATGATTTTTTGTGGGAATTATCCCATATCGAAAGATGAGTGTTGCGTGGTTCTCTATAAAGTCATGTGTAAGAGACACTCCATTGCGCGTGTTGGAAAGTGAGGGGGGCAGACGTGAGGTGAGTTATCACGTGTGGCCACGTGTGTCAAGTGTCACTCCCGCGAGGCGGCCGCGTGTAAACCCAAAAAATACAGGTCTTTTCGGTGAGAGAAGCGGGTGATTCCCGATTTTTTTGTGGAATCGGCTCAGTAGCAAACGATTCCCGAGTCGAAGCTCTCTACTAAAATTAAAGACTAATTTTGAGACATACAGGTGGCAGGTCATGATTTGCATGGAGGACAAGTGTTTTGAGTTTCATGATTCGTTCTTATCGTGAGGCATGAGAAGATTTATATGCATGGGGGACATGTGTTTTGAGTTTTAAGATTCGATCTTATCATGAGGTGTGAGAAGATTTACTTACATGTTTGCTGCCTCTTTGCTAAAAATAAAGATTAATTTTAGAAGGAATGTGACAGATCATAATTTGCATGAAGGCCAGATGTTTCAAGCTTTATGATTCGATGCTATCATAAGGCCTGAGAAGCTTTAAATGCTTTCCACCTCTCTGCTAAAATATAAAGATCAATTTGGGAAGATTCAACTAGGCGAATTAATCAAGGCTGAGGCATGGCTTCTATTTTGATATAATGTAATTGCGAAATGTCAATTTTAAAGAAATAACTAGTGTTTTATGGTCATTTCTTAAAGAATGACATATTCGCAAGTAAATTATAGCAAAATAACCGGTGTTTTGATAGAGGGGTAAAATTAGAAAGTATCCCATGACGCAGCCGCGTGTAAACCCAAAAAATACAGGTGTTTTTGGTGAGACTCGCGATTCACTATTGGAAATCACCTGGTTCTCTCTGGACACAGGTGATTCTCGGTTTCTTCGTGGAACCGGCTCGGTAGCAGACGATTCCCGAGTCGAAACCGGGCGAGTCCGGTTCAACTCGACGAGTTTTCAAACACTGCTCTCTACTAAAATTAAAGACTAATTTTGAGACATACAGGTGACAGGTCATGGTTTGCAAGGAGGACAAGTGTTTTGAGTTTCATGATTCGTTCTTATCGTGAGGCATGAGAAGATTGATATGCATGGAGGACATGTGTCTTGATTTTCAAGATTCGATCTTATCATGAGGCATGAGAAGATTTATATGTTTGCTGCCTCTTTGCTAAAAATAAAGATCAATTTTAGAAGGAATGTGACAGATCATAATTTGCATGAAGGCCAGGTGTTTCAAGTTTTATGATTCGATGCTATCATGAGGCCCGAGAAGCTTTAAATGTTTTCCACCTCTTTGCTAAAATATAAAGATCAATTTGGGAAGATTCAACTAGGCAAATTAATTAAAGGTTGAGGCATGGCTTCTATTTTGATATAATGTAATTGCGAATATGTCAATTTTTAAGAAATAACCAGTGTTTTATGGACATTTCTTAAAGAATGACATATTCGCAAGTAAATTATAGCAAAATAACCGGTGTTTTGATAGAGGGGTAGAATTAGAAAGCATCCCTCCAATTTATCACCCATGATGCCATTTTAAATTAGATCAAAATGATGAGCTATTTGGTATAAGATCAAAAGAACAGCATGAAAAATTAAATAGTTCAAATCTCATGCAAGATTTCATAAATTTTCAAAGAAAAATTGTGACAATGCCCAATAATAGCTGATATCTATTCACGCGATTCTAGAGATTTTAATGTCCTTCCCCTTGAATTTCCTCCCAATTTTAATGAGCCAAAAGCACTACAATCTACAATCTATTAGTAGGAAAAGGACTGCAACAAATGTACATTGCAACTCCTAATTCATTTAATTTGTCAAAAGAGGGAACTCAAGTAATTGCATCCTTCTATTTCAAAACTTAAAATGGACATGCAATTAGAAGGATTTGCATATGTTTCTTCATAAAATTTTAATATTTCTATGTCAAGCCTTCATATTTTTCTCCACATTGCTTTCTAGAGCATTTCTTCTCTTCATAATTATGTGTTTTCCTATAGAACAAGTGTTTCATGCGGGCTGGACTGCATTTCTACAATATGCAGTCCAGCGGTATAAAGCATCTATCTTAAAAATGGATACAAATAGGTAGTCCATCTAAAAACAATTATAACTAACGGTTGAAATGTTTTCTTATTATAATTATTATTTCTAGTTTCCAATGTTTTTTTTCTTTTCATATTCATGATCTCCATGTTAAAGATTATATATTATCTAAAAATTAAGATTAAATTATAGTTAAAAATATATTTATTACCAAGCCCGCATTTCTACATGTACGGGCTTGGCCGGCATGCTAATTGTGTCCTTCCCTATAACCCACACATTTTTGCTTTCTCCCTCTCTTATAGAAGACAAAAAGCTCATTGTGGTTAATTTTAAAATTTGACATCATAAAAATGATAAATTTATTGCAATATCTTTAGTTTGTTAACAATTTAACAGTTTACCTTTTTCAACTATTACAAGTGTATTTTGATAGGTATTTTGCAAATAAATCAAAAGATATAAATAAAATATTAAATAGCCTTATGTGTATTCTGATAAATTTCTTAGACAAAAAAAAAGAGCTTTATTTTACATTCTTCTTTATAATATTTAAGGAGAGTACTCCACCTTAAAGCTTGCTACACTCTATTTTAAAAAAAACATGGGATTATATACTATGAGACTGTTAACTATTTTTACAGTCTAGCTATTAGATGTCAAATTCGATGGTTTGGATTGGGTCACGATGTTTGCGAGTTCTTTTTTTTTTAAAATAACTTTGAGTCTAGTCAATGACTTACTTACAACCATCAGATTTAAATTCTAACGGACAAGAGTGATTGCGACTTCCTTTTATAGCAAATAAATAATCTCTTTTGTATACTTTTCCATTTAATATTTCCTTGCTTCCTACCACACAATAGGATATTTTGTTCCTACCTTGTCCCCTAAATATTATTTAAAAAACCTAAGAGGCAAGCTTGATTCCAATAGTGAGCAAGGTTCTTTGAATCACTCTTTGCTATATAATACTTCATACCTGTCCTTTGACGTTTGGTTATATTCCCTTGATAAGCACTGTGTTTTATGGTTTATTGACTGCTAAACATTGTTGCTATGTTACCATCATACCTACCATACGGTTGCCATTATTTTTTTGTTTAGTTTTTTCAAAGTATATGGATGCAATTACTATAGTCAAAGTTTATTTTTGCAATGTATACGAATTCAATTATTATATTCAAATTTTAGTTTTTTCAATGTATACCGAGTCAATTATTATATTCAAAGTTTAGTTTTTTCAATGTATACAGATGCAATTATTATATTCAAAGCAAAATACCAATGCCAAAATTGAGGCACAATGAACCTATGTGGGAGATAGGCAAGCATATATGATTGGAAAATTACATATATATTCGTTATAGTTTCTGTTATTACGGCTCTACCGAATAGTTTCCGTTATTATCATCGTGTTCGTTTTTTTCATGTCAAAACGGAAATTTTTTAAAAAGACAACTTTATCATTTTTTTGGAAGTTTAACAACCAAATTCAATGTATTTTCGGTTTCGGTTGTTCAACAACCAAAAATACACCAATTTTGGTTCTTGAATAAAAATTTTAGTTCTTCAATAACCGAATCTTTTTTAATATCTCGTGGGTCTACGTATCCTCTCTTCACCTCTCTCTCTACATTACATGGGTAAACATGTTATTTTTTTAAACTCTCTTTCTACCCTTCACCGAACGTCTTTTTTTTTGGTAAGTTCATAATGCCTGAGATTTCTCTTAAATTTAAGGGCTCAAACTAGCTATTCCTCCTAGTTTTATTGGATAACATGACTTCAAGAGGCCGAGAGAGAATACACCACAAGATTTCTCCTAATCTTCCAATATCATATCCCTAAGATTTCTCTTAAAGTTAGGAGTTCAAACTAGTTGTTCCCCTTTGATTTTATGAGATAACTATGACTTGAGAGAGGTAGAGAAAATACACCACAAGAGAGAGAGAAAACATTTTTCAGTTATTCAAGAACCGAACTTGGTGTATTTTTCGTTGTTGAACAACTGAAAATACTATGAATATGTCGTTCAGCAACCAAAAAAGGGTTTTAAAAAAAAAATTCCTATAAGGGATATGTATGTAATTTTCGCTATATGATTTGGACACAGTTTTTATGAGTCCTCGGACTCATATATAGATATGCGTCCCCCGTTCATGACCTTTTTCTGAGATAGATGTTCGATCTAATCTTTTAGATATATATAATCTCTAATATGGAAAACATTAATATGTGAATTTTTAAAACTAAAAATAATAATTTTTTGAAATTTTTTTCAAACGATTGAATTTACATTATTTTTTTTTTTTTGGAAAGAATACAACTTCACATCAATTGGGATGCCTCAGGGGAGGCACATGTAGTTATGCGTTCCTCAATGCGTAGACCACTTCAGCATATGAGTTTGGAGCATGAGAAGACTTTGCTATAAATAAAAAACCATAAATACATGGGCAAGTCATTCTCATTGTGTCCTAGAGCTTGTTTTATTGTAAGGATTCATATGAAGAGATGGAGAGGAAAGAAAAGCCTCTAATGGTGGATTAAAATAGGTATATAGCGTTTATACATGGTTTTTTGAGGTCAGCCTTTGTCGAGCATATTGTTCCAAATGTTTATTAACATTCTAGGAACATTGTGGGGTAGGGGTGGATAGAGAGAGTGATGGAGATTTAGAATTTGGACAACAAGTGACGTTTAAGGTACATCAAGGGTTGCTTCATACTGGGGATGACCACAACATTACAAAACTTAAGAAAGCAATGTAAATGAATAAATAAATGCATAGTATGCATCCACTTATTATAAATTATAATAAAATGAGCACATATACTATGTTTCTACGGGAGTATACTATGCTATGCATCTACTCCCTTACGCAAATTATCTATTTAAAACAATTATTTTAGTTTAAAATTTTGAGAACTATATAAGAACTAATAATTAATTATTTTCAAAAGAAAAATTTGAATTTCAACTTTTGTGACACTGCAAACATTGGACGTCTCTATTCAACCTTGAGATATTATTATTTTTAAGTACGTAGAGAGTTTATTTGGGAAAGAGTTTTTTTTTGGTTAAGATTTGTTTGTGGGTTGTAGAGATTACGTACCCAAATTTTGATATCTAGAATGTGTTATACGCGAGTGGATAATATACTACCGCAGGAGTAGAAAATATTTTGGCTAATAAAATTTCGAACTTTAAGGTTCTTCACAATGTGTAAGCCCAAAGTCTACTTTTCCCACAAGGTTGGGGCGGAAATATTTGTGTGAATTGGAACTCAAATTCATTGTTTTTTTTATGGAGTTTTGAGATAAATGTATTTCCTAAGTCAAAGAAAAATAACGATAGATGATATGGCTAAATTTCATTCGATAGTTAGCGGTTATCAATTATTATATATGTCGGAAAAAGTTTATATAAGGTTGTGACTTTAAAATGTGGAATTATATATGCACCTTAAAAATCTATCAGAAAAGGTTGTTTTAATGTTAAAAAACCTTCTAATTGATCATCCTCAACAACTAGATGTATGAATATGAAAAAAAAAAAAAAGATTTTGAATCCTAAAAATAGTGCATCTTGCAACACATTATCTAGACCATCCATTTTCAAGGTCCTCATAGATCTACTTAATTTTAACTATCGTTAAAGTTTAAAATTTTATAATTAAATATGAAAATAGATTTTGAGATAATCCTAAATTACACCAAAGTTACTTGTTAAGATAAAATTTGCAAGGCGCGCCTTAATTGGATTGTTTAAGGTTGCGACCTTATAGAAACCACAGCCATGTATGTCGTATGCATAAGGCCTTTTGGTTTGGGCTCAATCTCGGGAATGTATAGAGATTGGCAGGAAATTTGAGATTCCAAAGCCTGAGGATATTCACGAGTTTGGCATTGAATTTGAAGCGAGTTAGAAGACAAAAAAGAATTGAGAGTGGGAGAGAGCAATTGAAGCAATGGGGTTTAGAGAGAGAGAGAGAGAGAGAGCACTGGCCTTTTAGAGGAGAGAGAGGAAGCAAATGGGCTCGTAGAGAGGCAGAGGGCATACAGGCTTTTTTCGACGGAAGAGAGATAAATCAAACAGGCTTTTAGAGGAGAGAGGGGTAATAATTAAAAATATATTTGCAATATTGGGTATTTGTCATTTTACTCGTATATTTTGCTTTAATTTCAAATTGTCTACCAGGCTGAAATAGTATAAAAAAAAGAGATTATGTACCATGAGACCATTCACTATTGGTATAGAGATATTAGTTATCTATAGCCATCGGATGTGAAATCTTATTGTTTAGATAAGTTTAAACCTAGTCAATGAAACAATGCAGCCACCCAATTCCACAGCCTCCATGTACTCAATATAATTAGTCTTATTATATATTTTTCTAAAGTACACCGTTTCTATGTGTCCATCTAAAAATGAATCACCTCTTAAAAATCTATTTTTTAGATGGATTTTTTCACCTAATTTTTAAGGACATAATCTCTAACATGGATACCATGAATACGAAAAAATTAATAAAATTTAAAACTTAAAAATAATAATTCTATTAAAAAAATATTTGGACAGTTAGTTTCAATTGTTTTTAGATGAACTACCTATTTGCCTCTATCTTTAAAATTGATGCTTTATACGTCGGGGACCGCAAAATGTAGAAATGCGGTCCCCATAGCATGCAGACCTATTTTCTTTTCTAAATATTTAAAGGACCCAGTTTCCATGTGGCCAAGCCTGCATATGTATAAAGGTTGCAGTTTGTATATAGCCTAAGCTCTAAACAATCAAATTAGTACGTACCTTCAAAAAGTGTAAATACCGACAATCTTTGTGATAGCCTTGAAACATATTTTCATATTTATTATAAAGTTTAAAGCTTAACAAATAGTATAGATCTGCAGATCTATAAAAGCTTGAAAATCTTAAAAATTGACAGTTCAAAAATACATTACAAAATACACTATTTTCAAAACTTGAAATCATTTTTTTCCTCGTGTCAATGCATCTTGATGTCGAGATGACCAATTTGAAGATACTTGGGCATCAAAAAAACCTCTTCTAGTGAAATTTTTGATGTAGGTTTTAATTTGATTGTTTAAAGCCTTGGCTCTATGTAAACTTTTTCCATTTAGAAATGCATTAAATATGAATAAATAAATAAATTTTAAAAACTAAAAAAAATAATTCTAGTAAACGCATATTTGAATCCATCTTTAAAATAGATGCTGTGCACTTTTTGCACTACAACCATGAAATAAATTTCCATATTTAAATTAGTCAGTTTGATAAATTTTTCCGATCAAAATAATGAGAGAGAGAGAGAGAGCGTACGAACAAGAAAGACAAAACGGTGTTTTAGAGAAAAGGAAAGCTCAAGGGAGAGAGAGTCAAAATGCATGAGCTCAAGAAACGGGTTTTTGAAAACGGGTTTTTTTGATGAGAGAGAAAAAGAGCGATATGAATAGAACCAAGAGAGGGACAAATATTTGATTATTGTCAGAGACAGACAGAGGGACAAAATGGACAGGAGAGAGAGAGAAATGAAAATGACGGAAAGAACCTAGAGAGAGAAATGAACAGGGCCTAAAGAAACCAAGAGAGAGCAATGAATAGAGGTTTAATGGTAGAGAGAGAAATGAATAGAGCTTAACGGTAGAGAGAGAAAATCAAGAGAGATGAATATGATCTGAAGCTGGAGAGAGAAAAACCTAGAGAGAGAAAAACCAAGAGAGATGAATATGACTTGACCCTAGAGAGAGAAAGAGTGGCAGGAAAGGTGCGTTCTACCGGCCAACGCCATGGCTAAACAACCGCACACGGACGCCATTTTCTGCTTTTTAAAAAACCCAACTCCTCGCCACATTTCAGCTCTCCCCTTCAGGGGCGGGGTTCCCGAAGCCCTACCCCTCTTTCTGTCTCTCTCTTCATTTTTAAAGGGCACCCCACCCCGTAAACCCCACCATCTGAAATTTGCAGAGGACAACCCCTCCCTTTCTCGCTCTAAAACAAGATAGAAGCTTCTCTTCCTTCTCTCTCAACGCTTTTATGGCGAAACAAGAAGAACCCATCTCTTGTGACCCACCAAAAGGCCTGCAAATTCAGGTACTAAGCTTGGTCGCCGTGCCTCACTACCCACATTGGTCTGGAAATCCATGGCTCCTTCTCTGTTTTCTCTCTCTGTAAACCACTTTTGGGGTAGAGAGAGAGAGCATGCAATGAAGTTTTGTACAGTGGTATAGTGTAGAAGGCAAACAGGATGGAGCCAGGCAGTAGTAGATTTTTATATACATAAGAAAAAGAAATAGCAGAGAAAGGAGGGGGGCATTTTGAATGGGAGATATGTTTATAAATGTGATTTTTAAATGGGTTTTTGGTGGAATCTATGGGAGAATGCTCGTTGAGGTCTTTGGAGATGTTTTTGATGGGGGGTATGTAACTCTTTTCGGCCATGGCTATGGCGATGTTTATGCATGAAAAATGTACCCTTTTTACATTAATTGAGATGGTTATTTATAAGTTTTTTTTTTCCTTCTGTTTTTTGGATAACTTCATGGTGCTTTTTTCGCCATTATTGTAAGCCTGGGCCTTGTTCTCTTCCTTATTTTCTTTTTCTGTTTTGTTGGTTTGTGTGGTTGATGAGTAAAAGTGATCCTTTTTTGTTGGTTTTCATGGTAGTTGAGTAACAGGTTTATACTTGGTGTTGCATGGGCGTTTCATCATTGAAATCTTTTGCAGGTTGTTATTTTTTATGTGAAAATGGATATTTTTCTCCATACATTTCAATGTAAGACTTTCAAGTTGGTAGTTTGTATTGGGATGTGTGGCCTTAATTTGATTTCATCCTTTTGTAGGGTCTGGTTTGGAACTTAGATTCCCTTTTTCTTTCCTTCTTTTATTACTTTTTTTTTTGCATTCTACCCATTTGAGTATTAATCCCTAGGAGGATTTTACCAAATTTGGTTTCTTAATTTTTTTTTTTTCAAGTCCAAAGAAAAAGGTAGAGGTATTTTTCCCCTTTTTTAGCTTACAGATTTGTTGACATTGGGTTGTCCCCTGCACCAGAAGTGGCTTTCTTTGCTATGAAGATTGCTGTATGCATTTCGGAGCTTAAATTAGCTGCTTAATGTAATGAGTGAGAACATCATAGAGTCAGATACCTTTACTGAAATTCATATTCTGGGCCTTTATTGATTTTGGTGAAGAGTGTTTGCATATAAGAGTGCTGCTTTAATATCATTTTACTTGAATATTTCAGGCTGCTTAGATTTCTTGTCTAGACATGAAGTATGTTGCTCCTGATTCTTATATTTCATTGAGCTTCTGCTGATGAATTAGGGTTTTATTTTTCTTGAAATGGTGTTTGGTATTAATTTTACATTGATTTAACGAAAAGCCATCTTAATCATTTTATTGATCCAGGCATCTCCACTGCTTCTTGTGTACTGCTCTTCCTCCTGATCCTGTAACTTGGATCTTGAACTTTCAGTCTTTATGCATTTAGATTTGTTTGTGAAGCATTCAAGGATCACATTATTATTATTCATTTAGAGTTGTTTGTGTAGCATTCAATCATGACATTATTATTGTTTGGGCGGATGGGAACTTGAAAGAACCATCTTTCGATGCATATTAGGTTCCTTTTCCTTTTGCTAGATATTAGTTTGAAAATATATCTTTGTGATATGTTGGGCAAGAAGATTTAAGCACAAAATGTTATGGAGCTGATTATGGATATCAACCAAAAAATAATTTATGCATTATTAATTGACCATGGGCTATATGACCACGGCCGCAAATATAGTTCCTTAAAAATCAGTCTATATTTATAGATTTAATATCCACTGGTGCAGATTGTATTTTTTTAAAGGACCGGAACCTTGTCTTCCTGGATGCCTAAGCCAATAATGCAACTTTACTCTTCCTCTCTTAACAATTTGCTAGTATTTCTTTTTTAAATTTTTCCTGATGGTGAGATTTGAGCCTGGGATGTAGCCTTGCAACTTTCAACACCAGATCCGGCATTCCTATGCCTGAATATCCGAATGATTCTATGTCATTAGTAATTCTTTCAAAGTTATTTTTGAGGAAAGTATGTGGTCCTTGAGCTTATTGTGTTCTAGTAATGAATATCCCTGTGAGCTTAGGTTTCTTCCTTGTGATTATGTGCCATCTTTGCACTTTGTTTCCTTGACTTTCTTGCCTTATCTAGTGGGTATCTAGATTGCATTATGGAGTTTTTCCTGTGCATTTCTGTTGCTGGTGAGCATGGAATTCGAATTTGCAACACTACGGTTGACACTCAGAGTATCTATTCATTTGAAATTTCTTTCCCTGTCCAATACATAATAAATATGGCTCAAACTGCCCTTTGTGTCCTATAAATGCAATCTTTCTAATTCCCCTTTTTTGCAAAACCTCATTCACAATGCTAGATATAAATGATGCACTATAGGACATCATCATTACATTTCAATCGGCATGGTATTCCGTGCTTCTTCAATGGTATACATATATATATTTTTTTGATCGATGGTTTGTATATTTTAGCCCTCTGAGACTGTTGCATTGCTGTTCCCCATCCAATATTTGGTGTTTGAGCATTTAATGATGCACTATAGGACATCATCATTACATTTCAATCGACATGGTATTCCGTTCTTCTTCAAGGGTATAATTTTATTTTATTTTTTGATTGGTGGTTTGTATATTTTAACCATCTAAGACTGTTGCATTACTGTTCCCCATCCAATATTTGGTGTTTGAGCATTTTCAACATTTGAATGGAATCTTTTACAAGTGTGTACATCTATAATAGTTATCCAAATTGCCACCTTGTAGCAACTCATTCAGCCATTTTTGTAAGTTGGATGATTTACCAAAAGTCAGTTAATATTAGTTGTTATTTACTTAATTTAACAAATGAAAAAAATTGGAACATGTAGAAATTTTGAAAAAAATTCATAGATTTTTCATAGTTGTAGAAAAATATTTAAAACTAAGTCATAAAGAAAATTAGTTATATATAGTTATGCCTATAAGAACTATAAAAAAAATGCTATAAATAGTTTGTGTGCAGTTGGTCTTTTGAAAAGAATAGCTTTTTGTTGATAATTTCAAAAAGAAATAAACATGCACAGAAAAACAATGAATTCTTTTCAATATTTAAAACTAAGTCATAAAGAAAATTAGCTATATATAGTTATGCCTCTAAGAAATATAAAAAAAAATTGCTATAAATAGTTTGTATGCTGATGGTCTTTCAAAAAGAATAGCTTTTTGTTGTTAATTTCAAAAAAGAAATAAACATGCACAGAAAGACAATGAATTCTTTTCTTCATCTTATACTGTTCAAGCCTACAGCCAGGTAAACATATTGCACTTGATAGCGACTTGTTCAACCACTGAATCAAGTTTGCTTGTCCACTTAACAAGTATCAATCCATACGAGTCTCATGTGTTTCACTTCAGTTTGATTAGCTAAGCGTTTTTAAAAGAAGTATCAAAGAAAACCTTGAAATTTAAAAAGGAAAAATAAAAATACAGAAAACCAGTCTTATTTTTTTTTTGGAAAAGGGAGAGTACAGTTGCAATTCTTAGAGAAGTCAATGAGGAGGTGGAGATGTGGGGTATCGGCCCTGTACCTCTCGCATGCTAAGCAAGTGCTCTACCTTCTGAGCTACATCCCCTTCTGAAAACCAGTCCCTTTATAAAATATTTTAGTTATAGAGAGGTCATGTCAGAAGCAACTTAAAGATCAACATCTATGTATAGAAAAAGAACTGATCATTTTGGTTTGTATTTTGGTGTTTAATATAAAGATCTACTGATTTTAATGAAGCGATTAGATCCGATGGATACAATTTAGTTTTCAAATGCATTCTTGAAAACCAGCAGAATCAGGGTATGGATTTCAAGGTTCTTCATTTTAGTTCAATATTTTGTCGTTTTAAGGTTATGGGACAAGCATACATGGCTGGAGTCTACTGTTTGCTTGGATTATTAATTTAGGAGTGGGGTTGCTTGATCCTATTCAGAGAATCGCATCATAAAATTGATTTGTAAAGAAACTCAAAATCATCATTTTTTAGTTTACTTCCAAAAGGACTTGCCTTCTGACTAGTGCATAAATTGAAAGTGAACCGGGATCTGCATGAGCTATTGGCTTGAAATTTGTGAATAGATGTGAATGAAAGATTTACATAGTGATTTATTGTTGAATTACCTTAAAAACAGGATAATCCATGAAGGAAAAGGATGTTAGTTGGACTTAATTTACTTGAAAAGTACCCGGATGCCTGATGTGCGTGCATTGGCTTCTTTGCTTGATATAGGATATTCTTCTTTAATTTGTTTTGCATAGAATGGTTTGTTGGTATTAGAATGACTACAGAGCTTTGTTTCGGGTGGATCTTCTTGATACGGATTGTTCATGATAGTTTAATATGAGCCCAGGAATAAAATGTCCTATGGAGACAAGGTTTACTTTGTAATATGTTAAGGTTCATCAGTTTCAAAATGATTTGAGGTATTCAAGACTTCTATTATACTATGAGGAAGAAGAAACAACTTCAAACCTTATTAGGTCTACGTTGCATATGGCCAACCCACCTAATCTACTTTCCTTCATTTTCTCATCTATTGGAGCCACATCTAAGTTCCCTCATTTATACTCATTTTGAATCTATCCTTTCTTATTGTGCCACTCATCCATTTCGACATCCTCATATCAACTAGACTCATCTTTTGGATATGTTGTTTCTTGACCGCTCAACATACATCCATGAAGCATGGCTAGTCTTACAGCCATCGTATAAAACTTTCCCTTTAGTTTCATTTTTATGCGGCAATCACATAAAACTCTGGATGCACATCTCCACTTTGCCCAGCCAGCTCTAATCCTATGTGCGACATCATCCTCAATCTCTCCATTCTCCTAGATTATCGACTCAAGATATAAAAAATAATCTCTTTTAGGTATTTATTGGTCATCAATCGTAACTACTTCCTCGTTAATATTCGTATTATTACCAAGATTGCATTCCATATATTCTGACTTAATCCTATTAAGTTTTAGATTCTAAAGCTTCCCTCTAAAGGTCTAACTTTACATTGACACCTTGATATCATCAATTAAAACTTCTTCATCCACGAACAACATGCACGACAATACTTTTTGTCCATTCATTTGGTATTTTGTTTGTTCTCACCATCTTGTTGAACTGTTTGGTCATCCAGATGATGCTAGTTTCTGCCATACACTTCCAAACCTCTATTGGGATACCATATAGTCCTAAAGCCTTTACTTCCCTCATTCGTCTTAAAGCTTCTTTCACTTTAGATCTCCTAATCCTACAAATGTATTAATGACCTACGACTTCATTTAAGTCGAAGGTTTCTTTAAACGGTGTGCTCCCAAAGTATTCATCATTTAAGAATTTTTGAAAATATACTTGCCACTTTTTGTTGACCTCGTCATTTTTGACCAACACCCTCTGAACCTCACTTTTAATGCATTTGATATGATCTAGATCCTTATACTTTCCTCTCTTTCATTTTTGCTAGTTTGAAGACTGCTTTTTCACCTTCGCTTGTCCCCAGTTTATTTATAGGTTATCATATGCCTTAAGTTTAGCCCTACTTACTATTATCTTAGTGGTTTTTTTAGTATTTTTATATTCTTTTAAGTTTTGATCATTTCTATCACATTGTTAAGCTTTATAACATGATCTTTTTCGCCAATAGCCTTTTGAACCTCATTACTCCACCACCAAGTTTCTTTATTATAATTTCTTTTCCCTCTGGATTCTTATAAAACGTCATTTGTCACTTTTTTAATACAATTAGCTATCTCATTTGTCATTCCACATAACATTACCTTCGTTCTCAGAATTCCATTTTTACTCTTTTACCAATTTACTAAATAATTTTATTTTCGCCCTTTTTAAATTCTACCGCTATTTCTTGGACACTTATTGATTTCACTTTTCTTGTATCTCTTTATGCAAGTATCCATCAGCATGAGCCAAAACTTACAACCTTTACATGATGATCGATCTGCCTTCTTAACTAGAAAGAAGTTTATTTGGCTTTTATATGATCTACTTTTATAAGTTATTAATTGTTCATCTCGCTTTTTAGAGTACGTGTTTGCTATTGCTAGCTCGTAAGCCATAACAAAATCTAAAATAGCATCACTCATCTCATTTCTTTCCCCCAAACCATACCTTCCATGTACCCTATCATATCATCTACTATCTTTTGTTTTATGACTATTTTAGTCCCATCTTAAAAAAACCCTCTCTTCATTTAGTATTCCTTAGACTAGTCCATCCATGTCCTCCCATAATCATTTCTTAATTCTCTTCGTTAGGCCTACCTGTGGCGCATAAGCATTAATTACATTAGTTATCTCCTCCTCTAACATAAGGTTAATTAATAGGAGCCTAATACTTACTCTCTTAATATCCAGTCCTTTATCCTTTACATCTTTATCTACTATTATGCCTATGTCATATCTATTATTGTCCTTTTGCAATATACCAATGATTATATCCATCGAATTCTTTAGCTTTATCTCCTTTCCCTTAGTTTCTTGTAGGCATGCCATGTTACCTCTCCTTTCTCTCATTTTATCCACTAACTCCATACTCTTACCTATTATATTTCCTACATTCCATCGCTAGAATAGATTCTATTCTCTTGGTTTGGCCTATCGTCCAAAATGGTAGGGAACCCCTGCAGTGTTTAAAAAAGTAAACCACTCAGCGCTTAGGCGGTCTGGAAGGCCTGGGCGCATCGCTTAGGCGGCCAAACTGGGCAGCCGACCTTGGGCGGCCGCCCAGGGCCTGCGTCCCACCCAAGGGCAAAATTTTTTTTTTTTTAAGTTGTATTGATTTTTTTTGAAATATAAAGGGTTTGAAGGATGGGTTTTAGGTTCATTTCAAACCTAAACCCACAAGAACCCATTTTAGAGAGAAAGAAACCTCAAGAAAACTAATTTTTGTGACTTTCATTGCATCAAAGTGTTTCTCAAAGTTACGAAAAACGGATCCAAACATCACCCAGGTAGATTTGATTTAGTTTTGGAGATTTATAATCTTATTAGAGGGTGTTTTTTATTATTTTAGCACTAGAAAACATTTTCGAGATGGGAGTTTGGAGTTCAAGCAATCAAAGTAAGTGCAAAAATTTATTTTTTAGATTGTTTGTTTTATTTTGAGATGTCTTCTTCAGGATCTAGTCGAAGTGGAGATCCGTGTTGGAAATATGGATATAACCCGAATCCAAATGACAAAAACTGGTTTAAGAAGCATATTGCTGGTATTAAGGGGGATGTTGCCCATTGTAAAAATATTCTTGAAGCTATCAGAGAGGAGATTGAGTAATCTATGAGTTTTGTAAAACAAAAATTGGAACAAAATCCTTGTCATTTGAATAGATCTATTTCTGCTACTTTTAAAAGAAGTGATTCGGGTTGGAAGTATCGTTATAACCCAAAACCAAACGATAAAAATTGTATAAGGTGTAATTTTTGTGAAAAAGATACCAATGGGGGTATTAACCGATTCAAGAAACTCCTTGCTGGTATTAAAAGGAATGTTGCTTCTTGTAAAAAGGTTCTTGAAGCTGTTCGAGATGAGATTAGACACTTCTAAATTTAAAAAAACAAGAAAATGATGAAAATGAGCCTTGTTCTACAAAAATATCTTTTCCAGGTTCTTCTAGAAGTGGTGATCCGAGTTGGAAGTATGGTTGTAACCCGAATTCGAATGACAAAAATCGTATTAAATGTAATTATTGTGGAAATGATACTAATGAGGGCATTTACCGGTTTAAAAAACACCTTGCCGGTATTAAGGGAGATATAGCCCCGTGTAAAAATTTTCTTGAGTCTATCAAGGAGGAAATTATACAATATTTGAGTACAGGGAAGCACAAAAAGATAAAAAAAGGTAGAGCAGCCAAGACTCCTAAGGCCTCATCTACCCATTACTAGTAAGAGGGAGGTAGAAGAAGAGGAGGAAGAGGCAGATTCAGAAGAAATAGAGGAGGACGAACGTTATATTGAAGAGAGAGATGACTTTGATGATGATGGTTTTGATTCTGATGCATATGATGAAGCTGATCCTATTCCTTCTGATAATGATGACTGAAGACTCTTGGTGTTGAGTGTTGACTGTTGTGTTGAGTGTTGACTATTGTGTCTGTATATTTTTTTAATTTCTATATATTTTCTATTTCTTATTTTTAGTTTCTAGTTCTACTATCTAACTTATACGTGTAGAGTCTACAGTGTATCAAACTATCAGTGTAGTGTATGCTTGTATGGTTTTACTGTTTTAGCATTGTATGAAAAATATGGATTATGGTTTTATGGATTATCAAACTACTGGGATTATGGTCTTAGTTTTTTTTTTTTTTCAATTGGGCCGCCCAGGTTTTGGGCACCCACCTAGGCGCTGGGCGGCCTGGCCCTCCATGGCCGCCTACCGCCTAGCGCTTTTTGAAACACTGAACCCCTGCATACTTATCATTGCAATCGGTTGTCATTGCTTGCTGCTCATCATTTCTAGGGAAAGCCGTAGCTAACCCATTCTCATTTCTCACTGCATCTGGGTTTTGATGCAGCACATCGCTTACAGGGGGAACTCTAGCATGAGCTTATAACATAGGTTCAGGAGTCATGAAAAGATGTGGCAAAATTTTATGCTGGCCTACCTAACACAACCCTTCTACTTTGTCCAGACTTGGGACTGGCATGACCTGGTCGGGACTATCCATGAGTTTATTTTGGATTGCTTATCAATAAAAATTGACAAGAAATAGAGACTACAAAAATGTGGGTTTTATTTTTACTTGTTGATTTGATGCAGAGGAGTCTCATGCACCATTGGGTAATTTAGATCCTGAGATTTCAAGGGTGATTCCTTAATGCTACTTGTTGACTTAGAAGGGCCTCTTCCACTCTTTTTTTGAAGGGCACCACAGATTATTGATTGTCCTAAAAGAGGTAAACGAGGTGGCTGGAAACTTAGCAAACTTGGGCATGAGCAGGCCTGGGTTGAGGTTATGGGCCTTAAACCCACCCTTCTTTTTCCTATTACTACTTTCAATTCTTCATATCTGTTTTTCTTTGGATACATAAACCAAGAATACCCGCCCATGAGTGCATGCATGTAAGACGTTGAGGAATGATGTAGCATTTATTATCCACAAGTATCACAAAGAGAATACACATACATACACTTATACACACACACGCACATATAGTGAAATATGGTTCTATAAGCTGATTGGCCATACACACACAGAGGAAAAGGATTTGACCTACCCTAGGGGGCTCAGCTGTAGTAACTGCCCTAGTTAGAAAACCATTGTTAGTAGGGTCCTTTGGAACCCAAATTTTGTGGATGTTCCCTGCTCATCATTGCATCCAAGCCCAAAAATAAAATTTTGAATTTTTACCTGAAAGGCCCAAAAGAATTGTAACCCAACCCTAAACATGTGCCGTCGATTTCATGAACAGTTGGATTTGGGTTGTAAAGGACTCAAAATCAGTTTTTCCTTTCTCTTTTGAATTGTTCATCTGGTGGTGATGAGTCAATCTACAAAATTTGGGGTCAAATAGATGCATCTAGGGCCTCGATCTAAGATCATTTTTTCCTTTCCTGAAAATGGACAGGCCATATTCACTGCATTTTCTCTCCTCAAAAAAAAGAAAAATCGTTTTCTACGGTATTTTTTCAAGTTTTATTCACGATCTTGTTTGATGGATCCAAGAGAGTGTGTGTACAAAATTTGGGCTCTAGCAAATGTCTCTAAGACCCTTAAAAATGATGTAGGGCAGACACAACGGCAGTTTGCCCAGGGGCAGATCAAATCTACACACACCCCCCCCCTTCCCCCCTCACACACACACAGACACACATGTCGAGATGAAAGCTTCCCTACCACATATATATTTGAGCCGCATTCATTTATCTGTTTGCTTTTTATTATTCCCTCATGGTATGGTATGTACATACACCCTATTATCAGCCTTCTCTGTAATGATAGTAACCTTGGCACATGGGTGTTGTTTCCTCTCCTAAAAGAAGTTTTGCCTTTTGATTCTATATTTGTCTCTGACCTTCTTTCTCCCACTCACATGTCGTCTATTCAAATCACGTGTATCATTTTCTATTGAGTCTCATTTTCATGGAGCATGTGTATACTGGTCTACTTTTTATTTACTTGTGCTTAAATAATTTTCATGATAAGATTATTCATAATTCCTTTATTACTTCATGTGAATTGGAAGAGCTAAAAAAGTGACTGAATGCCATGGTCCAACTAGTTCAGCCTAAACCATATGCACATTTGAGATCTATGCCGCACGATTTGCCAATATAAATTTGCTTTGTGTCAGTAGAAAAGATGTGTTGGACTTGCTTGAGTAATCTTTCCAGGGCCAAGCTGAGGTACTTTGGCAAGTTTCATGTTATCTTGTTGGGTTATCAAACGAATGTACTTTGTAATGTGATTAGACTTTACTGTTTTGCAAAGAACATTTGGTGATCCATAGCAATCAATCTCTTTGAATTAGTTTGTTATATATTGTTTAGTTCCGTAGAAATTTACAATGAGTAGTTTCTTCATTACAACAAATGGAAGGCACAATAAAGTACTTGAAAATCTCATCATGTATTACGTTTACTGTATTGATACCAACATAAAACTTGTGTCTAACATGAAAAAGTTGTATCCATGATCTTCTTGTCATGTAGAAGCAAGACCATGAATCATCACACACTATGGATGATTAAATACATACAGAGGAATCCATCCAAAATTTAAGATTTCCAGGTCTAGGTTTTTTTTCTTAAAGTGCCTTAATAAACAAGCGGATTCTTTTAGGTGTTTTTTACCAGAGACTGAGAAGTTAAGGGTTCTAACCAGTTATAAAGGCCTTACTGGCGTTGAACTGTGAAAGTTGTTGATCTAGTCTAACCAGGTTAGACTGCCAATCCTGTCTGTTGGATTGCCTAATGGAGAAAAAAAGAAAAAAAAAAGAATGATAGAGAAATATTTGTCGGGTTCAACTAGTCCATTCAGCAAGTTCTAACAGTTCTGTTGCTTCAGTTTATGCCAACTCTGACCATTTCAACACTATTCTCACGAATTTCTTCTCTTTTTTCGATGAGTAACAGAATTCTGACCAGTTTGACCTGGGATAGTGTTCTTTTTTTGTTCAAGGATTTATCTGACACATATAGGTTAGTTCTGGTCCATGTTAATGAAGATTGAACTGCCTTGCCCATGTTTGCTTTGTGGCACTTATTTCAACATACATATTTTCTCAGTCCAATAGAATTTTCTATTTAAGGACCTATGCTGATATTTGAAGATTAGAAGCTCTTCCAATCACATGTAAACGCAGATGAATAACCAATGGGTCACCACATGAGGCCTTCTATGAAGGAGTTGGTAAGTGTGTGGGAATTAGATCAAGAAGCATGCACGATTCTAACTCAGCACATTAAATTTATGCTCTAGGATGATATTTTAGGACAAATTGCCTCAAGCAATGACGGATAATGATTCTAACTCGGCACATTAAATTTATGCTCTTGGGTGATATTCTAGGATAAATTGCCTCAAGCAATGATGAACACAATTTCCCAATTGCTGTTCTGATGAATTCAAACAAGCGGTCAAATTACTTTCCTCGTGAATGAGTAATGCACTTCTGACAAATTAAGGGCATGTGCAACGCCAAGCCAAAGAAAATTTACCAATTGCAAAAGGCACGAAAAAGTTTGTTCTTGTATTTGTGTATATTTTTTTGTTCCATGATGTGATGTCCATGTTGACTTTTGTTCATTATAGAATTTGGAAATAGATTGCATTGGACTCTAAGGTTCCAACTTTTGGTCTGTGACCCTCATGTATTGAAATTCAATGACATGAACTGGACTATTATACATTCTGCTAACGGATCTATCATTAACAACCATTACATTTATGTCATTAATTTCCTGTAAATTCTATTAGAATAATTATTCGACTAATGTATCTGTGGGTAATTGATCTCGACAGAGATTTAGTAAAGGCAGTGTTTCATGCGGTGCACTCGTGTGCTTTCCCTCCTTTTCGCCTGATTTTGGACTTGAAACACATCCTAAATCTTTGCAAATCCATTTCCGCCTGACATTCTTGAATTTTGAGCTCCCAAAATCATGTAGATTTGATGATTATTGAAGAGTTGAAATGAATGGTCCAAAGAAAAGTGAATGGGATGGACTAGTTTTAGGACTTAAAATTCATTTTCCTTTTCAGATTCATGATCAGGAAGGTCATGATGATAGAGATCTGTCAGGTGTTGGGTTGTTAATCATCTCCAAGATGGATTTTGGAAGGGTGTCAACATGAGTCTGTGGACGCACCGTAACCTCACTTTTCAGTTAGTAAGTTGAAGCTCTGTTGGCGAGCTTTGTGCAGAAGATGAACAATGATGAAAAAAATATGATATACTACACCTGATTAACCAACAGTAATTGCACTTTCAATTGCTTTCAAGGTAGATGAACAGCATTGGTTAGTTATTCAGATGTCTTTGTAATCCAGTCATTGAATCTTGGTGAAGATATTAATATTGTTGCTTAGGCTGTCTTTAAGTTGCACTTTATGGGGTGTCCACTCATGGATTGTCTTTCTATACGATTTTGTAATGTGTGCTTCTATTCTTGAGCTGTGATTTTTGGTGTAGAGATTTTATTCTTTTCAACAGATCGGAATGTGGATCTACATTGTTTTATGCCAGTGAAATCTTTGCAGGATTTTCTTTGCAAGTATTCTTTAATTCATGTTTAGATTGGTTGAAGCTCTTCTTATTATTGGATTTTCTTTGAAATATTGCATGTTGCTGTAGAGCTACCATTTTGTTTGAGTGCACGCTCAGCTCAAAAGAATGTTGTCAATGTTTTGAGAGTCAAATTCATTTTGAGAAATGTCAGATTCCTTTTGTCTATGGGGTAAAAGGCATACTTAGGATGTGTTTGTCCCAGCTGAAATGTATTACTACTGTTTCAATAAACTTTCAAGGTAAACAGAAATTTCAAATATTGGATTCAATTATCTAAAATTTCTTCAGAGAAAAGCTGAATCATGAGAACCATAAAGAGTGGTTGGTGTATGAAATTGTAATTCGTGAGTTGTTAGGTGCTGAAAGGGGAACTGTGTTTGTTGTTGGGAAGAGAAAATTGAGAAGACCTTGTAAGTGACAGACATACTATCATGAATGACAGCGATTGTGAAATTACGAATTAGGTAGGAGTTGCCTGATTAATTATCAAAGATCAATCATTGAGCTTGTCCTCGTCTTAGTTCATTCTACCCATTGGTGCTCACTTTCCTATACTTGAGTCATACTTCTGGTTATTCTAAGTTAATTCTCTTTCTCTAATGCATAGGTTTCTTTACCTCTTGAATTATAGGACAAAAGGATTCATGGGTAAACTGAAGTTCCTAATCTGGTGGTGCAAGTGCTTTCTTGCATTTGTTGATGAATTTTTGAGGTATAATTTGTGTTCTGAAAAGAAAGCCTCTGTGTAATGTAATGCAATTGCAATTGTTTCAAAGAGCAGGCACTCAGCTGAAACTAAGAGGTCAAGGTGTTATTAGAGGAGTCAAATGTTTAGTTCAATGATGTTTGAGAAAGGGGTTACGGTTTGATGAGAGGAATGGAGCAAGAATTCACCTCGCAGTTCAACAGTGTTTGCAACACCTGGATCATTGACCACACATAATACCCAATTTTTCTCCATTTTGTTTTGGTTTTATATAGGCCACGCCAAAGTTCTTTAAATTGTACTTGGATAGAAGATAAAAGAGAGGTTGAGGATTCTCCATTGAGCCATGAAGAAACCTCCAGCTCGTTTGTTTTCTTTTGCTTGAATCATTGGTGTTGAGAGTTTTGTTTTTTGAAAATAGTGTAAATTGTTGAGATTCTTTAGTAAAAAGAAATGTATAGAGTGAGACCATTTACTTTAAATACAAGGAGGTCACAATCATCATTTGTCGTTAGATTTGAAATCGGGTGGTTGACGATGTGTCATTGTTTAGGCAGGAAGTCTAAAACAATTTTTTTTTTATTGGATTTCACATCCAATAGTTAAAAATGATTGTGACCTCTTTATTTAAAAAATAAATAGTCTTATAGTAAACAATTCTAATAAAAATAGAGACAAAATTGATTGCAGGCTTTGTTCTTTGAAAATAGTGTGCGATTGAAGAGCAGTTGCCGTCAGTTTTGCGCACCAACGTTACGTTTTTAAAGTATGTCGACAAGTCTTTTCCTTTATTATTGTTCCTTTATTATTGATCACCTTTAGGTAAAACCTTATTATTGCTGGTGACAGATGGAGAGTGGATGCTCTTTTTATGATTAATTTGAGGGTTTTAATTTTATAATTTGAGATGATTAATTTGAGGGTTTTAATTTTATAATTTGAGATGATTAATTTGAGGGTTTTAATTTTATAATTTTTTTTGGGCACAGCCCTCCATTTCTCTTGTCTAGAGAGTTGGTTTTTTTGGGCATGTGCATTTGTTTGGGTAATCTAATCCCCGGGCACGTGCATATGTTTGGGTAATCTAATCCCCGGGCATGTGCATTTGTTTGGGTAATCTAATCCCTATAGGGATGATGCTTACTCCTTTTTGAAATTGGTGAGAATGGAAGCTTAGACTTTAGTTGGGGTACAAGTGCTGCTACTGTCATGATCTCTACCTCATTCTTTGTTTAAGAATGACTTTTGAAGATAAATACTTTATATATTTTAGAAAGGATAATTTTGTTTTTTTTTTTTAATTATGCCAAAATTTAATTTCAAATTTAGAAATATTTCTTTGACTTTTTGAATGATGCTTGGATCTTTAAAGCAATTTGAAATTACAAATATGCTATTTTATCAATTTTGTTTTTACAAATATGCTATTCTCGAAATTTTTAAAGAAGTTATTGTCAATATGATTGACATTTTATTGTTGAAAAATTAGCAGTAGAAAATTCTAAGTTCATCATTAGTATTATGTATTTTAAGGATGGAAAATGTTTCTATGTGACCCCAACAACATATAAGTTATATGTGATCCCACTTCTTAGTAGTTCAATTTGAATCGAATGGCTACAATTGTCATACCATAATATCATGCCAGATATTGTTTTATGTTTTATTTTTTTTCTACAAAACATTTTTTGATGAAATTTTGCGCGTCCCATCATAAAATTAAGGCGAACTTGGAAAAAATAGAAAACATGTATTTTCTAACAAATTTGTGTATAAAAATAGAAAACATGTAAAAATTTGTGTCAAACAAATGTCTCTAACATGGTTTTTTAAGATGGTTGCATTATACTACTATACAACCATCGCATGAAAACATTCCCCAATAACTTTTATATCGGTGTGATTTATATAAGGTGACAATTTTAGTTGTATAAATAAGCTTATGATGTTTTATAGATTTCATTTTAATTGGATATAGATTCATCGCATCTTTTAATGCAGCATTAAAAAAGAACCCACCTTTTGAGATAAGTAAAATCCGCAACGTCTAAATAAAACAGATGGCATAAATTATTGGAAAATTTTTATATAGAGCCGAGGTTCTAAACAATCAACTAAGAGTCTACCTCAAAAATTTCACTAGAAGAGGTTGTTTTGATGCTCAAATATTCTCAAATTGATCATTTCGACATCAAGATGAATGGACACGAGAGAAAAATGGATTTCAAGTTTTGAAAATAATGTATTTTGTAACGTATTTTTGGACCGTCAATTTTTAAAATTTTCAAGTTCTTAAAGATCTTTCGATCTACACTATTTTTTAAGCTTTTAAATTTTATAAATAAAAATAAAAATACATTTTAAAGCTATCACAAAGATTTCTGGAATTGAAACCACATTTCTCAAAACTATTTGAAGGCATGCTCTAATTTGATTGTACATAGCAGGCTATATACAAACCGCACCCTAACTTATCAAAACATAAACTTTATATAAACTTTTTCTCTTTTATAATGTTTCTTAGCCATTTTACCATGTGGTCTCGTACTTGGAGCAACCTATAAAGATGGGCAACAAAACCCATAACGTGCCTTTGGCAGAGGGCTATTGTCTAAGTAATTTTGATAAAAAAAAAGTCACATCCGAACACTCAATTAACAAACAAAAAATCAAACAGAAAAGAATTTTTGTTGATAGGTTATAGGATCCCTTATTATTTTGGGGGGATTTAGGACCTAAAACATATCACAAGTCATTGTCATTTCGTTTTTAGATTCATGCATTTGGAGCTCCAAAAACAATAGTATCTAGTGATATTTGAATAATCAAAATGAATGGTACAAACCAGATCATTTTTAAGACTCAAAAACTCATTTCTTTTAGATTCTTAACGGTAGCGGTCTAGATGATAAAACATGTAAAAACATTTTATCCAAAATCTATCTCCAAGATGGATTTTATGGGGGTGGACTCATGGTAACAGTTGCATCCCTAAACACACCAAAATCCATCTAAAATAAAAGGAAGAGGTCTGTATAAGGTTGTGGCTCTAAACAATCGAAGTCAGACGCATCTTCAAATAGTGTCAAAAGATGTCATTTTAGTATCGAAAATCTTTACAATGGCCTGATAATTCATTCTCATCTCTAACTATGAAATTTAAATCTTAAAAAATAGTGTAGATCAAGCAGATCTGTGAACACTTGAAAAATTAAAAATTGACGGTCTAGATAATGCATTACAAGATGGACTATTTTCAAGACTGGAAGTCCATTTTTTTTCCGTCCATGTATTTCAAGGTCGAGATGATTGGATTTGAGGGTTTTTCACATCAAAACAATTTCTTCTAGTGAGTTTTTGAGATACACTTTAATTTGATTGTTTAGGGCCTCACTTTATCCAAAATAAAATCCATAAATCATTAATTTCTAATTACATGACTAGAAACACGTTTAGAAAACAATATAACCATGATGGGGCTAAAAATGTATAATATCAACAGGTAATCATCGAACAAAACCTGATAAGCAGCCTTAAGTAAGTCAAACCCTCAATTTAGGATCTTGTATTAATGTTCAGGAGATGAGACTTTAGTTTAAAACGAAATCCTATCTTTCAGTAAATCAAGTAAAATTCGTTTCCAATGAAATCTAAATCTAGATTATAACCTAGAGATAAGAGGGCATAAAATACCCTTAAATATATACCAGAAAGATCCTTATAGTTATAGAGAAAAGAGAGAAGAAGATATCAAGGAATTGGAGAAAATGAAAATACTGAAGAGGAGAAAGACAGGATATTAAGGAGAGAGAGAGAGATAAGGGAAAAGAAGGATTAAGGAAAGAAAAGAGAAAAAGGGCAGATGAGATGAATCAAAGAGTATAAGGAATCAGTCTTACATCAATTTCCAAAATCCCCTTTCCTTCCTGTGTTAGTGCTAGGATCGACCATAAAGAATGAAAAATTGCTTCCATAACTCTCTCGCTCTACCAACTTATCCCTTCAAAAGTACAACCGATCCTTTCTTTCCAAATTTCCCATACCACTACACCTCTCAAAATCTACCAAATTGCTTTTCCCACTTTAGCTAAGTGCGGCATTGCCAGTCCATAGATCACCCCTAACATATCTTGAGGCATGGTAAAAAATAAAACCCAAGAATAAGGAACAGGTAGCCCCAAACTCAAGAAGCAAAAGAACAATGAAGAAGCAAATGAGAGACATATTCTGTATCCTCCTTACATAACAAACATACATTACGCAAAATCTTACCCCTCTTAACCAGATTGTCGATAGTAAGAATTTTGTTTCAAGAGACTAACCATAGGAAAAACTGATTTTTGTGTAGGATTTTAGACACTCGAGACAAAAACCAGTGCCACCTGTCATGAAATAAAAATCAGTAATAAGATTTTATTGAGCAAATCCCATCGGCCTCCAAAACCCAAACTAAATTATCTTCCTTGATAAGATGTAGAGAGCACATAACCGGTCATAATCATATTTCCATTAATTTTCTCTGTTTGTGCTTCAAGTCAAAGACATAAAGGTGTGAGGTTGGTGCACAACTAAGGCAAAGAATATGTAAATTTATTACTATGTAAGTGGGGTCTGCATGCAGCTATCCACCATGAGACCTCATCAATTGATAGTGAAGATCAATTCAGTCCACCAGCTAAACTGTGCCTCATTTTCGCCGTCCATTGATAGTGCAGACGGCGGATGGATGATTTGTGTACCCCACAACTATGCGCGATACTGTCGCTTGTCGGAGCTACATGTATGGCTTCCACATGGCCTGAGTTTCGCTGTCTCAGTATCAGTCGTGTAAGGGACACCTCCAATCTCCATGAGCGATTTCAACCTAATTTTTTATTCAGCTTTTCTCCTCTGTGTAAGGATTGTCCGCATTCATCGAGAGAGAGAGTGGACACCGTTCTAGAAAGAGAAAACGATGGTCTAAATTCATTATTGATGGAAGAAGATGGAGAGTGTGCGTGCCTGTTGTTACACTGCCTCTCTTCAGCGGGTGGGGACACAGAGACAGATGGAGAGAGTGTGACATTTTTTCTTTTTGAAAATAAGGAGACAGGGCCTTGCATGGTCCCTCAATTCCCAATCAATTAATTGAAATCAAATTAATGGAGTTACTCAGCCCAACCAATTGGCAATTGATTTGACTTATTTTCCAATTAAACCAGAAGGTACTATATTTTCGTTTCTCAAATCGGTTTGGGCAAAAAAAAAAAAAGCGACTCCAAAAACCAATGGACGGCATATTCTTTACTAATTTACTTTAAGATTTAAAGCCAATGATTCGCATAAAATTGTTTCATGTGGGCTGGACTGCATTTCTACACATGCGATCTAGAAAGTGTATGGATAAAAGTAGGTGTACATGTAAACATGATGGAAACTAATGATCCAAATGTTTGTTATCGTTAGTTTTAAAATTTTTTTTATCTTTTCGTATTCATGATCTCCATGTTAGATATCACATGTTCTCAAAAATTAAGTACTAAAATCCATCTCAAAAATAGATCTATTAAGAGGCTCGCATTTCTGCATATGCGGTCTTGGCCGCATCTAAACCGGGTTCATGATTCACATTGTAAGAATTGTTTCTTCAACAATTATTGTCTCGCTTATTTTCTCTCCAATCAATATCTACCGTGTTTAAAAAATCGGTGATCCGGATTGAAACCGACTGATTTGAATCAAGAATTAGTCCGGTTAATCCAGACCCTATAAAATATCGGAATCAGTCGATTCCCCCATTAATCAACCGGTTCCGGTTGGTCTATAGTAGTTCTCTAACATAACTGACTGGTTTTGTCAAAGAACCAGTATGAAATAGCTCCACATTATTTTTATTTTCTTATTTTTTAAATCATTGAACCGGCCGGTTCTCCAATAGACCCAACCCCACTTAATTTTTTGTTATATTAGTGATCTACCAAATCAGCTCGAAAATTAAAAGGGACAATTAAGGTTGCCGATCCATTTTTTAAAACCTTGGCCTTTATTATTTGCGTCTTGGCTTCTTATGAGCGAAAATATAAGGGCCTTTGGGGCAAATTTGGATTCCAAAAGAATTTCTTCATCACACGCTATTTCTCCATCCAATTCAAAGAAGTAAATACATAAAAATAAAGTAGAATAATTTTTTTTTAATACAAGTAGGTCTCTGTCCCTTTTAACGTCGTGTAGGAATTCAGATGACTAGAAGTGTGCCATTGACTGAGCTCAATGTTCATGAAATTTCTTGAAACTTTATGGTCCATAAGATTTCATATCTAATTGTAGAGGTTACTCGCACATTCGTGTACGGAAAGTAATTAGAGTAGTGTTTGCAAACTCGGCCCGTCGAACTTAGAACTTGCCGGTAAAACCAGAATTGGGTACTAGCTGATCCGGTTTTGGTGTTATGTTTGGGTATTTTAAAAAACTATTCAAAAAAAAAATATAAAATTTTAAAAAATAATTGATTTGTTTGTAATGTGTTTTTTAATGATTTTTATCATTTTGGAAAATATTGGAAAGTGTTTTGAGCATGAATACTTATTTTTACATTTTTCCTATTGTTTTTTAAAAAAATTCAAAAATACTTCTTGGCACAAATCGATTTTTTAAAATCCATTTTTTTCCACTACTTATCAGTTTCATTTGGACGTGTTTTGTTTAATCATACCTTAAATATAATTTTTACTTTTTTTATACATTTTATTGTTTAATACTTTTCGATCGGTAGGGACTTGTCTGGTTGAACCAGCTGATTTATCAATTATTCAGACCCACCCTTGGTTGGTTTTTGAAGCTGGTTCGATTTTTCGAACACTGCCTTTCAGTATGAATAGCAATACTAATTTACATCCTTTATACAAAAATATTGGGTAAAATATAAAATACATTTTGTCCTTTTTAATGTATTTTGGAAAAGTATACAAACATACTGTTAACATTTAGTACAAGTATATTATAGTTACTATTGTCCATTAGACTTTAAATTGGTTGTTTGTGAGTGTGTCTTTGATTAGACTCAAAGTCCAAAGAAAGAAAGAAAGAAAAAAAACATACCACTTTTTAGGAAAGGGGTTGGGGTGGTAGCATCTCCATATCATGGTAAACATTTGTATCGTTGACACCCCCAATTAACACCTTCAAAGAAAAAAAAAATTTCAAAGAAATTTTTTTTGAACTTCGTGACACACGTCAAACCATCTAATTTGATATCTAATGGCTAGAAATAATTGTGACATCCTTGTAATAAAGATGAATGGTCTCATTATATACAAGGGTGTGGTTTCTATAAGGTTGCAACCTTAAACAATCCAATTAAGTTGCACCTCCGAATTTTATTATAACATGTAATTTTGGTGTGAAAATTCTTAGGATTATCTAAAAATCTAATTTCATATCTAATTATAAAATTTTAAACTCCAAAAATGGTTAAAATCAAGTAGATCTCTAAATATATGAAAATCTTGAAAATGGATGGTTTAGATAATATGTTGCAAGATATAGTATTTTTAGGACTAACAATCTTGAAAATTAGAGGGTTTTTTAACGTTAAAAAAAAAATTGATGGATTTTTGAGATGCACCTTTATTTTTACATTTTTAGGTTGCAACCTTATATAAACTTTTTCCTATATATACTCCTATATATTTTTAGGGAGATGTGACTTTTCTACTTCTACTTGGAGCATCTTAGGAATAGAGTGCATCCTTGAGGAATTGGAATCCAAAAAACCTACCCAAAAAAACATAAAAAAAAACTTGAAAGAAAAACCCTTAGAACATTTAGTTTCGACCTCTATTTCCGTCTTTAGATGCACAAAACATACTTTAAGTCTAATATATAGCATAAATTTCGTGGATTATTGTCGATTAAATAATAAATATTATCATTATCATCTAAGTTTCATCCCAACTATTTGAGATCACTTGTGGAATCATGTTATACTATTTCTTTTGAGCCTTGCCTTTTACTCTTTTAAAACATACCACTCAAACCAAATACCCTGTCTTAAAAGAATTTTTTTTTCAAATTTGCCACTCAAAACGTAGGTTGCATGTTATAGAACTGATTTATTTTAGATTGAAGTGTTAGGGTTTTGTTTGGAAAGTCTATTTTCATTAAGTTAGATTTGGAGAGATTCAAGTATAGTCCAATAAAAAAGGATCACGTAGCTTCTAGTCTACTTGATTTGACCACCCAAAATATATGAGGATACACTACATTGCGCATCTAAATTAGGCCGCCAAACATTTTGATTATGAACCTAGTCTAAAGATATGGGGAGATTTTGCTTTAGGAGATTTATTCTGATTCTTCTAGTATGGTTAAAGATTAGAATCCTTTTAACAACAGTGGAACTCTCTAGGCGTTTGTTTTAATTCCAATGAACTACACAACGGAAAGTATATAATCAGACCATTTACTTTTGATACAAGATAGTCACAATAAATCTTGACCATTGAATATGAAATACCAAGCTCAAAGTTCAAAAAAATTTTCTCGAACTTTTTGACACACCCAAGCTATCAGATTTCACATCGAACGGTTGTAAATAATTGTGACCTCCTTATTCCAAAGGTAACTGGTCTCATTATATACAATCCCTTATCTTCCACCACTTTTTTTTTAGCGAAAAATCTCCAACATTGCTCATAATTCAAATGGATTGTGAAATACTCCATTCATGTAGTGTTTCATAACCCAAATTGGTGGGGTGCATGATTCACTCCTTGTTGGATTGCTAGATCAACATTCTGAATCAGTTTGGGTCGATCCAAATATGTGATCTAGAAAATGTTTAAAATAAATACAATAAAATAAACATTAAATAGGTGTTATAGGGTGGGAATTTAGGGAATCTAAAAAAACAATAACAGTAGATAAGCTTTAAAGAAAATATAAAAGTTTATATAGAGCCGAGGCTCTAAACAATCAAATTCGAGCCTATCTCAAAAATTTCACTAGAAGATATTGTTTTGATGCCCAAATATCCTCAAATTCATCACCTCGATATCAAAGTGCATGGACATAATAAAAAAATGGATTTCAAGTTTTGGAAATAGTGTATTTTGTAATGCACTTTTGGACTGTCAAATTTCAAGATTTTCAAGTTTTCATAGATCTCTCGATCTACATTATTTTTGAAGCTTTAAACTTTATAAATAAAGGTGAAAATATATTTTAAGGCTATCAAAAAGATTTTTGGTATTGAAATCATATTTCTTGATACTAGTTGAATGTAGGCTCTAATTTGATTGTTTAGAGCTTAGGCTCTATACAAACCGCACCCTAAAAAAAAACATAGAAAATGAGAGATTTTAGGAAGAATTTAATTGGGACCCATACTATTTAGTCCCTATCGATCATCCATCCAAAGTGGCTACATCAGTTTTGTTTCACATTATGGCTTCCATTCCCACTAAGGGTGGTAATGGATCGAGTTTGGCTGCACCGAGGCTCATACCCGAATGTATTTGGGTCCAGGTTTTGGACCCGGATCCGACCCGTCATGTCACACCCCAAGAATTTACAGTACTGTTATTCCTGAGATGTGACAGACAAAACATATATACATCTATTGATAGGACAAATTTACAGTGGCGAGGTCTTACATAGTAAGTAAAGAAAGCTAGCACAACAACAGTATCTTCCAAGGTTGATCTTGACTAGCACTCAAAATGAATCCGTAGTTATCCTGAAAAAATGTTTACCATAGTTTGATGAGTTTGGCTACTCAGTAAGTGATCATCATAATCCTAAAAATAATCATGATTGAAAGATATCAATATTTTTCAAAATGAGATCTATTAATAGAAATGCATCAACAATTTCACTTTCAATAATTGCATAATTAAGTATAATCTGAGTAATTGAAATGCTTATAACACTTTTAACGACAGTACATAATTCAAAGGATTTCACAAAATACCCTACTGGCGTCCCAAGTAGGTCACATATATACCCCATCAGCGTCCTGATGGGTCCACTTAATCCCTATCGGCGTCCCAAATAGGTCCACTTAATCCCTGCAGGTCCACTTATACCTCACCGGCGTACCGGATGAGTCCACTTAAACCCTACCGGCGTCCCAGATAGGTCCACTTATATCTCACCGGCGAACCGGATGAGTCCACTTGCATACTTAAATTATTTCTAAATCTCTTTAAACATTCGAAAGCAGCAATATCATGTACTCAACATATCACTGAAACCATTAATATGAATTTCACTTAAACCATTAATAACAGTCACTCTCTATAACATTTCAAAAATAACCAATCAAATATTTTGGGCTCAAAGTTAGAAAGGTAGCAGTTTGTAAAGGCATTCTAGCATAATTGCCAATTTAATATGTATAGAAAAACTCTTATAAAAATTCAAGAATACGGAATTATCACAATTTATGGAATATCAATTCACAAATAAACATTTCACAATAATACTATAATCAATTGAAAAAATGTCAATTTTTAAATAATAAGGCAGTCATTTGCACATGAATTTTACAATGTCTAAATATTCAAAACAGTAGAAAGAAATATCACAATTTTACTAAAAGCAGAAATATCACATTTATTTCTAACAATAAACAAGAAAAATAAATAAATTTAATTTTCTAATTTACAGCATTCAAAATTTCTAACATAGATAAAATATCACAATTTTTATCAAAAAGATTATTTTTCAAGATAATGAGGTCACGTGCGCATAAAATTTATCGCGCCTAAAATTCATGATAATAAGCAGAAATAATTATTTCATTTTATTTTTAAAAAGAATGGATTATTTTTCGAGAGAATAAGGTCACTTACACATAAAACTGATAAAATAAAGACCCTAGACGGAAATATCACTATTTATTAAAAATAGACAATTTTTCAGGAAGACGATGTCACTTACCCACAATTATTTGAGAGGGAGCTTCCGATAAAAATTTTCGGTTCGAGAGAGAAGTTCACTGTGTTTCAACCAGAGAGAGATCTCAAAGTTTTGTTTTAGGGTGGGAGTGCTCACATCCCCTATTTAAATTCTTATAACGTATTATTATATTATTTTCTTACGCTCTACCTCATACCTGAGGTGTCGCGTTAAAAGCAAACGTTTATCGTACGAAAACCACGTCCGCTAAAGGACGCTGCCAGCTGCAAGCAGCAAGAGGCAAAAGCGGGGAAAGGAAAAAGTAAAGGCAAGCAAATGTTAATTCAAAGCAAAAGTTTTTGAAAACAGTGATGGTCCTCAAGGACCATCATACTCAAACAGAACATCACCTATTTATAAACATATTTTCTCCTTTTTTTCTTTTTTTTTTTGAAATTTTAGGATTGTTACACGTCAGGTCCAAAAGTTGGACCCCATGCCCGCACTCGTTGGGTTCTGAGTCTGATCGGGTCCATTTCTTCCGTTTTTGTAGCCTACAATGGTGAAAAATATAGAACTGATTTTTGAGGGGTGTAGAGAGATGGAGACATTCAAGATCCAAAAAGAAAGTTATGTCTCCAAGAAATTGAGAGAGGGAGAATTGTAGAGAGGTAGGATAGCGATGGGATTTGGCCGATTGGGGAGCCAAGAGAAAACCAAAAGTATTGAAATAATTTTAGAGTTAGGGCTTTGGCCTTGGGGTAAACTAAAAATTTAGGTCTATTTACCCATTGGGTCAAATATAACAAGACCGTACCATGACCAATGACTATCTAGGCATCCTTTATTGGACCCGAACGTTATTCGTAGGTCCAAAACTTGGACCCATACCCGGACCGGTCTCAGGAATACCCCGATGAGTATGGGTCAGGTTCGGGTCTATTGCCGCCCCTAATTCCCACACCTCCAAAAACCGCTAACAACTTCAATCCCACACCTTTAAAAACCCCAACCACTTAAAATAAAGAAAAAGAAAAACGTTTTTTTCTATGAAATTACAAAAAAACAAAAAGTGACGGGTAAAAAATCACCTGTCCATCATGTATTAATTACCATACTTAGTTTTGACCCTTGGCTTGTACTTCGCATCCTATCCCACACCGAACGCACACATTACCATGGAGTGATGCTTACAACTATTTTGACAGCCTGTGAGCACGTTATCAAAAACGAAAAATAGATAAAAGCTCTCGTTTTCACGGCTGCACCAATTTGGGTAAAGGTGGAATCATGTATTTCCCATCTTTCTATTTTGTGCCCCAACCTTTTCCCTAAGACCAACTCTCGTACGAATGCACAAAGGAAAATTGTTTCTCTTCTCGCCCGCATTTTTACACATGCGGTTCAGACGTGCAAAGCATGCATCTTAGGTGAGATGCAAATAGGTGGTTTATCTAACAACAAGTGAAACTAACTATTTAAATGTTTTTTTAATATAAATATTATTTTTAATTTTTAAAATTATTTATTTTTTCATATTCATGATCTCTGTAATAGAGATTGCATGTTTTTAAAAATTAAGTTCAAAAATCCATCTGAAAAATAAATTTATTAAGGGGCTTACATTTCTACATGTATGGGCCTAGCCTACATGCTAACCGCATACATGAACAAAACAACATACTATTTCGACTATTGCTTTTTCTTTTTCTTTTTTTGCAAATTTTTAAAAACTCTATTACCCAATGAGGCTTTCTAGAAATCTAGTTGACATTGGTAAGCAGGCGATCTAGATCGACGAAACAGACTTGACTCTTTGGTATGAATTTATGAGAACTAGTCCAAAAAAAATTAAACAATAATTTTAAATTTCAAAATAAATAATAAAAAATTAAATTATGTAGGAACATGACCATTTGGGTAATTCAAATCACCCGGTTTTGACTGACTTGGCTAACTCTCTCTTAAAAGTTAGAACAGGTGAGTCTATAGGAATCAAACAGATTCCGGTTTTTTACTAGGATCCCAGTGGGTCCCCATTAATTTTTGAACTAATTAAACGATTATTGATTCAAACCGACAATTTTTTAAACACATTTTTTTGGCATTTAACCTCCGACTAAAAAAAAAGTCGAATATTAGTATATGGGTGCAGTTGGCATATGGATGCATCCGTAGCTATAGAGGTAAGGTGCACCTTCAAATTTTAGTATGATATATAAATTTGATGTGAAATGTTCTTAGGATTATCTCAAAATCTATTTTTATATCTAATTATAAAATTTTAAATTTAAAAAATGATTAAAATCAAATAGATCTATAAACATATGAAAATCTTGAAAATAGATGGTGTAGATACTAGGTTGTAAAATGTACTATTTTCTGGATTTAAAATATTTTTATTTTTCATGGTCATACATCTGGATGTCGAGATGACCAATCGAAGGGTTTTTCAATATTAAAACTACCTTTTCCCATGGATTTTTGAGATGCATCCGTAGTTCTACATTATATGGTTGCAACCTCATATAAGCTTTTTCTTTAGTATATTGAAGCTATCAATTAGAAGCCTACAGCTTCCACACATACACACAGCGCTTTTCCCAAAGGGGGATTTGCATAAAGCATTACCATAAAAAAAAAAAAAAAGGAAAATTGTTTACTAGGCAACTTTATTAAAATAAGTAAGCCTCACATCATAACTCATCGAAAAAAATTGTAATTCAGGCATTAGAAAAGTTTTACATTGATCATCTCGGCTTCAACATTATGTCTATGAAAAAAAAAAGGATTTCAAGCTTTAAAAATAATATATATTTTACAAATTGTGTGGACTATTCATTTTGACCTAAAAATAAGTGTTCAAAGATCCCTGCTCATTTTTTTAGTTTCAAATTTTACTATCGGTGTTGAAATTGATTTTAGAGCCATTTGTGGAGATTTCTATTGCTAGACCAGGATTTGAAGTGTTTTCCTAAATCTTCTAAAGTATTATAAAAACTTTATCCAAAAAATAATAATATGCCTTAATAACCTAAATTGCCGAAATATCATCACGTTTCGTTACGGCGCCTCAATGCAACTTCCACAAAGTTCAAATTTTCAGATACAGCGAAACTCCATTAAGTTTTTAGACAATTTCGGGTCCGAGTTTAAGAACGTGACGACAATATTGCGGGACCACATTCCATTGATCTGAAATTTCGCCGAATATTTGGCGACCTGGCCACTTACCTGGCGGAACATAACAATCGAATAGAACCAGAAATATAACTATCTTTTTTTTTTTTTTTTACGTAGAACCAGAAATATAGCCATCAATGGGGCTTAAATTATTCAGAAAAAAATTTCCGACGAGAGAAAAACAAGAAAAAACCTTATCAAGATTTCAATATTAGAAATGACAACAAGAATTACCACCAGGAAAAAAAACAAATAAGACTGAAGTTCGTACAAGACAGTGATTTAATAAAAGCCGGGTCGGTACAGAATTGCTTGCTTTGACCGGGGAATCAGTCATCCCGTATCGGTTTTATGAATGTATAGGAAATCCTTTGGGTCTAGAAGAGAACCGGTGATTTACTACGGTGAAAATGTTGATTCACCGATTCAAATATGTTCTTGGTTGATTCAATGTTTTTGCACATGTTTTTTCATAGGTTCACTATGAGTTAAACGGTGATCCATATCGGTTTTTGCAATGCCCGATCCTAGTCACCGATCAACCAACCCATTTTTTAAATCACTCGTATAAGATGTTAAACTCTAAACAATTACAATAAGGTATACTTTAAGATATTGTTAAAAGATGCATTTTCAGTTTTGAAACTCTTATGATGGTTTAAAAATCTATTTTTTACCCTTATTATAAAATTAAAATTTCTAAAGTGTAGATTTAACAGATCTATGAACTCTAAAATCTTGAGAAGAATTCATTATATAAAAAATAACAAGAATTATCAACGAGATTGAAAGAAGCATTGTCATTGTGTTTCAAAATCTATTTGTTATTTTTTTTAGAAGCTTAAAAAATGTAGATCTAAGAGATTTGTAAACATTTTTTAATCTTGATAATGGACTGTCTTATAAGATGTACTATTTTTAATACTTGAATTTTTTTTTTTTTTTCGTATCTATATATATTGAAGATCAATTGTAGGGTTTTTTAATGATGAAATAACCTTTTCCATAACTTTTCTCAACAAATAATTCGAATTTCAAATATAATAAATGCTAATGATGAAATAACATTTTCCCATAACTTTTCGCAACAAATAATTGAACTTTCAAATGATAATTAAAATGGAATAGGGAGTCAAAATGCATGTGCTATTTTGTGTCTCGTACACAGTGAGTTGATATCTCCAAAAGCAACATTTCGAACCCCAAAAACCACCCATTTTTAAACCCTAATCTTTGACTCATAATTCCTTCCACGTTTTGGCCCCACGATTTTCAATCATTTCCGAAGTTACCCTTCACCCTCTCCCTTCCACAGCATGAGGTCTACAGTCTACTGGTGCGACATTATGGAAAATGTTAGTGGCGTATACGGTATTATGTTATTGTCGTGCCCAACAGCCCAATATTAGGCCTGAAGGATTGAAAATTTGGAAAATAAGAAACGGAAAAAAATACGGAAATGGAAAAAACCAAAACGGAAGTTGCAGAGAGTTTAGAGTTAGGAAGTGAAACTGACGAGGAGCAACCATTTGCATGTGAACCTTTGTTTTCTCTCTCTAAATCCATGAGTTTCAATAAAAAGTTTTTTCTTTTTCCTTGGTTTCTTCACCCCTTTATTTGAATTCCAACACCATTACAGCAGGAGCGCAAGAATTGCCGGAAAACTTAGTTTTTCCCCTCACTTCCGCCATTGCAGCAACCATTTTTCTCTTTCTCTTTTTTTCCATTTGTTCCTGGTTCCTTTAGTCCTGAGAATTCGTTATTTTAGTTGGGTTTCTTCCAGTTTTCAAAATTTCCATTTGTTCTCTGTGTGAGTCCCAAAAATCTCTTTTTTGCTGTAGTTCAAATTTTCTGTTTGTTCTTCTCTCACTTTGTCCCAAAAATCTCTTGTTTCACCTTGGTTTTTCACCTGTAGTTCAAATTCTCTGTTTGTTCTTCTCTCTCTAACTCTCCCAAAGTCTCTTATCTCTGTAAATCCCCAAATTCTCTTCCCCCATTCAAATTTCATCACCATTGAAAGAGAGCAAAATGGACAGGCATTGGCTCCTTTCTCCTTTCAACCATTTTCACCTTCTCTTCCTCTTTCTGTACCTGTTTTTCTCGCTGGCAACTTCACTGAACAGAGATGGCCAAATTCTTTTGAGATTGAGAGCTTGTTTGAGTGATCCAAATGGAGTTTTTGCTTCTTGGGACGGAGCAAACGATACCCCATGTAACTGGACTGGCATTTCCTGTAACCCCATCACTTCGGCAGTGGAAGCCATTAATCTTGACAATCTCAATCTTTCGGGTGACTTTCCCGCCATGGCTTGCCAGATTCCGACGCTCAAGAACCTGTCCCTAGGTGACAACAACTTGGGCAATGGCATTTCTCCGAGAGACATCTCTCTCTGTTTTCGCCTCCATTACCTGAACTTGGGGTACAACATCTTTTCTGGCCCATTGCCTGAGTTCTTGCCGGAATTTGCAGAACTCCGGTGGCTGAACCTCTCTGGGTGCAACTTTTCAGGTGATATACCAGCGAGTTTCGGCCAGTTTCCTAGACTCCAGAACCTCACTCTAGGTAACAATCTTCTTAATGGCACAATTCCTCCATTTTTGACAAATCTTACAGATTTGATAGCTCTCGAAATCGGTTATAATCCCTTCACCCCAAGTCCATTGCCATTAGAGATCGGAAAGCTCGAGAAATTGCAGAACCTATGGGTTGCTACAGCTAATTTGATAGGAAAAATCCCTGAATCAATAGGAAAATTGGGTTCTCTCGCGAACTTGGATTTATCAGGTAATATGCTCACTGGCTCGATTCCGGAGAGTATTGGTGGCCTCAAAAGCGTTACCCAGATTGAGCTCTATGATAACCAACTATCTGGTTTTTTGCCTGTAAGTCTTGGAAATTTGAAGTCACTGAAAAATTTCGATGTCTCTTTTAACAATCTCTCTGGAAAGTGGCCTGAAGAATTCGCCAGAAATTCACTGGTTTCGATCAACCTTTACATGAACAATCTTGAAGGTCCAATACCTGAGGTTCTGGGTTTGAGCACAGAACTGGAGAACCTCGTAATTTATGATAACAAGTTCTCTGGCCAACTTCCGGCCAATCTAGGCCGGAATTCTAACCTGGTAATGCTTGACGTTGCTAGAAACTTACTTGAAGGGAACCTCCCTCCTTATCTTTGTCGCCGGAATAAGCTTGAAATCCTAACAATCACAGGCAACAAATTTTCGGGACAGTTGCCGGAAAGTTACAGTCACTGTACTAGCTTAATTAGGGTTAGAATTGGGGATAACCCAATCACCGGCAATATTCCTTCTTCTTTTTGGGGTTTGCCTAGGGTTTTATTTTTGGACTTATCTAACATGAAACTCGAAGGTCCTATCTCCTCTGATATCGCAAAAGCTCGAAATCTCTCACACCTCAATGTTTCAGGCAATGGATTTTCTGGCAATTTGCCAGAAAGTCTATGTCTTTTACGAGAATTGGCAAAAGTCGACGCTGGTACCAACTCATTTTCAGGGCCTCTTCCTTATTGCTTAACCCAAATGAGAAATCTGCAGAGGCTGAATCTCACTGGAAATCGGTTCTCAGGTGAGATCCCGGCCAGTGTGGGATCTTGGGTGTCAATGGTGATGCTTGATTTGTCCAATAACAGTTTTAGTGGTTCGATTCCTCCGGAATTGGGTTATCTTCTATTGCTAAACTACCTCGACCTCTCGCTAAATTCATTTACTGGTTCTATACCAGAGGAACTGGGTAATCTTCCATTGAGGTTCTTCAATGTCTCTTATAACAATCTCTCTGGTAAAGTTCCTAAAGCCTTTGATGACACTGGTTTTCTCCATAGCTTAATTGGTAACTCCCATCTGTGCAGCCCTGATCTAAAGCCATTACCCACCTGTAAAAGACCAGGAAACATAAAACAACTCTGGTATTTAACTGCAATTTTAGTCATTTTGGCAATTTTAGCCTTCTCCTGTGTTCTCTGCTTGTATAGAAAGTACAGAGTTAGAATCCACCAAAGACCAGGGCTCCAGAACCACTCTTCATCGCCATGGCGAATAATCCCATTTCACCGTTTGTCGCTCAAAGAAGACGAGATCCTGAGCTCCATAGACGAGGCCAATTTGATAGGATCAGGAGGTTCAGGCAAAGTTTACAAAGCCAGGCTAAAATGCGGCGAGATTGTGGCCGTTAAAAGGCTATTTTTAACCGGAAAACAAGATTTCGACGGTGGATTTCAGGCCGAGGTCGAAACCTTAGGCAAAATTCGCCATAAAAACATCGTCAAGCTTCTGTGTTGCTTGTTCAAAAGTGATATGAAGATTCTGGTGTATGAATATATGGAGAATGGGAGTTTAGGTGCTCTGCTGCATGGCTCAAAGGGTGGTGAATTGGGGTGGGAAAAGAGGCTTGAAATAGCTGTGGGTTCGGCCTGTGGTCTCGCATATTTGCACCATGATTGTGAGCCCGCGGTGGTGCACAGAGATGTGAAGGCCAATAATATATTGTTGGGTGGGGATTATTCGGCACGTGTGGCGGACTTTGGATTGGCCAAGTTGCTGCCCAGGCGCTCGTGTGGGGATGGGAGCGAGATGTCTTCTGTTGCTGGGTCTTATGGGTATATAGCACCTGGTATGTTCCTATGTTTTCTCTCTCTTCTTTATCTCTCCTCTTTTTTCTATTAAGTTTTAATTTAATAGAAATGTACATGACACTTTTTAGTTTTTTTTATTTCTATATGGGATGGGTTTAAGGTCTATATAGATTTTTCTTCTTCTTTTTTTTTTCCATTAAAAGAAATGAACATGGCACTTTTAATTTTTTAAATATGAATTTTGTCTTTAGGAATAATTTGCTTCAATTCAAAATGCGATATTTATAAAATGGAAAAGCTTATGCCATGGCCGGTCCCTACCCGATCATGCCGGTCCCAAGTTTACGTAGGACAGCTAGCATAAAACTTTGTCACATCTTTTTATGAATCCTAAATAGATAATGATGATGACAACCTTTCTATGTATCTCCACACTCATTATTTATTCACGACTGGCTAATTGTAATTGGATTGTTCGGTTTGATGATAGTCAAAATTACCATACCTCTATTTTTATTAAAAGATTAAAAGTATTATGGTAAAAAAAAGAAGAAGGCGTTTCTTAGGGAGCAAGAAAGAAGGCATTGATCGACAGTTTTGTTCTTTCCTGAGAATTTGTGATGGTCTTTTACTGATGTTTAGAGATAGGTATTATCTCTTGTAACGTTTTGGTTGTGGATGTAGCTCTATAGAGTGAAGCACGTAAATTGTGTGGTGTTGTGTGATTTTTATGTTTGCTTTATTTCTTGCACTCGATTTATAGTTGTGTTGATCTACTTTGTATTTAGCCAATCATGTACAAGATCTTGAGTGGTATCCCGGTATTTGAGATTCCCGGTTCCGCAAGGTAAGGGTTCACGAGAACCCTATACGGACATCCAGAGTAACCCAAGAATAATTTTTGAAGATGGCACCAATTACTTTCGTTGGACTATATTTTACGTGCTACAATGTTGTTAGCCAAATCTGGCCGTCTGGTTATCTCCAAACAAATATGAAAGCTCGACCTTGAAATAGTTCTTTAAAAAAGCATTGTAAAGGAGAGGCTTTACCAATATTTTCTCTAGAAAGTGATAAGAATGTAGTATGCTAGAGCTTTGCAGGATATGAGCAAAGTCATTCTGTCTTCTCCTTTCCTTCTTACGATGTTAAGTTGATTACGCTTGTTTTGGCTTCGTGATTTAGATGATGTTTCAATCCTTGCTGTAATGGGCTAGTGTTCAGTATTTCAATAACGACCACATAAAAGTTCAAATCTTTTGCAAATTAATTTTGGCCTATACTTTATGTATTATTATACAGAGTATGGGTACACTCTGAAGGTCAATGAGAAGAGTGACATATACAGTTTTGGAGTGATGCTACTTGAATTGGTAACTGGAAGGCAGCCAATTGACTCTTCATTTGGTGAGAATCGAGACGTAGTGAAGTGGGTTAACGATGCAGCTTGTAGCGGAGCCCTCGATGAAGTTCTCGACTCAAGATTCACATCACCAACACCATTACAGAAGATGCAGATGGAGAATGTATTGAGCTTGGCACTTTTGTGCACGTCCCCCGTTCCCAATAGCCGGCCCTCCATGAGAAGAGTCCTCCAAGTTTTGAAGGATGTTCAATGGCATCCTTTTAACACAGCCAAGGGATTCTCTTCTCACAATATCTCCTAAAATTTGCATGTAATTGCCTAATTCATGGGGAGCAATTTTTTCTCATTCATCTTTGCTTGTCCCTCTTCTGAACTCTCTCTTTTGAGAATTTGACAGTAACATGCATAAGAGATGAACTTTTCAACATTTTACAACCATTTTAGCACAGGACCGTGCGTTTTTCTATGGGTATTTTGAAGTTAAATTAAACATATGGTTGAAGTGTTAAAAATTGTTCATCTCTTATGGATGATCTGATCTATATCTCTTGAAAAAATTTTCTTTTTCACTTTGGACATGAATACTTCTACTTTATGTGCCATATATGAAATGCTTTCTTTTTCAATGTTTACTGCATTTAGTGGAGCTCTTGTTCATTCATTGTTCCTTCTTTATTTTATTTGATTTATGTTGCTATTGAGGAGGCAATGTTTTCATCATCTTTCCCATTACTTGGCCAATTAGAGCAGAATTTGGAGGTGCAACTAGGGACAGTGACAGTAAATGCAATACTCAGTTATCATACATATGTAGAGAATTTAGATCTTCGAGCCGCACATGTATCAGAAAATTTGAAAAGCTGACTTAGAAATAGGTCTTCTTCTCTTCTTAACGTAAATTTAAAGTGAAAAAACAATTCTACTGTATTTTCAGAGTTGACAACTTAAAATGCATATTAGGAAGTGATCATAGGATTTCAATAATAGCAATTGGTTTTTGGGTTTAAAACCATGGCTGAGCCTAAACCCATGGATCCAAGTCTCTGAGACCACTACCTTGCTCTCTCAAATCGACTTGGGTTAAGCTAAAAAAATGCTCCGTCTCTGTCAATTTTAGTAGATTGTAGAGCAAGCAAATTGAGCTTGTTTTGAAGTTCCAAATCCATTATTGTGTGAAAGAGAATAAATTTCAGTAGTTTTACATCATTTTCAAGCAAGTAATCTTATAAACAAGATGGAGTTAGAGATGCAATTAAAACCACCCTTATATATGCAGTTACTTTCAGAGAGAGATGTTTTCCAACGATAAACATAATCATCTGTTTTTTTCTCTTTTGGGAAAATTCACAATCTCTTTATTTCATTTTCATAAAGGAACAATTACAGAATCAACATATAACAAAATTACAATCTGAACTACCCTTTATTCATTTCCCTCAAATACTGTTTCCCTTCAATAAAAGTTTATTCTACAGAACAATCTTCTTGTTAGTTCCCTACAACTCTTAGACCCACATCCCCTTGTTTTTGCTAAACAATCTGCTTCGTGATTTACAGCTCTTAGACCACATACCCTTGTTTTTGCTAAACAATCTGCTTCGTGATTTCCTTCTAGCAGCATTTTAAAACTCGACCCAAGCAAATCAAACTCGGCCCAAGCAAATCGGACTCGGCCGAGTAACTCGCTTTGGCCCATGGGCAAACAGAGTTTGGGCTGAGTTAGTTGTGCACAACAGTTTGGAGCTTTAAGAATAATATTACTACAAATTTTTAACTCAAATGTTGGAATTGTCTATTGGGTATAGCTCCCGAGTAAAGTTCCCCCTATGAGGATTTGAATCCCGCACCCATTACCCTTTTTTTTAACCTATCATTTTTAAAAACAAAAATAAAGTTTGCTGCCCTCTAAGAATCTAGCGCAAGACCTCATATAAAGAAGTCCTTTAACATAAGGTGCTATAACCAAAATGCCAACCTTTGTTTTGTTGATAAAAAAAAAGCACTCGTGTATATATATATATATATATATATATATGTATATAACCATTATTTTCTTCATTTCTTTTAAAAAAATTGAGATGGACTCGGTCGAGTTTTTCGGACTCGCCTGAGTAACTCGCCTCGGCCAGGTCGCGAGCACCTTGGCCGAGTCGATTTTTTTAACATTGCCTTGAAGATAACATTCTTATCCTCATAAAAATCCATTACCTCATTAGGGAAAAGCTTTCCCCACCATGATAAACCATACACATATTTGCTTATCATCCATTATGTATGTTTTTTAAATTGATCACAAGGTGAACCAAAGATATCTTGAAAAATTTTAGCCAGTAAAAACTCCCATGTAATGAACACTCTTGCTGAGCATCCTTTTGCAAGCTAGAAAGAATAGCAATTAAGTGGAAAGGGCATCAGTGGATAAAAAATAAAAATTCTAGTTCTCTTGTCACTTTATAAACATTCATCACTCTATCATAAGAACAACAGGTGTTTCAGATTGGTTATCCTCATAGTCATAATACAATACAATTTATCGAAGAAAGGGATAATATGTTGGTAATTTATAGATTTGATCAATGTGTGTAATAAGTGTAGCAACCTAGACAACATGATAAATTTTATTTATTTATGGTTATTCAAAAGGAATAATTTTTTTAAATATCAATATCTAGTTTTATCTAGGGTCCGAAAGGTTCGAGAACGGGGTTCACTGGAGCAGAGGAGATAGGAAATTGGAAATTGGTTTATTTATGTGATATCAAGAAGGCGGGAGTCTAACCATAAAAGTAAGAAAGAATGAAGTTTAACTTTAGGGAAAAAACAAAAAAGATGCATAATATCTAGAAAATGGGATTTTATATAATGAGACCATTTATCTTTATCACAAAAGGGTCACAATTACTATCTATCCGGTCTGAAATCTAATAGCTTGTGTGTGTCACAAAGCTTGAGAAAATTTCTTTTGAAGTTTGAGCTTGGTCAGTGGAATAAATGCAACCATCCAATTTCTCATCAAAGGGCCAAGATTAATTGTGATCACCTTGTTCCAAAGGTAAATATTCTTATACTTTTCCATAAAAAATACGTTAACTCTTTAAAAGACAATGCCTTATAAATAATGGCGTACTACCATTGCAAAGGTTATTATTTTTATTTTCATGCAAAGACTCATAACATAGAAAAAGTTAACAATAGAAAAACTAATAATTACAACGTAGCCAAAATAGAGAAAAATTGTAAATAAAATTCCATCTATAATTTATTAAAAATTATAAATGGCAATTTTATAGATAACATATTGCAAAAATAAGACTATATATCCAAAATTTCCATATTACAAAATTAGCAAAAATAAGACAATATATCCAAAATTTCTTATGCATAAACCTTAATTTTATACATCAATTTTACTTCTCCAGTCTTCTTTTTCTCAATAGTACGATTTAAGAGCACTTCGCCATTTCACATTTCATATTAGGATACCGATTTATTTTTGGCAGCTCGGCAGGATGATTTGAGCTTGATACGTGATGTTGCAATCATAAACACCTCAACCAATCAATTCCGAGTCAAACCCTAAAAAAATCCCTTATTGGGATCGTATATAATGAGACAATTTACTTTTTGTACGAGAAAGTCACGAATACTTACAACCATCTGATATAAAATGTGATAGCTTACGTGTGTCACAAAGTTCGAAATTTTTTTTTTTGAATTTTGAGCTTGGTGAATGAAATAAACGCAGCCACCCAATTTTACATCCAATAAAAAATGAGAGAAATTTATGATTTATGCAACGTTTTAAAACCCGGATAGGCCAGGTGAACTGCCCATTTGGGAAACCGGTATTGATAAGCGAGTTGACCCATTCTCCTAGGTGTGAATCAATCAATTAAAGCCAAAAAAATTGAAACAAAGTAAACAGAGAAATAATAATTTAAAAGGTGTGGCTTGCATAGGATTGTAATCTTAAACAATCAAAATAAAGTGCACCACCAAATTTTATCATAAGACGTAATGTTGGTGTAAAAAATTCTTATGATGTCTTGAGAATCCATTTTCATCATTAATCATAAAATTTTAGCACCCAAAATTCCTCAAATCAAGTAGAACAATAAACATATGAAAATTTTGAAAATGGACGGTCTATATAACATGTTATAAAATGCACTATTTTTGGGACTCAATTTTTTTTTTAAAAAAATATTCATATATCTCGATGTCGTCATGATCAATTAGATGATTTTCCAACTTCAAAATAGTCTTTATGATATTTTTTCAGATGCACCGTAATTCTACATTTTAAACTTGCATTATTATATAAGCACTTTTCTAATTAAAAATATAAATTATGGGGCCCGGTTCCAAATTTCCTGAGGGAAATGATTCTGTGGGAACATGCATGAATCCTGAATTTAATTGAGAACCGGGTTAGTTCCCATCGATTTCCAATTTGGATCGTCGATTACCCATCCATATTGATAGGTTTTGAATCACTAGGTTTTTTATAAAATTGCTACTTCATTAAATTTATATGAACAATATATTTTTTTGATAAAATGTTAATATTCTTATTAATGCTCTTGGAACGTTATCAGAGATAACAAGAGAAGATAAAGAGGCAACTCCTTAGGCCAGACAGTCCACCACCGAGTTTGCTTCTCCATAAATATGAGTGAATGAGACCGAAATGGTAGAAGACAAATCCATGATGCGTAGACAGAGAGATTTAAGTTTCCAAGGAATAAGTTGTTCTTTATTACACTACTTAACCACATTAAGAGAGTCCCCCTCTATCCAGCATGATTGGTCGTAGTTTCTCACTCTAAAAATCTTCAAACCTTGATAGAGCGCAAGCAGTTCAGCGAGGTTTGCCGTTGCATGCCCTATCGGCGCAGCATATGAAAAGAGGGTATTACCATCACAGTCTCTCAGAATGCCACCAATACCAGCTATCCCTGGATTACCAAGAGAAGTTCCATCAAACTTGAGTTTCAACGTACCCAAAGGAGGCAGACACTATCCACAGGCTTTCAAGTCTAGACCTAATGGCACTCAACTGAAAAAGATTGTTGAGGTTACCAAAAAAATCAATCTTAGTTGCACCCCATCCCACTTTTGAGACAGAAAGCCACAACCAAATCAAACACTTAATCAATGAATCAGACAATCCAAAGGTAGAGAAACTCCTTCGAAAGTTCTCATGTTCCTCTCTTTCCAAACCTCCCAAAGAATAACTCCTTTGGCAATCTTCCACAAAACTTACCAACCTCCAGCATATGGGGTAAAGAGAGTTGAGTAACAATACGCTCCACCGTCCGAGGTAGAGCCAAACTAATATTGACCACCCCAAACAACCAATACCAAATTTAGACTGTAAAAGGGCAATGTATGAAGAGTTGCGTACCAGATTCAACATCAGCTTTACATAGCAAACAAACATTTGGTAGAATCTTAACCATTTTAATCAGATTGTCAATAGTTAAGACTTTGTTCATGGCAGCCAGCTAAATAAAGACTTACACTTTGTGGGTATGGGCCATATCCAAATTTGAGAAATCTAAGGGCAAGAACATCTCCACCGATCAAGAAAAAGAAGATTGTAGCAATATTTGATCGTGACTAAACCATCACTCTCAATCTCCCATACCATTTGGTCCTCCGCATATGCCGAAATATAGATTGTTTCAAGTAATTCCATTAATACACACCATTGGGCAAAGAGTGTGTCGTTTAGCCTCGCATAGGGCAATGAGATATTCCAAGATAAAGAGTCACCTCTTCTCTCGATCACTCACAAACCTTAATGTTGGGTCTTAAAATAACATGAAATAATTATGAGAAGGGAGACTTAAGAGGATACTCCCCCACCCACTTATGATGTCCAAAGGAGATTTGGTTGCCACACGCTACAGTCTATCTAAAATAACCAGCAATCATAGATCTGCACAAAACTATATTTCTCCACATTTGGGAGGTAACCCCCCCTCTACCGCCCCCAAGCCAAACTCCCGACCTACCCAACCCATACTTAGTAAAAAGGACTTGGAACCACAACTGCTCTTTTAAATAGAGACTCTTCCACCACCATTTACATAAAAAACCTTGATTAACCAATCTAATGCTTCTAATGCCAAGACCCCCTTCCTTATTGGGTGTACACACCCTCTTCCAATTAAAAAGAAGGAATTTCTGTTGATCAAGGTTGGAGCATCAAAGGAAGTCCCTCGTCATCTTCTCGATCTTTTTGGAAATAGTTCACTTTAAAGTCAATAGTAACTTCACTGATTTCCATGAACAATGCAATGTTCTTAATATGTAGGGGCTTCGCATCATAGAAAACAAGAGTATCGTTAGCATATTGCAGATGGGAGACCACCATACCTGAATCAGCAATAGAAAATCTCAAGAAATGCCCTACTCTCTCCACATTGTTCAGCATTAAACTGAAGCACTCAACATATATAGTAAATATGAAGGGAGATAAGGAAAAGGTAAAACACTTTTCAAGCGCTCTGCCAACACTTTTGTTATGATTTTATAAGGGCTGGTTAAAAGGCTAATAGGGTGGATATTCGACAAACTAGAAATCAGATACTTCTTCGGAATTAAGGCAGGAAGGTGGAATTCACCCCTTTAAAAATATCACCTCTGATGAAAAAATTCCTAACAAATTTCAATAATTCACCTTTAACCATCTCCCAAAATCTATGAAAGAAAGCTAGAGGAAAATCGTCGGGGCATAGAGCTTTATCCCTCGGCATAGCAAAAACCGCCCTACGTAATTCCTCCATGAAGATATCCCTTTCCAAAAAATTCTTTGATTCTACCGAGAGAACTTTAATGGGGACTCTGTTAAAGAATGGTAAAAGAGAGATTTCTTTGATAAATGCCTTCTTAAAATGATTAATAACGACCCCTTGCAGCGCCTCTTCTTTTTTCGAATCAATCACAGGGATGGACAACCCAGAGATATCATTTTGTCTTCTTCTAGCACTAGCAATAGCATGGAAAAATTTGATGTTCAGGTCCCCTTCCTTAAGCCACTTCAATCTGGACCTTTGTCTCCAATAAACTTCTTCTGATCTACGAAGATCGTCCAGCTCTTTAATCTTCAATCCACTCTCCAAAACCAATTGTTCTGACATCACACCATTGGATTGAACATTCACATATAGCAATCTTATTTCATCAAGAATACCATTCATATTGACCTTAATATCAAACTTATTCTATTTCTTCCAATCGATCAACTTATGTTTAATATTTAAAAGCTTTTTATGTAGCTGAAAATTCATAGTTCCCTCCACTATAATATTGACCCATGCCTTTTTAATAAACTTAACGACTTCTTTCTCCATCAGCCACCTAACATCTAATCTAAAAGGTTTGGCCCCTCATTCAGAATGCCAGAAGATAGTAATAAAGGGCAGCGATCCGAAGATACTATGGGGGGAACTCTTTCAGCCACTCCGTCGAAACCAGAAATCTATCTAATTTAGACATAGCTAAATTGGTGATACTATTATTGGACTAAATAAACTTGGAGCCAATAATAGGAAGATCCACCAAAGATTTATTTTCAATAAACCTGTTAAACAGCCTCATCGAAACATTTATAGGGGTGTCAGCTAGACATTCATCAGGGCATCGAATCAAGTTAAAATCTCCTCCAACCACCACAGGGTAAGAGCGCGATTGGATTACAAAATGTAAATCATTTAGAAAATGTTCTTTTAAAGCAAACGTACAAGACCGGTAAACATTAAAAAAACCTTAAGAGAAACCCACTTTTGAGCTAGAGAAACCCACTTTCGAGCTAGTAAAACCCAAAAGTGAAAAATAGTCCTTTATAACAACTTCAAAATTCACAAGGACCAAAGGATCTCAAATGACCCATAAACCACCAGAAGCACCGATGGCATCAATCCCATAAAAAGCCACTACACTCGACCCCCAGAGAGATTAGGGCTTGGGAGCTTAGTTTCTTGCAACAGCAACACTACCGGATTAAATTTAGCTACTAAAAACTTGACATCCCTTTTCCTATTCGGATGTCCCAACCCCCTAACATTCCATAAAAGAAAATTCATTAGGGGGCCATTTGGGTACCTAGAAATCTATTACATGATAATCGATTACTGAAATATGACATTTCTACCGTTTGGGTACACTTTATTGTAAGGAAATGAAAAGAGATTATCTGAGATTTTCTCAAAAATCATGAAACACATTACACGCAGTGAAAGGTGAAAAATCTATTAAGTGCTTGATGGGTAATATTTAGAAATCTTTCGCACGCGTCTTTCTGCCCTATCCCAACTTAATAAAATGCCAACCCGCTTACTAAGTTTGCATAGATGCTCCTTTCCTCTCTAAGTGTGTCCCCTCTCTCTTGAACCTTAATAACTGGTTTGCATAAGGTGCTCCCGCTTTCTTTAAGCCTAATAACTCGTTTGCATAAAGTGCTCCCTCCCCTTCTTCTAATGTGTACTTTTTCTTTTCTTTTTTTTAAACCCCTTTTATCTTTAAGCCCCTTCTTCTTATCAAGACTTTTTTTTTTTTTTTTTTAAGCCCTTTTACTCTTCGATCTGGATTTTTTCTATTCTTTCTCTCTCCTTAGCATATCCATTCTCCTTAGCATATCTAATCAATGAGAAATTGCACAGCAAAATTATAAAAAAAAATTTCACCCAACAAAAGACATTAGACAACACCATTATAATAAAAAAATTTACCCAACATAATCCTTATAAGAGATTAGTAAAAGCTCAATTAAAATAAGATACATTTTTAGTTTCCTCTACCGCAAAATTTTCTACTGCAATTACCAAACCTTCTAGTTTGCTAATCAAACTTCTTCCCATTTTTTAACTTGTAAGACATTTGAAAGATTTTTATTAAAAATAAACAAAAAATAAGACTTATCACAATAAAAACATGTTATTCCAATCATATTATTCCAATGACTTATTATGCTGAAACCAAAGTCTAATCATGTTATAAGACATGTCATTTTATGTAAGTGTCAAAGGCGTGCAAAATAAGTAAGAAATTGTGTGATGATGACTTTAGAATAGCATAAGTTATTATTAAAAAATATTTTTGGAATGGTGATGATATTATTATTAGAAAACCTTTTTGGAATAATGTGATGATGACTTTAATTCTGCATTTCAGTGGAATTTTGTGATAAAAAACAAAAAGAAATGATAATTCATAGGTAAGTGCTGGTAATATGTTAGTAATGTATTTCCCATATTTCTTCTTGACATAGCCAAACAGTAGCCATGTATTTCCCAAGTTGTATCTAAATACTACCCAAACAGTAATAATCCATTTGCAGGTAATGTATTATGTTAGTAATATATTTCACAAACAATATATTTCCAGGTATCCAAACGGCCCGTAAGAGACAACATAATTAAGGTTAGAGGAGGAACCTGGTCCATCAGGACCACTGCTAGAAGCACCATCCTTCAACATAGACAGCTTCATTAAAATCCTCCTCTCCAGATGAAGATGACTAGAAATCCCCGCTCATCACCTCCGGTTCACGAATCACAATAGAGTTCCCTTTCGAGACTTGCATCCTCAGGTTTCCTCATGCCTGGAGTCTAGCAGAGGACCTCACCCCCTTCCTCACCTCATTGACCTTCTTCCTACAATCACGATCTTTAGTAGGCGTATCAAAAACAGTTGGTAAGTCCCAAAAATCGTTAGGCAGCTTACCATTGACCATATCCCTCTCAATAGCTCTACGTGTCCTACGACGCTCCTTGATCTCATCCATAACCACACATAATGGAACATTTTCGATACCCATATCATCTAATAGCTTACCATTCACATAGGCCTATGTCACTTCTTCCATTACGGCCACCCCTTGCAGCTTGCCAAGAGCAGATGACAATAGTGGCTGGGAACCTGACTCCTCCCCTACTAGAACTCCAGCGGTTACAAACATCGCTCCAGAGATCTCAGTAGAGACAATATCTGAGTGTCCAGGTGCTTCCGACGCTACCACAACCAATGGCAAAGGGACCTCCAACTATTCATCAGTAGTTTGGCCAGGGGTTGGTAGAACCAAAATAGGATCTAACGGAGGTTAAATGGCGAGAGGCTGAGGATCTTCAGGTACACCATCGTCATCATCTAACACCATAATCGCGAGAGGATCAATAAGCAGATGATCGAATCTGGATCTAGACTCACATGAGCCTTTTACAACTACCTTATGGGTCGGAAGAGGATGCACGATCTCTCTCAAACAAGCCACCAACACATCACACCAGAGACTTTGTAGCTGAGTGTCAAGCCTACACGACTTAATAAGATGAAAACACCACAAAAACAACACCAGCCACCACAAGGAAGAAACCTTCCCTTTTTGAAATGACGAGGAAGATAGGGACATGGAAGGCTTTCTAAAAACCTCATTCACTGTAAAAAGGGGCACCACGTTGATAGAGAGATCATTCACAAAGATCTTGAAATAAGGAGGGTCTTCCTTGGGACACGGAGCCACCACCTCTCTAGCAATTTATGTGTACTTGGATAAAGGGACATTGGGTATACCCGCCGGACCACCACCCTTTCCTATAGTAACACAGGAAGAGGTGAGCACATCCGTAACAGTCATTGAAGAAGACGGCGCATGCGCGATAACGCTTTTAGAAAATCTTGTTGTTGAATCAGGGAAACACCCAACCGGGATCCACCATTTAAGGATCTTTGGAGTTTCAAATTTTTAAACTTCCGAGAATTTCTCTTGGTTTTCCTCCTCTGACGGTTACGCTTAACGGCGCCGACAACAGTGTTCACCATCATTTCTGTCAACTTTTCCAGCTGCGGCTCAGGCACTAAAGAGGCCAAAGCATAGTCCTTGACAAACCAATGAAGAGGTCTGTCACCAGCAACATCTGTAATTGAGATCGAAAAGAGACTCGCATTGATATAAAGAAAGATATTCCTCGAGAAACACACACCTAAGCACCGCTAACCTTAACACGAACATACCGACAATCTATGTTCAGAAAAGAGTTTCAATCCAAATCTAGATAAACCCCAAATTGGCCAACTAACTTTCTATTGATGGCCAAATTCCAACTAGACAAAGGCAAACCCTCCAACCTCAACCAAACCATCTCCATCGGAATAAAGGACGAATGGTCCTACGGCTTCCAATGATCTAAAGAAGGTAGGCTCCCTCTAATTATGCAAAACTTGTGAGATAGGAGCTCTTTGAACTTCATCCTTGGATCGTAATTTAAAAATAACTTTATTTGGACCAATAGACCTCACACCAGGAAGGTAGGATAGGCCCCATCCTCGTTGAGCCCAATCCGATAGACCAAAGAAAGCAGAAATGGGTGGAGAAAAAGAACCAGCAACTAAAAGATTAAACTTTAAATCCAACTGATTCCATGCAACTCGGTCCACCACAACCAAAGAAGAAGAAGAAAAAACAGGAGAACAAAAACTCAAAGATCCTTCCCCCAAGCTACCACACAAAGCTTTTCTCTAATCCATTATCGACTCCAATCCATCAGCCAGTCAAAGGATGGCTCATGCGCTTCTAGTTTTTAATATGTAAATGAGCTTTTTTAATGAACAATATTAATTCACACTATTACGTACCTATTATCAAGTAAGAAAAATACAAAGAGTAATATGCTAATTCTTAAAACTGCACTAAAAACATTTGTTTGTGATTGCAACCTTTACTTAATTGGACGACTTAAGAAAAGCACAAATATTGAAAGATAAATAAATAAAAGATTCATTACCTAAGCCCAATTTCAATTTCTTAAAAAATAGTAAAATATAAACTGAAAAACCTTAACTACATCATATTCAGAGTCGGTACTTCAAGCTGTTAAGGTAGACCGGGCAATGAAGATTAACCCCTTGAGGGGTTAAGAGACACCTCAATATGGATTTTGATGACCCATAAACAAACACACATATTTATTATGAGAAATATATACAATGACATTATTTGACTTTTGACACAAGGAGGTTACAATTATCATTTAACCATTAGATTTGAAACCGGTGGTTGAGGATATATCATTGTTCAGACACAAAATCCAGAAATAAAATTTCTCGAATGTTATGATACACTTTCATCTATTGGATTTCACATCTAATGGATAAAAGTGATGTGACCTGCCTGAACTAAAAATAAATAGTCTGATATACCAATCCCTTTATTGTGTAGAATCCATATTTAATATATAGACTTGTGGGCTATATGCATGTTTATACTCAAACTATGCTTTCCATTTTGCCATCAATCCATCATGCTATTTTGTGGAAAATGTGCATCCAAAATGATTGTGTAGAGAAAGTTCATTGTGTAGATGTGAAATCCAATAGAAGAAAGTGTATCATAACATTCGAGAAATTTTATTTTTGGATTTTGTGTATAAACCAGTGGTTTAAAAAAAGGATCAGTGCCCCGGATTGGTGAATCGACGATCCGGATCGGGAATCAACCGAATCGGTAGGATTAAGCCTTAAAAAAAATCTGAAAAAATTATTAAAGTTCATTATAATTTTTTTCTTTTTAGGAATCCAATAAGCAATAGGGGTATTCCATTAAGAATTTTCATTTTTTTGCATGAATATGCGAATATTGATATGTTTTTTCCCTGCATGAACTATTGTTTACCATTTAATTTACATCACATAAAAAGATAAGATTATCATGAATTAAATATATCATTATACATGGACTACAATAAAGCATTCAATTCGTAAAATACGACCTGAAAATAAAATGATAGACGACGTCGTTCTTCATCTTGGTCACACTGGTGCCATTGATTGAATTCGTGTGACAATTTATTGACTCGATCTAAAAGCGAATCATCCAAATTAGTGGGCACCTGACTATACACAAATCCCTGAGTGCTAGTGTTTTGTTGCTCACTTGATCCAAAATCCCCAAAGCTTATCCATCCTTCATGCTCACCTACACTGTCGTGCTCATCCCTACCTTCTTGCTGTTGGGACTCGATATGTGAATAATTTGGTTAGGATAGGGTGGCCTCATAATCATCATCTCTCTCATTTTCCTTTAGACCCGCTTCCCACACTCCTTTATTAGGTGCAATAGCACTGATATCTCCGACGAGTTGTGGATATGTTGACAGACTGCTTCCTCTTTCATGCTACTCATCACCTTCTTCAATATCTTCCTCATCGATAGCCTCAAAGAACTTATGCAACATTGACTCATCTTCCTCTATTACTTATTATTCTGCTGTGTCTATGACAAATATTGCGTCCAAGTCTATCGGCCCGTAGTCTTCAAGCTTCTTCTTATTTGTCGCTCTCAGAGGTTTAAATTGTAATGAACGTAGACTAGTTTATGAAGCCTCTCCGAAGCGAGTCGATTTCTCTTAGTAGTGTGCACCTATTGGAACGTACTCCAGTTTTGCTCACACCCAGTAGTGTGCAACTATTGCATTAAAAATTTAACAATAAAATTGAAAAATTCAAGATAATATGATTATCATACATGCCACGATTTTTTTACAATGATATTCATACATTTAATACCAAGAATATACATACATGCCACAAATAATATTTACAGTGATATAGTCATTCAAGATAATATAATGATAAAATATTATCAATACATTAAAAATCTAGCAATAAAAATGAAAAATACACTTTAATTCCTCATGATAATCAAAACCTGGTCACGATTTTCACAATTTTTCAGAAAATCATAATTTTTCAAAAAAATCGATCACCAAAATTTCATTTTTTAAAAAACGCAGCCACAACTCCTCTTCATCCAAAATCGAGCAATAAAAATTGCTTGATCCGACAAATTATACCCAAAATCAATTGAATAACAATATTACATTCAAAAACCCTCTGAAATAATTTATAATGGTGCTTCAAGTCATCTCATATTTGCAGTTTGGCCGGAAAAAAAACAAACTAACAGTTCTTCACAAAACCATGACTCAAAATAGAAAATCCACTACAAATCGACTAAAAAATGGAAAATAAGATACATATATTTCTGAATAACATCTTAAAGAACTAAAACCCCATGATATGAACACAAAATTTGCTAAAAACCTATCGAAATCAATTAAAAGGCAAAAAATACATGTTTTTCTGAAACCAACTCTTGAAATCCAAACTTCACTAGTAATCGACCAAAATCAACAAAAAAAGTGTACAATTTCTGCTGAATAATATAATCCCGAGTAATTGCCATCTGATTTCATAAAAAATAGTAACATTTTTCTTCTATAATCCAACAAATGGCGAAAAAAAAAAAAAAACGCAAACCCAACCTGATAACAGTGATTCGAACTCAAAAATCCACTTCAAATCAAATAAAATAGATCAAATTTGATACATTTTATGATAAATAACACTATAAATAATCAAAACCCTATACTATGAACAAATTATTTGCTAAAACTTGATTACAATCGATTAAATAGCGGAAAACCAAAGTTCTTACTTGTCTTTCTGAAACCGTGGCTTCAAACCAAAATCTGACTTGTAATCGACCAAAATAATCACAAATTTTGAATAATTTCTTCTCAATAACATTCTCAAAATTAATAACCCTCTGATTTTATAAAAAATAATGCCCTTTTTTAAAAAAATCTAAGAAATGGCGGAAACCTAAGAGAAACCCTTGTTCTTCACAAATCTAATGATTTATGATCTACATTGAAGCTTTCAACTCCAATATATCAAACAATAAGGCTGAAAAGGTAAAGATAAAAGCTATAATATTCGAATCAAACCTGCAAAAGCAAAAAAAAATGATAAAAAAATTCAAATTTTGATGATTCAAAAAGCTTTTACTGTTCACCTGTGTCTGCTACAGTGACTCGGGCGATTCACTGTTCAGAATCTCCCGGTTCTCTCTAGACATGGGTGGTTCTCCATGATTTGCTGGAACCGGCATGGGGTTGTCGATCTGAGTCAAACCAAGTGATTCCGATTCGACTCGCCAAGTTTTGAAACACTGGTCTAAACAATGATACATCCTCAACCACCCGTTTCAAATATAGTGGTAATGATAATCGTAACCTCCTTGTATCAAAAGTAAAATAATGTCATTATATATATTTTCCATAATAAATAAATGTATTTGTTTATGGGTCATCGAAAGCCATATCGAGGTGTCTCTTAGCCCCTCAAGGGGTAATCTTCATTGCCCAGTATACCTTAACTGCTTGAAGTATGACTTTGAGGATTGGGATATACTAGTCGAGGTGAGAACTGGGATATCTCAGCTATGACGGAAACTTTAAACCCCTTAATAAGTGCAAAATATAAAGAATCTGATGTAGTTAGGGTTTTTTGGTTTTTTTTTTTTTTATTTTTTAAGAGACTGAATTTGGGTTTAGGTAATGAATCTTTTATTTATTTATCTTCCAATATTTGTGTTTTTCTTAAGTTGTACATAATTGTGAGGTAGCATTGGAAATTTTACTTTTGTTAAGATAAAGGGCTAGGATTTAACGGTGATAGGTTTTTTATGGGTAAGTTGGGGTTTTAAATACAAATATATGTATTGGACAAATAAAAGATAGAGAAGAAGCATAATAGATTTTGAGTCTTGTGAAAATATCTTTTTTTTTAGGGTGGATTCTATGCGGATCTACAAAGAGGATATATTCTATCACATTTTCTTTGTGTTTATTTCTCTCATTCGTTTTATTTTATTGTTTCCCTTTTTTATTTATCACAATATCACATAGTCAATATTGAGCATAGAGCTAGTACTTTTATGTAAGAGGGAACACATGGCTTAAAATTAAGCTGAAGGCTTGAGTTATTTTCTAAAAACATAAGTTTTCCAAAGCGCCCGTAAAACTTTATGAATTTTTATGCAACAAACTTGATTATGTACTTCAGCAAGGGATTGAGGGGCATGAAATGTTATCACCATCTTCAAGGCATTAAATTCCCATGACTTTGAAATCCAAGATGCAGTTAGGTCGTGATGATATTATCAGTGACTATTGAGCAACTTAGGGAAAAGTAATTATACCACTAGTATAGAACTAAACTCATTGAGGCACAATTAAATCTTCTAATAGTGCTTTAGAAACACCTAAAAATACAATTTGGTGAGGTTTGTATAAGGTGTCAATCTTATACTATTAAAATAAGGTGTTTCTCCAAACTATGTCGAAAATGCAGTTTTGGTGCTACAAAGCCTTACAATGCTATGAAAATCTATTGTTTCTCCCAATAATGAAATTCATAGTCCCAAAAATAGTGACGATCAAATAGATCTATAAACACTAATTTTTTTTGAAAATGGATGTTCCAGATAATACATTAGAAGATAAACCATTTCTAGGGCTAGAAAATCCTATTTTTTCCATGTCTAGGAATCTCAAAGTCGAGATGACCGATTTGACGATTTTCCAGCATAGGAGCAACTTTCTCATGTGGGTTTTTAGGTGCACCTTCCTTATACAATATAAGATTGACACCGATATAATTTTTTTCCAAATACAATTACCATATTGTTTTCTTTCTAGGATGATTTGACTGCGTTTGGTTTTAATTGGAACCCCACAAAGAAACAAATATGAGGGAAATTTTGCAAGAAAATGATTTCTCAGTTAAACATAATGAGAATTTGCTAAAATAAAGTTCAAACTAATATTTCAACCAATGGGAGGTAGTTTTCTAGGTTTATGAACCTTAGGGTTAATTCCATTGCTTGTTGCAAGAGTGGAAGGAGATGTGATAAAAACACAATGCAAAAAGTGAAACTAAGTACAAATTGAAAGCACCCAAGAGCCTCTATCTCTATATAAAGCCTGAAGGCCCTAAATGGTTAAGGAACATTCCTACAAATAAACCCTGACACTCTTGTCTCTAAGCAACGGTGGACGAAAATAATTATTTAGCCATACTTTGCTTTTACTCATAAAATCCCTAAAGGAAAGGTAACATATCAAAGTTTTCTTGAAACACACCTCAAAACTAACAGTGTGCACATCATATGAATCATGCTTTGTCGACAATGGATGGTGGCAATGATTGATCCTTCATCAATGGTTCAGAGTTGATAGTGACATGCAATTAGTGTTTGCAAAATTGAATCGGAACAGGTAACAGGACATGGGGCCAAAAGCGGTTTAACCGGCCTAACCGGTAAACCGGCCGATTCAACCGTTCTATCCGGACAAGTCCTGGGCAGCCAAAAAATTGTTGAAAAAAATAAATAAGTTGAAAAAAAAAATCTAGTAAAGTATGAAAAACATATAAAGAATGATTAAAATAAAATACATTCAAATGAAGTTGAAAATTAATGAAAAAATGGATTTTGAAAGTCAGTATTAATTACTAAAACAATTTTTAATATTTACCATAATGTAAAATATATTAAAAAATACATTACAAATCAAATTCCTTATTTTTTGGATTTTATAGACATTTTTTTGAAGTTTTATTTTTAACATACTGGCTTATCACCAAAACCGCCCGAAACCAGCAAGGGGCCGGTTCCGATCTAACCGGGCGGTTACTGGTTAGATCGGATGGTTTTTCAAACAATGCATGTAACTTATTGCTTAAGAGTGCGTATACTATGCTTCCTAGGGTACTATCATATACTTGGATCTAATTTTTAAGCTTTAATAAGATACAACGATAGAGGGAAGACTCAGCGTCACTGGAGAAAAAACCCAATAGTGTGTTTGGATTATGACACCCCTTATAGAAATCGTTTTTCTATGTTATATGTATGTAAAGTTTAATTTAATTTCTAAATATCTTTTATCAAAATGCAAGAATTCCTAAATGATATCTTATCATATGGCGTCATTACAATACAAATGAAATTTAGCTCACAACATAGGATTAAAAGTTTGATGATGACTTGTTAATCCAATTAACTGGCTTTACGGGATGATACAAGAGTTATACTTGAATTTCAACTCCCACATACCATTAATGTAAAAGTAACAAACTTATATGTTCTCCCCCCCTCAAGAAACTGCAGAGAATAGAAAAAGAAGAAAGAGAAATATGTAGAACAAACAAAAATCTTCAAAGGAACTCTCAATTTTCCTGTCACCAGATGGCTTAGTCTATAGGATATGAAATGAAACGCTAAGTCTCTCATGTGATTTGTGGACAGATCAGAGTAAGTGTGCATTGATATTGATTTTTTTTTGTTAATACTGGGTTTTATATATATATATATATATATATATATATATATATATATATATATATATATATATATATATATATATATATATATATATATATTGAGACCTTTAGTAAAGACCAACCTAAAAGAAAAATTTGAAAGTGCACTCTAGAAGTAAAATTTGAAAGTGCACTCTAGAAGTAAAATTCCAAATTGGACCTTTATCAACAAGTTCCATTGTCATTTTAGGGCAATCTGGGATGGCAAAGGGTCGGTCCAGCCGGATCTAGACCCAGACCCGAATAGTATTCGAGTCTAAGATTATGACCCAGACCTAACCCGTTGGGTCCAATTTTTGGACCCATTCCCAGACCTAGATCGGATCTATCCATCGGTTCTTGGGTCTCGGGTCCATTGCCAACCGGAGTAAAAAATTAGGATATATGACCATGCAAGCACCACTCAATGGACAGTAGAAATGAATGAAATCCGCTCAATTTCCGGACTTAAGAGAAATAATTAGAGGACGCGGTTAGCATGCGACCAAGCCCGCACATGTACAAATGCGGGCTTGGCAATAAAAATATTTTTTAAATATAATTTGATCTGAATTTTTAGAGAATATGTAATCTTTAACATGGAGATAATGAATATGAAAAAATTAATAAAATTTAAAAACTAGAAATAATAATTATATTAAAAAATATTCGGGCCGTTAGTTACAATTGTTTTTAGATAGACCACCTATTTGCATCAATTTTTAAGATGGATGTTTTATACCTCTGGACCGCGTACTGTACTTCCAGCCCGCATGAAACAATGTTTTTTAGTAAGAGCCCGCATGAAACAATTGTTCATAATAAAATCCCATATCTCGTTGTTGAGTTGTTGACAGATAATTTTAACGTACTGTTTCTAAAGCTTAATGCCAATTCATAAACTCCAAAATCATGTGAAAAAAAATCATGGGTCGTTGTTGATGGATACATCTTATTACTCATGCGTCGTCTTGACAATAAACTTCACCTCACCCATCTCTTGACGTTTAATTACTTTGTTACGATCCACGATAGAAAATGCCTTTTCCTTTCTGTATTGCTTAGGATTCAGGATTATGTAAAAAAATACATTCCAAATTACTCCAAATAATATGAAATTACTTCTAGAAAAATTGTTTCATGCGGGTTGGACCGCATTACTACAACATTATCTTAAAATAGGATTAAATTATATTTTAAAAATATATTTATTGCCAATCCCGCATTTCTACAATAAGCGGGCTAGCCGCATAGAAGTCATGTCCTTACTTCTAACCCAATCACTAAAAAGGGGACTTTCTATGTGACTCCATTAACATTTAAGTTATATGGGGCCCTATTTCTCAGCCGTTCGATCTGAATCAAACGGTTATGATTGTTCACACCACAATGTCACGCCAAACACGATTTTATTTTTCATTTTTTTCTACAAAACCTTTTTAAATGAAATTTTGGGCGTCCCACTACAAAAGTAGGGCGAAACTTGGAAAAATAAATGACCAAAATGCGTCTACAATTTTTAGGGGAATCCTGGTAATTGTCTGTCATCGAAATTTTTTTTTTTTTTTTTTTTAAATTTTATTTTATCATGTGCACCCTTGTCAGATCTATCCATACCCCAAATTTTGGCTTAAAATTATATATAAAATAAAAATTAAAAATACAAACTTTGAGCCATCCGATCAAGATCTAACGGTTAAAAGCTAGCTTGTGATATTGTAACTCAAGCCATCTCAGCCATCTACCTAAATCTATCGGCTGAAATCATGCGTTACATATGCTATATATGTGGGTGGGGTTCCATAGAAACATTACCCATTACTAGAAGGGTTCAACAGATGGTAAAGTTGCATGAACAAACAACATATACACATGAATCACTCGGTTTTGTTAATTGGATAAGAAAAAAAAGCATAATCACTTGGACATTAATGTTTACCGTCCAGCTATGGATGTCATTTAGGAATGGGCTCAGGTGTTGAGTATGTTGAGTCGTCACAATATGACATATTGAATTCCATTTTTATAATAAATACGGTATTCCATTCCCACTTAACTACAAAAATAAAAAAGAATGCCATTCAACATATAAACATAAATGGTAATGCATCCTCCATCATTAGTTGTGAACAATCTTCGTTTGTGATGTACGGCTCCTCCCCTAAACTCCATATTATAAAGCAAAGTTAAGGTACAATTCAACCATCAATTATCTACATCGGAGGGTTGTTGATGCATTTACTATTCGTATCATGGGGTTAAATATACATTCGGGAGAACTTAAGTGTGGCTCCAATAGGTGATAAGATGAGATTATGTAAACTTAATGGGATAATCATGTCCAACGCAAACCCATTACAATAGGAGGTGTGAGTTGGTTCAAGTAGGCCCAAAACGATATGGTTGGAAGTAGTGAGAAAAAATATGACAATTTATGACTTTATTGAGGGTATGACCCGTAATAGACTATAATGAGGGACTAGGAATTGTGTAGTTGACTTCAAATAGTTGTGAAGGATTTTTGTAGCTAACTTCAAATAGTTGAAAAAAAAACGTCGATGATGCTGAGGACAACAAGGTTATTCATAATGCCTTGTTATACTATCCTAATTATAGTTAGCAAGTCGGGGACTAATAACATATCGACGAATTAAAACATCAGTAATGAAACGATTTTATTTTAAAAGGTTAGAGTAAAAAATGGGGTAAAAAATACGAATCGCCAAAAAATAAGATAAGTTATAGAATTGTAAATATTTTGGATTTGGCTAAAAAAACAGAGTGAAAAAATCGAATATGTGAAGATGGCATACTATAGGATTATAATTTGTACCTATTGAATAGATACATTAAAGCTATTAAATAATAAATTTATAGCCTTATCTAGTATCATTAGAGTAGCAAATAAATCCAATAGCAATGCTTACTTTATTGTGAGGACACAAAATACATCATTCATTTATTGTGAGCATAAAATGAAATAACATGAAGAATCATAACCACAACGACTACATTAGTAAAAAACAGGAACTATAAACTAAAACATAAGATTATTGTTAAAAAAAAAAAATAAAGTCAGTATGGGATTGCAATCAACTAAAACAAAATACAAAGACCCACATATGTGAAATAGTGGTTCATCCAAGCCGCCAAAATATTTAGCAACATTGAACCTCTCTCTAGCTCTTTATAAGGACACTTTAGATTTAAAGAAAAAAAATTTGTCATTGAGTTACTCTTCATCTAGCTCTATCTATTATTTTGACATCTAATTTTTTTGGGGAATATATTGGCTTTTTTCTTCCTGTATAATTTTTTTAGAGGAAATATTATCGTACATTTTATTTTTTGTTTTCATATCTTAATAGACTCAAAGATTCAAAATATATCTCCGAACCCCTGATTAATTTTATCCACTTTTAACTATTTTTTTAGCCCGAGCAAATATAAAAAAGACATGTTCATTCTAAACTCTTTCTCTTTTAGGTGATATATTGTCCCAAATTTCTCTTTCTCTAACATTCACCCTTTGTCTCTCAAACGGTGGAGACACACACGAAGAGAGAGAGTGGGAAAATAGGTAAACAGAGATTTAAAGAAAATCACGTGAAGAGAGAAAAATGATGTTTAAAAAAGATATGTCTTTTCTATATTTATTTAGGGTAAAAAAAATAAGTTTAAAAGAAATAAAATTAGCTTAAGGGGTTAAAAGATATAAAACTCACCATTTTTATAGCTCAATATATGTTTTGAAACCTTGAGATATAAAACTTAAAAATGGAGAGTATAGAGATATTTTTTCATTTTTTTATTAGTACTTATTAGTAAATTTTTTTATTAAATCAAACTTTTTAATTTACTCTCATGGTTAATGTGCTTATCTTTAAATCAAATGTAATAATATTAAATTTATGAATAAATAAATTATAGTGAAATTTTTTTTAAAAAAAAAAGATTTTTGAAAATAAAATAAAATATAAATTTATATATTGTATTAAAAAAATATAATTTTTTAAAAATATTTTGAAAAACTTGGAGTCCTTAACGGATTTCAAAAAATCCAATATATTTGGAAAAAATGAATTGTATACAATAATACTATTTATTTTTGATATAGAGATGTCACGATTACTTACCTCCATCTAATGTGAACTATGATAGTTTAGGTGTATCAAAAAGTTCAATTTTTTGTTTTTTCAACTTCGAGGTTGGCCAATGAAATAAATGCAAGACACAAATTCGCATGTAATCGTAACCACGTAATATCTCTTTATATACTTTCGCTCTAAAAAAAAAATGATGTTTTAAATATGGAGTTGCTAAGTAGGGTCCTAAAGGGTTGCACCTCGCGTTACACACGTGTCAAGATTCTTACGAGTAAAACAGTAAAATAAAGACACCAATGCATGAAATGACTACTCTTTGTCAAATAAGCATTTTTATCTTTCTTGCCATAAAAGTCACGATTGGGTGGAGCGTCCCAATCGTCAGAACCAGATATTTTCAAACAATTCTTTTAAAAACAATTCAAAAAAAACAGGTAGCACAAATGTCGAACAATACACAGTGATACACCATTGGGTATTTTTCCCTTCATCTTCCTGATCGACGGTTCAAAATACACTGTGCTGTGATATATAGTGTATTGTACGCATGTAGCGTGCCGGCCCGCCTTAACCCACCTACTCATAGCTGGCAACCATGGTTAACTAACTGACCATGGTTAGAGTCCCCAACTTTTGGCTATAAAAATAGTGGTTTAGGTTTTGAGTCTGACCATTGAGCGGGATCTGGTTGGAGGCGTCTTTGCTAACGCCTACCTTTCCTTCCCATTTCTGCATTTTCTCTCTCTACCCTCTTCTCTCTCTAAACTCGCTTTCTAACTCTCTTTTCAAGATGAGAGAGTGCATCTCCATTCACATTGGCCAGGCCGGTATTCAGGTTGGCAATGCATGTTGGGAACTTTACTGCCTTGAGCATGGCATCCAGGTAATCTTCTGAAACTCTTTCAAAGTTTTCGTTTTGCTTTATTTTGGCTTTTTTTTTGTATTCTCATGTCGAGATCTAGGTTTTGTTTATGCGTCCCATGTTTGTGAAAATTTTGAACATTTGATGTTGGATCTGCTCATTATGGGCGCAATTGTGTATGTCATGTCCAGATCAAGGGGTGTTCTTGAGTCTTCTTATTATCTGCTAGTTTCTTGGACAATTTCCATTGAATTACATGGTATTTGATCAGATCTAGTGTTTCATTTTGTGAATCAAGGTGATCTGTTTATGCATTGCTGCTTTTCTTTGGTTTTTGTCTCATACTTGTACAGATCTGGACTTTTATTTTTCTCATTTACAGATTCCTGTAAAATGCTTGCTGTTTTGTGTTTTTTGTATCATTTTATCTTCAGATCCATCAACATTTTCTAGTATGCAATGGATCTCTTTGAATTGAATGTAATAACATTTCTCTTCATCTTCTGATGATGATTTTGATTATGGAAGTTATAGCCATCTATCCTTTCTTCTGTTTTCCATTGGGAGTCCTTCATTTACAGTTTCAAAGGTGTTATGTCCAATCTGTGTATAAATGCTGCTATCTTCCGTTTTGATGCCATTCCTATGTTAAATACTATTTCAATTTTGTTACTGCTCCAATGGAGCTAGAGAAATTTTAAATATTGTTTCATTTTTGTTACCGTCCTGTGTAAAGCTCTTATTGTGATCTATTTATTATGGATTGAGGAATTGATTTTTTTTTTCTCTGTTTGCTTCAGCCTGATGGTCAGATGCCAAGTGACAAGACCGTTGGAGGAGGAGATGATGCTTTCAACACATTCTTCAGTGAGACTGGTGCTGGAAAGCATGTCCCTCGTGCTGTGTTTGTAGATCTAGAACCTACAGTCATTGATGAAGTGAGGACTGGAACTTATCGCCAGCTCTTCCACCCTGAACAACTCATCAGTGGCAAAGAGGATGCTGCCAACAACTTTGCTCGTGGCCACTACACAAGTAAGCCCAAACTTGCTCACATCACCAACTATATAGCCTTTGTACTCCCAATCGATATTAGGAAACAGTTTATTGCGAATGTTAATTAGATTGAGAACCTCTGATTTGATCTAATTGACTTTACATCTCTCACTCTAACTATTTTTATCTCTCTCTCTTTCTCTAGCTTGTTTTTTGGCTTATCTTTTGGTATGTCTTTACACCATACTCTTTCCAAGGTGCTTGTTGCCTTTATACTTTGAAATATAATAATATTCTTATTTTGGATTCAATATTATCTATATTCCAGACTTAATGGATTTATGCTTGAGAATCTTGGTTAATTATCTAATTTTGATATTAAGAGATTATATTGTGATTCATTATACAATTTTCCTTTTACTATCATTCTCATTCTCCATGTGCATACTTGACTATTGTGCTTCCTAGTCTTTATAGATGTCTTTTGATTTTGCAGTTGGTAAAGAGATTGTGGATCTCTGTCTTGATCGCATCCGCAAGCTAGCTGACAACTGCACTGGTCTCCAGGGCTTCCTGGTGTTCAATGCTGTTGGAGGTGGTACTGGTTCTGGTCTTGGCTCTCTTCTCCTTGAACGCCTCTCTGTGGACTATGGCAAGAAGTCAAAGCTCGGCTTCACTGTCTATCCTTCTCCTCAGGTCTCCACATCTGTTGTGGAGCCTTACAACAGTGTGCTCTCTACCCACTCCCTCTTGGAGCACACTGATGTTGCTGTGCTCCTGGACAATGAGGCTATTTATGACATTTGCCGGCGCTCCCTTGATATCGAGCGTCCTACCTACACCAACCTTAACCGCCTTGTCTCTCAGGTAAACATAAGTTTACTTTACCAGGTGTAAAATATCCTGTTTCAATACGATATGGTAATTTCTGATTTACTGTTTAGGTAGGTGATCTTTACTGTTGATATTTTCCCTAAATCAAAAAGTTGGTTCATACAATTGCACACTGTGGCCGGGTTTTCCCACATGTGAATTTTGTAACGCACCCAATGTCTCCACTGATATATGTTCACTGATGTTTAAGAACTTACGTTAGAAGCATTTACTATTTTAGGCATTAAATCATATACTCGAGTTTTGATTGACCAAACTTACTGAGGTCTGTTCTGTTCGTTTATATGGCAGATATACCATGACACTTTTTGCAGTTTTATAAAAAAATTCTGGGAACTTACTGATTATTATGGTTTGTAATTACAGGTCATTTCATCCCTTACTGCATCCCTCCGATTCGATGGAGCCCTGAACGTGGATGTGACTGAGTTCCAGACCAACCTGGTTCCCTACCCTCGCATCCATTTCATGTTGTCGTCTTATGCCCCGGTAATCTCTGCTGAGAAGGCATACCACGAACAGCTCTCTGTGGCTGAGATCACTAACAGTGCATTTGAGCCTTCCTCTATGATGGCCAAGTGTGACCCACGCCATGGCAAATACATGGCCTGCTGCCTCATGTATCGTGGTGATGTCGTTCCCAAAGACGTCAATGCAGCTGTTGCTACCATCAAAACAAAGAGGACCATTCAATTCGTTGATTGGTGCCCGACTGGTTTCAAGTGTGGTATCAATTACCAGCCTCCCACTGTTGTTCCTGGAGGTGATTTGGCCAAGGTTCAGAGAGCAGTGTGCATGATCTCCAACTCCACAAGTGTGGCTGAGGTGTTCTCCAGAATCGACCACAAGTTTGATCTCATGTATGCAAAGAGGGCTTTTGTGCATTGGTATGTGGGTGAGGGAATGGAAGAGGGTGAGTTCTCTGAGGCGAGGGAGGATCTGGCAGCACTTGAGAAGGATTATGAAGAGGTGGGTGCCGAGTCAGCCGAGGGCGAGGATGGAGATGAGGGGGATGAGTATTGAGTATGAGATATGATAGGTACTTCATAGTCTCGTCTCTCCCATTTTGCGGTGTTCTTGTTTTGGCTGTTCTTGTTTTGTCCAAGTGATTGAGTGATTAAGGGCCTGTGTCTCTCTATGGTAATGTCTTGGGTTTCATTCTGCTTGTGTGTGTGGTTTTAGCTGTCCTCTGGTTCAGCATTTGTTGGAACTTGGAACTGGTGTTATGATGATGCATAAGGAGTACTAGTGGTTTGTGTGTTCCCTATGTTTGTGGTGGTTATTATTGTTTTTTTTTGGGGGCTTTATTTGGTTGGTTACTGAATTGGGTTGGGTTGCTTTCACCTTGGCGAGTACGCCCGTCAATCCATTTAATTAACATATTGGAATGTTTAAGAAATTCTAATTACATGTTTGATAACATGCGTGAACGTCTAAGAAATTCTAAGTGACGAATTACACATTATTCATTACTCAATTATACACATATTTTCATAATTTCCCAAAAAATAAATTGATTTATTGGTTTATGCATTCAAAGCATTTGATTGATTATTCGATTTAGCAAGCCATTAACACGAAATTGACTAATTTGATTTAGCAAGTCATTAACATGAGTTATAATCAAATCCTCAATTATTTAAAAAATTAATCACATTATTCACATTACTTAACTGTATACAAGTTGTCCTAATTTCCCCAAGAGTAATTTGATTTATTCATTTATGCATTCAAAGCATCTAATTGACTATGATTTCTTCATTTATGCATTCAAAGCATCTAATTGACTATGATTTCTTCGTTTATGCATTCAAAACATCTAATTGACTACATCAATTTATTCAGCCATTAACATCAATAATCACGCCTTCCATTATCATCTCTTGCTTGCATAACAAATAATAATAATAACAGCAACAACAACATTAACAATAACTTCCATTTTCAAGTATTTTCATAGATGTACTTGATTTTAACTTATTTTCGGAGTTTAAAATTTTATAATCAGAGATAAAAATAGATTTTTTGATGAGGGCGGCATACGGATGCTTGTAGAGGCAAGATTCACCTTCAAATTTTATTATGGTATATAATTTTGATGTAAATTTTTTTTTGGATTATCGCAAAATTTGTTTTTATATCTAATTATTTCAAAAATGGTTAAAATCAAGTAGATCTATAAAACATATGAAAATTTTGAAAATGGCCTGTGTAGATGAAATATTGTAAAATGCACTATTTCTAATATATATCTTTTTATTTTTCATGGTTATACATCTCGATGTCGAGATGATCAATCAAAGGGTTTTTTAACATTAAAATTACCTTTTCCGATGGATTTTTAAGGTGCATCTATAGTTCTACATTATAAGGTTGCGTCCTTATATAAATGTTTTCCTTTAGGGTGCAGTTGGCATACGAATTTTTTACACTATAATTACATGTTATGATAAAATCTAGAGGGCACGACTGGCAATGGGCCGTGTGGCCTTGCCCACCCTAAAAAAGTTAGTCTGGACCACAAACTATGGCCTGAGGCTAAGCTAGGGCTAGTGCTGGCCCAGTTCGGCTGGGCTTTGTACCGGCCCTAACTTTTTTCTTTCATTTTTTTTCATTTTGTATTTGGTCCCTCCCTATGGGGATAGGGGTTGGGCCCGGTCACCATTGCAACCAATTCCAAAGAAAACAAATTGAATTTGCACCCTATAAAGAGTCGAAACAAGTCTGCTCCAAATATCAGCCTTTCAAGGGTTGGATGTTAAAATCCAAGCCTTTAATATTTTTAAGAATTCAAAAATTAATTTTTTATCTTTTAAAGTGTGCATTTGACGCTGATAAGGCCATCAACAAAGTTCAGGGTGGGAAAATAGAAAAATAGAAGAGCCTCATTAAGGCCTTGATCATACCACCCATTTCAAATGGATGGTCTACGTCCATTGTGTTAAAAAGAATTAGGTGCATTTTTTTTCTCTATTGTGTATCAAGATATAAAAGTATAAATTTAAAGTGTTGCATGAAATTACTTAAAGAATAATATTATTTTGAAGGGGTTTCATTATATTACTTTGAAAATGTTGCATGAAATCACTTATATAAAATAGGAAAAATTACATAAATGTCCTATTTATTTTTTGTTATTACCAAAATATCTAAAATTTCCGTTATTATTCATGTCTGTTTTTAGACTTCATAACGATTTTTTTAAAAAAGCACCAAATTATCCATTTTTGGTTTTTCAAAAGTTGAAATGGGCCCAAATTCGGTTTTTTAAAAACCGAATATGAGGACATGCATCACAAATTGGTTTTTAAGAGAGCAGCTCACATATCTGGTTTTAGTGATCCTTTTTGCTCCAATTGTACTGTTGATCTATCTGCTTCCTCCTCGATGGTTCTTTCTCTCTCCTTCCTCAGTGAGCCCTTTTAGTTTCTAGCAATGGTTTAAAAACCGGATTGGTGACTCGGATCGGCGAATCAGCGATCCGGATCTGCGAATCGGTGCTCCGGATCAGAATCGGTCAGAATAAAGCTTCAAAAAAATCCGAAAAAATTATTAAAATTCATTATAAATATTGTTTTTTAGGAATTCAATAAAAAATGAGGGTACTCCATTAAGAATTTTCATGTTTTTGAATGAATATGCGAATATTGATATGTTCTTCCCCTGCATGAACCGCCATTCAACATTTAATTTACATCACACAAAAGGATAAACATAGAATTATCATGGAATAAGTATATCAACATACATGGACTACAATAAAGCATAAAATTAGTAACATACGATCTAAAAATAAAATGATAGACGACGTTGTTGTTCTTCTTGGTCACGCTGGTGCCATTGATTGAATTCGTTTGACAATTCATTGATTTGATCTAAAAACGAATCATCGATATTAGCGGGCGTCTGACTATTTTCAAATCCTTGAGTGTTAGTGTTTTGTTGTGTTCCCAATCCAAAATCCCCGAAGCTTGTCAATCCTTCATGCTCACCTGCACTGTCGTGCTCATCCCTACACTGTTGCTGTTGGGACTCGATATGTGAATAATATGGCTGGGATAGGGTGGCCTCAGAATCATCATCTCTCTCATTTTCTCTTAGACCCCCTTTCCACTCTCCCTCATTAGGTGCAATATCACCGACATATTGTGGATACATTGGCTGGCTGCTTCCTCTTTCATGCCGCTCATCACTTTTTTCAATATCTTCATCACCGATAGCCTCAAGGAACGCTCTCTTGTGCAACACTGGCTCCTCCTCTTCTACTACCCATCGGTCTGCTGTGTCTGTGACAAATATTGTGTCTAAGTCTATCGGCCCATAGTCTTCAGGCTTCCTTCTTATTTGTCGCTCTCTAAGGTTTAAATTATAATGAACGTAGACTAGTTTATGAAGCTTCTCAGAAGCGAGTCGATTCCTCCTAGTAGTGTGCAACCATTGGAACGTACTCCAGTAGCGCTCACAGCCAGTAGCAGAACATGTCTGGGAGAGCACCTTGATTGCTATCCTCTTTAGGTGAGGTGCATCAGTACCATATATCTCCCACCATTCAGCTGGATTAAAATGTAAAAAGCATTGTAAGGGCAAGAACAATTCATAAGATTAAATATATGAATAAACAAAATATTAGCGAGGGGATAACCTGGATCCATCATAGTTCGAGAATTTCTGGCAAGTCTAGTTCCGAAGGATCCTATAGCATCCCTATACATAGCAAGCTAAAACAAATATATTACGTTTTAGTGCATTATTCCTCACAAATATAACAACTCAATGAAGTTCTTACCCAAACATTAAATAATACATATTGTATTGCTGCTACTTGGTTTAGATGGCTTCTCTCCAACCTTGCAATAATGTATCTGACCCCTTCCATAATCTTGTGGGGTTGTTCAGGTGTTAAATAGAAAAATTTTGGGTTGAAGTAGTAACCTAAAAAATATATAGGTAGAAAAATGTCATTTACAATTTCATAAAAAAATGATTTAAACTGAAACATTGTAATGATATAAATATATATTTACCAGCATAATGAATTGGACGTCCGAATTTGGTGTTCCACCTCTTTTCTATAATCTCGATCACTTTGCTAGCAAAATTACACTTCTCCCCAATAGCTGATTTCGCCCTCTCAATACCTTCATAAAGGATACCCATGGTAGCTTTCTTATCAGCATCCACCATTCTTAACACCGTGACCAAAGGGGCAGTGGCCTCTACAACACTGGAACATCGAGACCAGAACAGCCTATTTGAGATTATGTTGTCCACTTTTATACCGGTACTGGACTTCGAGAGACGGTCATTTAACCACTCTTCACAAGTAAACAATCTCTTTAATGCACCTTCAGATTGTCGAATGGAGTCCACAGCTAAGTAATCGGTCGCAAAGCGGGTTATGGCAGGCCTGATTATCTCTTTTTTCTTAGAGTGTTCTCTAAACAGAAATAATATTTTCGAGTGGTTGTATATAAATCTCGACACCAACCTTGCTTCATCTAGAGTCTCCTTCACAATTTTGATCTCACCGATTTCCTCTAACATAAGATCGATGCTGTGTGCAGCACACGGGGTCCATACTAGATGCTTCCTCTTATCCATCAACTTGCTGCCCGCAGAAACACATGCACGCGTATTGTCCGTAATAAACTGGACTACATGCTTATCCCCCACCTCCTCCACTATCTGATCATATAGTTGTACGTAGAAGTTTGCATCCTTCTTCGTCCCTGATACGTCTTTGCTAGACAAAAAAGTTGTACCTTTTGGGGAATAGGCCAAAAAGTTTAAAAACTCCTTTTTGCTAACTTTATTCAACCAACCATCACTCATGAGAGTAATTCCTGTCCTTGGCCAACTCTGTTTATATTCTTCAATCCACTTTTTAACTTCCTCTACCTCTTCGTCTAATATTGGCCCACTGAGCTCATATGCCATCGGGGGTTTTACCCCGGGCCCGGCTCTCTGGATTGCACTAACCATAGGTGGAAAATATGGGCTATTGGCTGCATCAAAGGGAATCCCTTTATCGTAGAACCATTTACCAACATATCTCCCTAAAATGTTTCTTGTACCTTTAACCATGCCTTTTAGGGTCATCTGTTGTGACTTAGGCTTTGAGAGAAATGGGTCTTTACGACCATGACCTGCAATACTGGCACTCCTAGGTAACTTAGAAACAATTTCTTCAACAACTGATTCTTCTTGATACATATTGCCACCAACCCCTCCATACATATTTGAGCTGGGCCCGCCATACATGCTCGAGCTGGACCCGCCATGCATATCTGAACTAGGCCCACCATGCATATCGGAGCTAGGCCCACCATGCATGTCTGAGCTAAACCCACCAGGCATTCTAAACCCACATTCCCTCTGATATTGTTCATGTAAACTCAATCTTGTGGCCATGTCCAGCTCATTATTATATTGCTCTTCTAGGTCATAATTATATTGCTTTTCTATATCATTCCTGCTTGATGGTGTATATAAACTAGCTATCTCCTCATTCATCTTATGTTTGGCAATTTTTTTACCTTTGCTAGCATTAAGAATTGCCACCATCTGTTTTTTTACATTACTAGGGACACTAGTGCATGCAAAAACTTCTCCCTTAACCCCTGCCAAGTGTTGCTTGAACCTATGTACCCCACTATTTATCACTCTTTGACAGTAATTACAAATAATTTTGTCTTTCTTGTTGGGATCAAGTCTGACCCCATGTTGCCATGTAGGGTCTTCTGTAGATCTTGACATGATTCAACTGTTTTAAGATGTAAAAAGTTTAAATTAACCTGACAGTTCAAAAAGAAAAATAATCACTATATGTAGTGATAATATGTTGCGGTAGTTCATGTAGTCATATTCGTTGTTATTTGTTATATATTTTCGTACATATCAATTACAAACATTTAGAATAATACAAAATGTAAGCTCCAAACATGGCTACAACTCAATTATCAAGAACATACATTTTTTGCATTAAAAAATTAATAATAAAAACAATTCTTCAAAGAGCCGGCTAACATCAGTCATTCCAACTAAAAAATCCATGAACAACAGATAAAAAAAATACAGTTTTGTATTGAAAATAAAATAACATGCATTTTTTTGCATAAATAATCCATCAACATACAATTTTTTCAACAAAAACTTTAACAATAAAAATTTAAAATATGGTTTAATACCTCATGATAATTAAAACCTTGTCACGATTTTCACATCTTTTCGGGAAATCATCAATTTTCAAAAAATTCGATCTTGAAAAAAAAAAAAAAAAATTACAGCAAACTCAAACAATAAAAATTAAAAATTGGGTTTAAATGTTTAATACATCATGATAATCAAAACTTTATCACGATTTTCACATCTTTTCGAAAAATCATCATTTTTCAAAAAATTCGATCATGGATAAAAAGAAATAAAAAAAAAAAGTACAGCAAATTTTCATAAAATTCGATCATGGATTAAAAAAAAAAATTAACAAATTTTCAAAAAGTTCGATCATGGATTAAAAAAAAAAAATCATAAATTTTCTGAAAATTCGATCATGGATTACAAAAAATTCGATCATGGATTACAAAAAATTCGATCATGGATTACATAAAATTCGATCATGGATTACATAAAATTCGATCATGGATTACAAAAAAAAAAAAAAACATAAAAAAACAAAAAATTCGATCGTGGATTACGAGAACCGAAAAAAACAATTCGATCATGGATTACAAAAAATTCAATCATGGGTTACAAAAAAAAAAAAAACACAAAAAATTCGATCATGGATTACAAGTAAAAAAAACAAACATTTCGATCATGGATTACAAAAAAGTCGATCATGGATTACAGAAAATTCTATCATGGATTACAAAAAATTCGATCATGGATTACATAAAATTCGATCATGGATTACAAAAAAGTCGATCATGGATTACAGAAAATTCTATCATGGATTACAAAAAATTCGTTCATGGATTACATAAAATTCGATCATGCATTACAAAAAAAAACAATAAAAAAAAACAAAAAATTCGATCGTGGATTACAAAAAAAGAAAAAAACAATTACATCATGGATAACAAAAAATTCAATCATAGATTACAAAAAACTCTATCATGGGTTACATAAAAAACAAAAAACAAAAAATTCGATCATGGATTACAAAAAAAAACAAACATTTCGATCATGGATTACAAAACATTCGATCATGGATTACAAAAAATTCTATCATGGGTTACAAAAATAAAAAATAAAAAATAAAATTTGATCATGGATTACAAGAAAAAAAAACAAACATTTTGATCATGGATTACAAAAAATTCGATCATAGATTACAAAAAATTCTATCATGGGCTACACAAAAAATAAAAAAAATAAAAAAAAAATTTGTTCTTCACAGAGTCTTTTTACATAAGCGATTTAAACTCAAAAATTCACCTCCAAGTGAATAAATTACATCCAATTGACTATATTTTCTGATAAACAACAATATAAGGAATCAAAAACCTCAATTTTTAACACATTATTTCTAATATATCATGAAAACAAAATCAAAAGGCGGAAAAAAAAAAAAAAAACAGCGGAATTTGGTTCCGCAGACATCTCACTGTTCATATCAAATTTCTTGCTGTAATTGACCAGATTACGTAAAATTGAAAATTTTAAATCATACTAGACACAATAAAGATTAAAAACCCTAATTATTGAACTCATTTTGTTCAAAATATGCCGTGAAATAAATCAAATGGCGGAAAAAAAAAAAAAACCCAAAGTTCTTACCTGTTTTTGTGAACCGAAGCCTTCAATCTCCAAAAAACTCTGTTTTTCTCAACGATTATCACAAATTAGTAACAAAAGCTTTTGATTCACAGCTTTAAGATCAATATGCCTACAAATTTTGAAAGATTCATGCCCTATTTGGCATGAAATTTCAGAAATGGCGGAAACCCTAAACCCCGAATTTTTCTTGATCCAAAAACAACCAATTTTTCCACCATTTAATCCTTGAAAAAGCTGAATAAAGCTGTTTACAGCCTGCAAAACAGATCACATGCCGAAAAAAACAAAAAAAATGATCAAAAAATGACAAATTTGAAAAAATCGGTGAAGAACACTGTGCAACCCGTGTTCTTCACGGACTCGCCGATTCCGCACAGTGAATCAGCGAGTCACTGTGCGGAATCGTCCGGTTCTCTCTAGAACCGGACGATTCCCGATTTTTGAACCGATCCGGTACCTTTTTCGTGAATTCCGAGTCGAACCGGGCGAGTCTGGTTCGACTCGGCGATTTTTAAAACGCTGGTTTCTAGTGATCATGTGTTTTTCTCTCAAGAATGTTCAAAACCCGCCCAACTAAAAGTCTCTTTCTGAAGATTAATTGTTCAAAACCCAAACATGCCCAACTAGATCTCTCTCTCAAGCAGATATGAAAAGCTCAAAACACAAAGAAGCCCATATAAAAAGCCTAACATCCACTGCTTTCATGATGGGTGTCTACTCCATAGAGACCACAAAACACACATCAGTCGTTACATTGGTTCGGAGGATCTCTCTCTTATCTCTTCCGAGGTTGGCCGATAAAACCATCTGGTCCACCATCGACTCAACCAGCTTTGATAAACATTATCCTTGCAATGCCCTGATTCAAGTATCACCACATAGAAAACCTGCAAATATTGCATCTTTTTGTTGCCTTGATATTCGGTTTTTCAAAACCCCAAAATCAAGGATGAAACGTGAGAGAGAGAATGTGAAACTTGCCTGTGATATAGGCCTTGATATTCGGTTTTTCAAAAACCAAATTTGGGTTTATTTCGGTTTTTGAAAAACCACAAAATGAGATATTCATTCCTTTTTTAAAAAAAATTTGTTATGAAGTACATTAAACAGACATATAATAAATAACGAAAAGTTTTAAGTAATTTGGTAATAATTGAAAATAAAACAGATAATTATGTAATTTTCTCCATATAATATTATATCGAATTTAAATGTCCATCACTGTTACGCCCAAACTACGTGAAAGTGTCAAAACCAGTGTTTAAAAAAACGCCGAGTCAAACCGGACTCGTCCGGTTCGACTCGGAAATCGCCATAGACGGATCGAGTCGGCGAAAAAACGGGAGAGAACCGGACGATTCTGTACAGCGACTCGCCGGTTCACTGTACGGGATCGGCGAGTCCCGTACGTTTTTTTTTTTTTTTTTTTTTTTTTTTTTTTTTTTTTTTTTTTTTTTTTTTTTTTTTTTGTTTTTTTTTGTAATTTATGATACATTTTTTTGTAATACTTGATCGATTTTTTTGTAATCCATGATCGAATTTTTTTTTTTTTTGTAACCCATGATATAATTTTTCGTAATCCATGATCGAATTTTTTGTAATCCATGATTGAAATGTTTGTTTTTTTTTCTTGTAATCCATGATCGAATTTTTTGCTTTTTTTTTTTTTTTTGTAACCCATGATAGAATTTTTTGTAATCCATGATCGAATGTTTTGTAATACATGATCGAAATGTTTGTTTTTTATTTGTAATCCATGATCGAAATGTTTGTTTTTTTTTTTGTAATCCATGATCGAATTTTTTGTTTTTTGCTGTTTTTGTAACCCATGATAGAGTTTTTTGTAATCCATGATTGAATTTTTTGTAATCCATGATCGAATTATTTTTTTCTTTTTTTGTAATCTACGATTGAATTTTTTTTTTTTTTTTGTAATCCATGATCGAATTTTATGTAATCCATGATCGAATTTTTTGTAATCCATGATTGAATTTTTTGAAAATTTGTGATTTTTTTTTTTTAATCCATGATCGAATTTTTTTTTGTAATCCATGATAGAATTTTTTGAAAATTTGTGATTTTTTTTTTTTTAATCCATGATCGAATTTTTTTTTGTAATCCATGATAGAATTTTTTGAAAATTTGTGATTTTTTTTTTTAATCCATGATCAATTTTTTTTTTAAATTTGTTATTTTTTTTTAATCCATATTATTCAAAGAGAAAATGAGAGAGATGATGATTCTGAGGCCACCCTATCTCGGCTATATTATTCACATATCAAGTCCCAACAGCAACAGTGTAGGGATGAGCACGACAGTGCAGGTGAGCATGAAGGATAGACAATCTTCGGGGATTTTAGATTGGGAACACAACAAAACACCAACACTCAGGGATTTGGGAATAGTCAGACGCCTGCTAACATCGATGATTCGTTTTTAGATCGAATCAATGAATTGTTAAACGAATTCAATCAATGGCACCAGCGTGACCAAGAAAAACAATAACGTCGTCTATCATTTTATTTTTAGATCATATGTTACTAATTTTATGCTTTATTGTAGTCCATGTATGTTGATATACTTATTCCATGATAATTATATGTTTATCCTTTTGTGTGATGTAAATTAAAAGCTGAATGGCGGTTCATGCAGGGAAAGAACATATCAATATTCGCATATTCATTCAAAAACATGAAAATTCTTAATGGAGTACCCTCATTTCTTATTGAATTCCTAAAAAACAATATTTATAATAAATTTTTATAATTTTTTAGGATTTTTTTTAAGCTTTATTCTGACCGATTCACACGATTCCTGATCCGGATCGCCGATTCACCGATCCGAATCGGTTTTTTGGAAACCCAATCCAAGTCACCGATCCTTTTTTTAAACCATTGGTCAAAACTAACTAAAAAAGAGCACGTATACTATGCTCCGACCATTTGGGTTTGGGGCCTTGGCGATACTTGTGGATTTCATGAATTCTAAGTAGAAATGTATGGATAGGTTTAAGCAAAAAATAAAATAAAATAATAATAATAATAATATATTTTCAACCATAAATAACAATAATAAATTCAATAATACATTTTGAATATGCTTACTAGGAAATGATTTTATGCCATACGTCCAAATAAAAACAAATACTATGCTCCTTCTGGAGCGTACCATATTTTTACTCCCTCGGGAGCTTTTTTTTTTGTTTGATTTGAAATTTTAGGATCTATCTAATTATAATTAGGTGATTCTTTTGAAAGGAAAAAAAAAAAGAAAAAAAAATTTGTGTTCATAAACATCTAGATTATTCCTTCAAAAACTTAAACGGTTCTGATGCAATCGTGGGATGATTGTGTTTTAGCCACGAAGAGATTGAGAGGTGAATTTTTGTTTTTGTTTTTGAGGTCTTTTGCTGTATTCTAAGGATCACATCTCCAAAATTTAAGATAAAAAAGGATATCCCTGTAGTAAGTTTGGCCGGACGAAGTAAATGAAAAGAAAATTGGAAAAGGAAAAGAGAATAGATGTAACATTTAAAAATATTGAAAAATTTATAACTGAAAACTAGAAGTTAGTCATAAACTACAAGGCGTAAAACTTTATGTAATATAAAAAAATAGGTAATATGCAATTCACAACCTTTCAAATTACAAAGGTTAATTTTAAAATACGTTGTGAAGAGTAGATTTACTAACAAATATATTCTTCAAGTTAAAGATTATATATCCTCTACAAATAGGATCCAATTATATTTAAAAAACAATATTTATTGTCAAGCCCACATTTCTATATGTGTGGGCTTGGCGGCATGCTAACAATTTACAAATTCATTATAATTAATTTTTAAAGTAGAAAAAACCTGAGAAAGTCATAAATTTATTCAATTCATATGAAAGGAAGAAATTTTGTAGAAAAGTTGACATAATTTTTTGAAGAATTTAAACTTTCGTTACTAGAAATTTGAAAGTTAGTCGCAAACTATTTTGAAAGAATGAAAATTGTGACGAAACAAATGTTAATTTTGATATTACAAAAAAGTTGAAAAATAAAAATGAGTTATAAATGAAATTTAGAAAGTGTTTAAAATTGAGAATTAAAATATTAAATATTTTAAAACTGATTTATTTTTTAGCAAACAAGTGTAATTTATTTTAAACATTACAAGTTCCTTAATTTAAAATTGTGAAAATAAAGTTAGTTGTCACTTGTAGGTAACTTGTAAAATGTTGCGCGCATGGACGGCATCCAACATTAATTTTATTTATAATTTTGAAAATACTAAAAAAATATAATAGTCATAAATACAATGAAAATATATTAAAAGTCATAATTAAAAAAAAAAAAAAGTTTTAAAACTAGTATTCTATTTTTGCTAAAATATAACAAAACAATATATATATATATATATATATATATATATATATATATATATATATATATATATATATATATATATATATATATTAAAATTTAATTTCCTAGTTTTCTAAAATATAACAAACAAATATATTTTTTCAAATTTAATTTCATCATAAAAAATATTATTCTTAATTTTTTAAAAAAACATTAATGTAATAAAAGCATATGAAATAATTGAAAAATATAAATTATTTTTATAATTGAGAAAACAAGGAGAAATGAATTCTAATGTGGCTAAATTACATTATCCCCCCTAATATATATTTACTTTGCGACAAACCCCCGGATATGCCCTAATCAAACCCTTAAAATGAAACATACCCTAAGCAATCAAAGAATAGGAAGAACATGCCCTTGGTAACTTCTTGAATTTAAGTAAATCTCTCTATGGTTGATATGGAGATACTTCAATTATTCATTAATACATGCCACCAACTCTTAGTGCCAGGATTGTGGGACTGGCTTCCAAGTAGGTCTTCTTTTTAATTTCTTAATATATTTTTCTTTAAGAAATCTTTTCTTCTTGTTTTTTTTCCTGTTTTTCTAATTTTCTTTTTGGTTTTACATGATTTCAAGCCGGCTCTGTTGATGGTGTATGAGGAGAAGTTTTATTCCCACATATCTATCTTTGCATATGTTGTAGTTTGATGGAGCCCATTCTTTTCTACTAAATTTTCAACTGTTTAATTTAAGGCATAAATCAGAAAGGATTTCATCTAAGATATTATCAGATTTGTTGTAAAAGATTAGTTATGAAAAAAAACTATGACAAGGTGATTTAAAATGTCTTGATCTAACATTTTTTTAGATTTGCTGTAAAATATTATATATGAAAAAAACCTATGACAAGGTAATTAAAATGTCTTTCTTCATGTTATATAGCTAATGAGGCTTGGTTAGAATTGGTGCAGTTGGATTAAAGGTTGTATTTCTAATACATGCTTCTCGATTCTAATCAAGGAGAAGCCCATTGGCTTATTTTAAGCAAGCAACTGAATTAGACAAGGGGATCCACTTTCTATTTATTATGTAGCTGACTGAAGAATTTGGTTTGATGTTAAGTAATGTATAAGTGGTGGTCTTCTTAAAGGTTTCTTGGTTTCAAGCGCCATTACCGAGATACTTCATATATCATATTATCTCACATATCAACAATGTCTCGACACTTAGACACCTGTTTATAATGGTATGACTTCTTCTCAATATTGTTGGGTCACCTTATTGCTTTTTAGTACTTTGAAAAGTTTATATAGAGCCTAGGCTCTAAACAATCAAATTAGAGCCTACCTCAAAATTTTCCCTAGATGAGGTTGTTTTGATACCCAAATAACATCGAATTGATCATCTTGACATCAAGATGCACGGACATGAGAAAAAAATGGATATGAAGTTTTGGAAATAGTGCATCTTGTATTGCATTTTTTTACCGTCAATTTTTAAGATTTTCAACTTTTCATAGATCTACTCAATCTACACTATTTTTTAAGTTTTAAATTTTATAATTAAAGATGCAAATATATTATAAGGCTATTACAAAAATTTATAATATTAAAACCATATTTCTTGATACTATTTGAAGGTGGGCTCAAATTTGATTGTTTAGAGCCTCGGCTCTATACAAACCGCACGCTTTTAGTACATATAGATACTTCATATAGAAGTGTTCCTATCTTTTTCTGTGTTAACAAGCCCATACCTACAGGGTAGATTGGGTATTTTTGACCTAATAGATCTTGAGATCAATTCTTGTTGAGGCATTTTTCTTATGAAACTAAATCTCTTTTGAACTTTGTTGGACTGGATTTTAAAAAATGGTTTATGAGATATAAGTATGGCCCTTCACAAAATCTCTTTTGAACTTTGTAGGACTGCATTTTAAAAAATGATTAATGAGATATAAGTATGGCCCTTCACAAGATGGGAATTCAATTAGGGTTGCCTTAAAAAATTGTATTAGAGGGCTCCTTCGGTAGGAATTAAACTTAAGACGCAGCGTTGCACATCATCAAGCACTAACCAATTAAACCTGGGATTTTTTCATGTGTCAAGTTTGTGAAAGGCTTTTAGGTTTCGAGAAAGTTGAATACAGAGTGCTTGATTCGCTCATCAGCTGAATCTTTATGAGAGAAAAGGGCAGTGGTTATCTGATTGTTGACTTCATGAATGATATGAGAGAATTGCCAATCGGCTAAGAAGAATGAGGGTGATGGGTATTTCGAAGCTTCTTTCTATTAGGATGATAAAGCTTAATTTTGATGGTAGTTTTTTGGTTAATTTGAACCCTTCAAGCTTAGAGTTTTTTAATCGTAGTTTTTTGGTTAATTTGAGCCCTTCACGTATGGGTGAATTTATTAAGAATAGTTATGGGCATTTCATTGTTTCTTACTTCGGTCCTTGTGGTGTGGGTACTAGTTCTTACTTTGGTCCTTGTGGTGTGGTACAACTAGTAAAGCTAGATTAAAAGCTCTTTTCTAGGGGTTGAAAATTATTTTGAGAGATAATTTGGATTAAGAGGTGATTGTCGGAGGGCATTTTACTTAATATGATTAAATGGTGCAAGGGAGAACAAAGAGTTCCTTGGAATTTAATAGAAGTGATGGAAATTTGTTGTATTCATTAAAGAAAATGTCGACCTATTTAAACTATTTCCTTTTTTTAAATGCCACAATCTTAAGAAAAACTATGTATGATTTCATGGTCGAAAAATATAAGCAAAGCATTATGTTATTTGGCGGGACAAAAACAAGCAAAAGCACTTTTATATTTGATAATTTAAATGATAAGCTTGGGGAACTGGGCCTATCCTTTAATGAGAATGGAGTCAAAAGATCTCACTATGGAGCTCGGCAATACTACGACCAAAGCCACATGCCATTCTCAAATAATGTGATGCGAACGATGATCCTTTGGTGAAACACTTCAACATCAATTAAATAAAATTAGAAAACCAAACATAGAACACCACAACTTGATATTTCCTCATCCATCCAAATAAGTAAATGTTCGTAACAAAGAGTAAACGCAAATATTAACTAATGATATATTTTGGGAAAGTATACCACGATCTATGCTGCATGGTAGCATGCAAAAAATATGCATGGTAACTACAACCATTTATTGGCAACAACAGAAGATTGGGACGAACTAAGACCCTCGATTCCTTTTTGAAGGGGAGGAGATTTCATCCCAGCCATCATTTGTGGACAACTTTCGAGGTTGCATGGAGCATAAATCTTATTTGTATGCTACATGTATCATAGTATACAATCCCATATATTCTCCATAGACCTCTCTCTGAATGTAGAAGCAACACCTCCACATTTACTCGAACTTGAAGAGTTTGTAAGACCTGAGAGAGGTAATCAAGCCCTGAACCGAGCCGACTGCGGCTGCTATAGAGACAAACAGGCAAAGTAGGCTCAGCAGGCGCAGCCACCACCACTCGCTGGAGCCTTTATTTAAATTCCTTTTGCGAATATACATCTCGGTTGGGAAGTAGACTGCAAGTGGCCAGAATGACATAGACCCTGCTAACCCCACCACGTCGTTAAAGAAGGGGAATATCATGGTGATGATGGTCATAATTATCACAGTCAATGACCTCGCAACCAAGCGGAGCATGTTAAATTGGAAGGGAAAACCAAGAATTTTGGTTCTCAACTCGTTGTTCACGAAGCTACTGGATGGCCACCGCCTCGAGCAACCCCTCTCCAAGTATGCAAACATCGGTTGTCCAAAGACCTGTGGATACAAAGAAGTTATAAATTAATGCCACAAATTGAATTTGTGCACTAGATTCATTATCTTTTATGATGTACTCCGGAAATTCCAAGATTGAATCGTTTTTACGTTAGTATTGCTCCAAACATTGATAAATTCAAAGTAACTATATTTAGCCCAGCCAGCCCCGAACTGGCCAAGACAATGCCAGGGCCTCTTCATGTGGTTCAGTGCCGGTCCAGACTAAGGCCGGGCTATGAGCAAAGTTGCTCCTGCCCAGGCCCGGCCGGCTTGTTGCCAAGTGTATACGGGCTCCACCCATTGTTCCGATTTGACAATGATCAAAAGGGCACTCGAGGATTGGATTGTTGAAGATGATGCAAAATAATAGAAATATATAGGCACTTTGTTAAAGATGATGAAAAAAGTGAATGTAATGAGTAGTTATATAGGAAGTGAGCAGTTGTGTTGTACTCGCCTATATATTTGGGCCCCTTGAATTGAAATGGGTGTGTGTGGAAAAATGTAGTGTATGGAAAAAGTTGAGTAAATTTGAGTTTTGTGTCTCTCTCCAAGAAAGAGAGTGTTTGTGTTTATCTCTCATGAATACGTGTCCTTTTAAAAATATCAACAGTGGTATCAGAGCATTATCCAAAACTTGCAACATGATATCAAAACCTTACCTATAAAATTTCAACAAGGATCATTGCCTTCACTTGAAAAGGAAAGTCTAGTTCAATATAGAGTATACTATTAATACACAATATACTATTGTACAGGAGAGCCTGTATACAACCAGTGTTTAAAAAATTGGCTTTGGACGGGCCGCTTTTGCCAATTCATGCTAGAAATGCTGGGGGACCTGTTCAAGTCCCTTACAGAATTAGGACTTGGATCAATACCCACAAAAACTTATATTTTTTAAGCACTATATGACATAAAACATTGCCTTTAGAGTGATTTTGTGTTCGCTAAATATTGTTCAAAATTTGTAAACAATTAGCATTTAAATTTTACAGTTTTTTCTTAAATTTTTTAAAAAATGGGCCTAGCGACCGAGCGAACTCTCTAGATTAACCAATCTGACTCAGATTTAAACTGACATAGCTGAAAAAGGAGGTCCACCTCGATTGTGGATAAGGTTGTTCCATCTCACACTTATTTGGCCGTCCAAACAAAATGGAAGCTTTTAATAAATAGAAATGTATGTTATGAGACCATTTATCTTTGTTACAAGGATACCACAATTCCTACTGGCCATTAGATATCAAATTGGATGATTCGAGGTGTGTCACAAATTTTGAGATTTTTTTTTTTTTAATTTTGAGTCTAATCAATGATACTCTTACAACTACTTGATTTAAAATCCGATGGACAAGAATGATTGCGACTTTGAACTCTCTGTTTTATTGTAGACTTATCCTTAACAATATAATATGCTTTGGCACTGTTCCTCTTTACAAGATGTCCAGAGCATACATACTGTTTTAGCCAGAAGAACATGACACATGATGGGTGGGGTGATGTGTTTTGACCTACGTGGGCCCACTTTTTATGTTTTGGCTGCGGGCCCAAGTCCATTTGCCATGTCAGTAAATTGTATTTTCGTTTACTCATATTATCTATAAAGAAAGTTTTCACTGGGACCATTTACTTTTGAGTTTACCATGTTCCCTTACCTAATGTTTTTTTATCCAAAATTTTGGGAACTATCTAAAAATTATTTGAATGATTAAAGGAAAAAATTTGAATTTTGAATCTTAAAACTTAGATCTTACCCTTTGAAAATTTTCTTGGGACTTTAAGGCAATGAATGTAACCTAGCTCTGATTTCAAATTTCACATCATAGGTCTCGTGAAATTTTGGAAAATTTATCAAACTATTGACAAATGGTGAAGGGTTTAACACTTTACCCATATCTTTTGATTTAATTTCAAAATACCTATAAAAAATACATGTTCTTCAGTTAGAGTAATTGTTATTGGATAAAATGTTAAATACTTCATCTCTTATGTGTATTTTTTGAGTTTTTGTACCACAGTAAATGGTCTCGTGGTATGCCGTCCCTTGTTTGTTACTCATATATAGAAAAAGTAAGTGAATATTTGATACTTGCAAGTATCTAAGTATTATTCGTTCCCTAAACAAGTATTATTAGTCCCCTAAAAATTTGAAAAAGCAAAAAGAAAATAGGGATGCACTATTTAACATTCTATCCATTAATTTTGATTTAATTTCAAAATACCTATCAGAAGACAAATGGATAAAATGTAGCTAGTTCATCTCTTATGAATATTTTGATAAATTTTGTAGAAAATAATAATGTGGAGCAAGGGAGGAGAGAATTACCTGATATGATCCAAAGAGATGAATGGCAATGCAAACGTTGGCTAAATCAATCAACCAAAAGGGTTCATAGAATCCGAATCCGGTGAGGAAATTTCCGGGAGCCTTATTGCCAAAAGCTGCATAGCCTATAAAACCACAGAGCATGTAGTACATGGTGGTCACCAAAATTCCCAAAAAGCTCGCCTTCTTCATCACTTTGTTCTCAGGTGGGGAGCTTTTCAATGTGTTCTTCAAACAAAAACATAGTAAATTTTAGAATCCACAAGTTCAAGAGTTTCTCCCACTAAAACTCAAAGGAAATGTTGTTTTTTTTCCATTATAAAAAAAAAAGTGTTTCTTTGTTTTTTTTTTTTTCTATGGAGAGGCTGATATAATCCATGGACTATATTAAAAGTGCAGTATGAGGGGTCATCACAAGGGGGTGACAACGGGTCAGGTTTGACTGGATTTGGACCCAAACCCGAATGGTATTCGGGTTTAAGTCTTAGACCCAGATCTAACCCATCAGGTTCAAAAGTTGGACCCATACCTATGCGTGTTGGGTCTGGTCAGGTCCATTGTCATCCTCACTGTGACTTTTGCTTTTCTTTTGGCCCTTTTTTTACTATCATATACCCGTTTTATTGGCAACAAGATGACAATCACCCGCCAACAGATAGGGATTGAAGTATTTTATCTCCAAAAGTTTACTGGTACGGGTTGGGTCCAACCGAACCCGGACTCGGTCCAGGTTTTGGACCCAGACCCAACCCGTTGGGTTCAAATGTTGGACCCAGACCCAAACGTATGTCGGGTACACCCGACGGGTCCCGGGTTAGGTCTGGGTCAATTGCCACCGTTAGTCATCACCGCCCAATCCAATGGATTGACTCACCATCCAATGGACTGACTCACCATTCAGGTCATCTCATGTTTTGAGGGTCCCACTCTCTCTCCACAGTCCACACCACTTAATTACAGAGTGACAACCTGACCGGTATTAGTTTTTCCATAGTCCACAGGATCATACATGACCCAAACGATTATGAACTTCCGGGTTTTTTTGGACATGGCAAATTACCAAATTTACCCCTTGATCTATAAGATCGGTAATTTTACCACAAGGTACTACCCACTCAATTTTTATTTTTTTATTTTTTTTCAAGTTTACCCCGCATTCCATATTTGATGTATATTCTTTATTTTTTTTCACTTTTGTACTTTTTTTTTTTTTTTTAATATGTTTTAGCGAATATTAGACCACTTTTTAAGTAAAACTTTAGTGAAGTCTAATGATTGTATCACCCGCCGTATGGAAAAAAATTAAATATAGTGCGGCCTGTTTTTCCATTATCAAACCACTTTCCATCGAGGGGAAAACTTTGGGGGGGGGGGGGATGGGCCAAGCCAAACAAAAACAAATGAATATAAAATAGAAATAAAAAAGAGGAAAAAATAGGGGCAGGGTGGGTCGGAGCAAGCCAGGCTAGGCTAGCACTGGACCTAGCCCGGTCCGGCCCTCAGGTCAAGAGAAGTAGAGTAAAAATATAACATGTGTGTTGCATGTGGTATGCCAGCAGCTCTCAAGGCATAATATCAACAACCTCAAACACATGTTTGAGGTAAAGGGACTCCTTTTTATTGTTGGTTGAAGAGATATGGGAAGATTCTTTAAACAAATTTCCTTCTTTAAATCCCATAAAAAGTAGTAGAATATATTTCTACTTAGAGATAGATGGAGGTGCCATACTCTACTCTCAATGACTCAATAATAAGGTGTGGTCCTTGTTGGTCCATGGGAATCCCAACAAGACAAAGAGGGTGGGTGGGTGGGTGGGTGGGTGCGTCAGTTGTATATCATAATTTCTCACCACCCATGGGGAATCAAAAGAGAGGACGAAAATGATACAAAGTACATATGGAAAAAGTTTGGAATAAAAGAGACTCATGACCTTTTTTTTTGTTGTTTTGAAGGAATAAAAGGGAGGGAGTTATGGCCTCTTTGTTCCTGTATTTTTTTTTGTTTTTTTGTTTTTTTTGGGACCAGTTTTTATGCGGCCAAGCCCACTTATGTAGAAATGTGGGGCCTCTTGATAAATCTACTTTTGAAATGGATTTTTACCACGTATGTAGAAATGTGAGACCTCCTAATAAATCTATTTTTGAAATGGATTTTTAAAGACATCTAATCTTTAACATGGAGATCATGAATATGAAAAAATAAATATATTTAAAAAATAAGAAACAATAATTCTACTAAGAAAATATTTGGACAGTTTGTGTTTAGATGGAAACCTACTTGCATCCATCTTATCTTTAGTATGGATGCTTTACGCTTCGTGGACCGCATATGTAGAAATGCGGTCCAGTCAATATGAGAACTTTTTTTTTTTTTTTCCTTCATTTATTTTTGGGGCGACAACCGCTTGGGCCTGGGCGAATGGGTCAAGGGCCGGGCTTGGGCCACGGCTGACTGGAAGAAGCTCTTAAAGATAAATAAATGCTTCTTTACGTCGGTCGGCTTGGCAGGAAAAAGAAAGGTACAAGTGCCTTGGTTTTTTAAACACCTGACACCCTCTATCTTTTAATCACAATAAAGAACCGAGTTTCAAAATCCGTCAAGACTAATTGCAAAAACATTTTACTGCGCCAGCCAATGGCTACAGAGAGAGAGAGTCCCGATCCGTGTGCAAGTACTCACCCAGCCTGTGTACCTCTTTAATCCAACAAGCTACAAATAACCCAAACCATGTGGGAACTGCCAACCAGCAGGGCCAAGCCCTGGCAGTTGGCGCCGAGCTCACGGTCCTAAAAAATTGGGACTTTTGCCATGGACTGACTCAGGGCTGGTTCAGGTCCTTGCCCAATTGAGAGCCGGCCCGGCCCGGCCCGGCCCGGCCAGTCTGGTCTCCTTTCTTTTTTAAGAAAAAGTTTATATAGAGCCTGAAGCTCTAAATAATCAAAGCCCACCTCAAGAATTTTACTGACTCATTTTCGCAACTGACCTAAAGCTTGTTTTAGTCATCTGGACCTCACATGAGCGTCAATTTTCAAGGTTTTTAAATTTTCATAGATATGCTCGACCTACATTATTTTTTACAGTATTAAAACCATATTATTTTTTACAGTATTAAAACCATATTTCGGCACATTTCTTCATTTGTTTTTGGCCTGAGCCCGAACTCTAACTTTTGGTCCAGTCCCAAAGCCCACAAACGAGAGAGAGCGAGTACCTGAATTTCAATAAGGATTGAGGTGAAAGCATAAGCGAAGGCAACGTCTCCGAGGGCCTGGCAAACCTTCCAAATCTTCTCAGTCGATGTCACGTCCACGCCAACTGCCACTCCCGTAAGAGACGTGTTATGCGAAGCTCCTTTGCCTGCATAAATTTACAGGCTTCAGTCTCTTTCTCTTCTGATAATAATACCTTGTAAATACTCATCTCTCTCTCTCTCTCTCTCTGTTGTTTCATCTTTTCTTTCTGTATTTCTTTTCCATGGATTTTTAAAGGAAAGGATACATACTTGAGACTCTGGCGATGGAGAGCCCCACGCCTATGGTGGAGTAAGTGAAAGACATAACCGCAGCGATTACAGAGAGCCATGAAAGCTTGTGAAGATTCGGAATTTGAGAGAGAAACAATTGAATGCAGCCGAAGATTATGAGGAACCTGTTGGTTTTCGGTGGGCAGTGTGCGTCGTGGCCATGCTTGTGAAAACAATTCGATCTCTCTATGGCCCTGGTTAAAGAAAAAATTAATAGACAAACAAAAACAAAGCACCCAGTTCAGAACATAACGCAAACTTAAAAAAAAAAAAAAAAACAAACATATTGAAGAGAGTGAGAACCCAATTCATGATTTGAGTATAAGAAGAAGAGCTCAAGCATTTCGGAAAAGCTTACGCCATGCTGATTGCTGCAGTGAGAGTGTAACCCAGGCAGGTTGCGAAAAGGTATATATATTGTGCAATCCCACACAATTTGGTTCTTCTTTCATCTGTCATAGAGAGAGATTTTCAATTTTTGTATCAGCATAAAGAGTACTCTTCTATTAGAGAGAGAGAGAGAGAGAGAGAGAGAGAGAGAGAGAGAGAGAGATTATCCTTGTTCTTCCTTCTAGCTAATGGAGGAAAAAGAACCAAAAGAGAGATATTCTCAGTAAGACTAAGAAATACCCCCAATTTCTCTTTTACACACACAGGAAAGGAGAGAGAGAGAGAGAGAGAGAGAGAGAGAGAGAGAGAGAGAGATGGATACCTAAATTGGCTTTTACGGCGTCTGTATAGGTATAGTTCCTCTTTCCATGGACTGGGTCAGGGGATCTATAACAGTCCGCCAGTAAACAAGATGTATAGTATGTGATTCCGGAAAACAAAAGCAGAACAAACGCCCCTGCGATCCACCCCAACTGAGCCATCCCCCATGCAAGGGAAAGCACCCCTGACCCTATAACCGCTGTTATGATATGAGCACTTGCCGTCCAGAACGTCCCTGCACAAACCCCATAAGCCCCAAACTTTTTAGAGAGACATTTAAAGAGAAAATCTTAGGATGTAACATACAAAGTGATACAGTTTCTCATTTCTAGAGAGAAACCAGGATTTACCGGTTCTTTTTTCGACGCCATCGTCGTCAAACCCAATAGAAGCTTTCCCTATCTCGAGGCTCCTCCTTTCTGCGGTGCCCTGAAACGCAATTCCATTATCGTGCTCATGCATCTTTACTCCTCTCTTTCTCTCTCTAGAATCGGAAGAGAAGAGTTGAACAAGAAAACCTTAATAAGAGCAAGTTATTCTGCTGTTTCAACAGCAGATAAAACGGATAAATAGGCAGAAAACAACTATCCGCACACTGTTTCTCTCTCTAAAACAAGAATCAGATGGCCTGGTAAAAGGGAAGCATGGGCTTTATATAGAAAACCCTTTAACATATCCTTGCTTTTAGGAGATATCATTATCCTTTTTTTTTATCGGGTCTGTTGATTGATTATTAAAGGAAATATTTACCGAGCAGAAATTACCAAATCCCCCGTAATCTTTTAATGTGCAAAATTATAAAAAATTGTCCTATAACGATAATGGGAAACCCTTCCTCACCCTTTTATGTAGGACTTTAAAAGATCAAACCTTAAATTTAACACATATCTTTAAAAGTATCGTATCCATGTTATATGGCTTTTAGATATCAATCTTAAATTTAATTGTAATCATTTGAAATCCTACATACATTAGTGTGGGAGGGTCTTATAAGATCATTACTCCAAGATAATATATATTTAATAAGGGTATTGCATACAATGAGATTATTTACCTTTGATACAAGGTGGTCGCAATTATTTACCACCATTTGATGTGAAGTTTGATAACTTGGATATTTCGAAAAAAATTTATTTGAAGTTTGAGCTTGGTAATGGAATTATTGCAGTCATCCAATTTCACATCAGATAGTGAAGATTAATGTCTCACGTTGTACAAAAGATAAATGGTCTCATTCTATATTTTCGCTTTAATACGTGTACAATAATAATATGCGACATATTAACGGCTTTCCGAAGGTATCTTTTTTACTCTACCTTGGCAGATCAATTTCTTCATAATACAAGACATCAATGGGAAACCCTTCCACACCCATATATGTAGGACCTTAAAATATCAATATTAAATTTGGCACGTATCTTTAAAAATCTCATATCCATATTATAACGTTTCTAAAGATCAATGCTAAATTGAATGGTGATCCTTTAAAATCCTACACACATTGGTGTGGGAGGGTCTTATAAGATCATTACTCTAAGATAATACATATTTAATAAGGGGATTGCATACAATGAGACTATTTACCTTCGATACAAAGTGGTCGTAATTATTTACCACCATTTGATGTGAAGTTTGATAACTTGGAAGTGTTACAAAATTCAAAAAAAATTTATTTGAAGTTTGAGCTTGGTAATGGAATTATTGTAGTCACCCAATTTCACATCAAATAGCGAAGATTAATGTCTCACGTTGTACAAAAGATAAATGGTCTCATTCTATATTTTCTCTTTAATACGTGTATCATAATAATATGCGACGTATTAACGGCCCTCCGAAGTCAATCTTTTTTACTCCACCTTGACAGATCTATTTCTTCATAATACAAGATATCAATCCTCAACACATTAATCATATGAATATATAGATATGTTTTTTATAAACAAATTACAAATGACAATAATATAAACTAAATCATAAATACCTAAACCATACCTAAACTTTTAATAAAGTACATATACTTTATCAACCATTCCCATAAATACTGATTGCAATATATATTTTCTACAATAACCTGATGTACAATATACATTTTTCTTTCACAAATTTGAAATCGGGTCGAGGATGTATTATTATTTGGGTGCAGAGTTCAAAATAAATTTTGTTGAATCTTACTATATATTTTCATCTAGTAGATTTCACTTCCTTAATGTAAAAAATAAAAAATAAACGGTCTCATAGTTCACAATCCCTTTATATAATAAGTTTTAATTTTGTATACATTATTTCTCTATATTTTTTAGGTTAGAGAGATGGAGTATGATTATAGAGAGGCTGAGAGGGAAGAAAAAATGATAGGCTTAGAGAGAGGATCTATGAGAGAGAATTTCGTAGGGAGATTTCAGTAAAGAAGTGGAGAGATGAGAGAGAGAACACAATCTAAATCATTTTGTCTTTTCTTTTAACATAATCCAAATCATTTTGTCATTCGGTAAAAGTCGACTATTTGTTTTTGTCTACCAAAAATCAGAATCATTGAGTCAAATAGTATAACACAGGTACCTTATCATTTGTTTTCAATAGACAAAGGGCCATTATTTGGTAATTTTTGGGGAGGTTTGTCAAAACACACAGGCCTGGGCCAGGCCGGGCCCCGGCCCTAGCCCAGCTCTAGTTCCCATAGGGAGGGTCAAAGCCTGGCTTGGCCTTGACCAAGTGAAGAAGGCCCTAGCCCAAGCGCATCCTGAAAAAAGGCCCTGGCCCAAGCCCAAGCCCAAGCCCAAGCCCACCCTAGTCTTATTAAGGCTAGGCTAAATAAAATCAGAAAGAAAAAAAAGGGTCGGTCAATGCCAAAGCAAGGTGGGCCAAACTTGCTCGGGCCCAGCAGGGACATACCCATGGCCGGTGGTTGCCTGGCCTTGGTCCACATTTCGTGGCTAATGCCCTAGGTCTTTTTTACTAACTGTGGAGCTGACCGCCCATTGCCACACTTTCATGATTGTTTAATATTTTATCTATTTTTTATATTTAATTTTAAAATACCCCATCAAAATACACATAATAGTTAAATTGATGAAAAGTTAAGTGTATTTTCATAAACTTTTTTTTTTTTTGGGTAAATGAATTTTCATAAACTTACCTAATTATTTCGTTATGGTTATTCATTACATGGCAGTTTCCACCTGTTTAGTATCTATCCTCTGTTTAACAAACGCCATGGTGTTGGTTTAATTATAAACTGTAACTTTCGAATGGAAAGTGGCTCAAGAGTTGGGAAGGGCTATCACATTGTGTTTTTTATTTTCACTGCTAACACCATCTTACTAATACTTTTAAAAAAAAACCCAACTCTTAATTTACTTTAAAAAAGGGGTAATAACCATTAATCGTCTTAGTTTTACAAATCTAGTGTACGGTTAACAAAATTTATTTGGTTAAGATTTGAGGGTATCGCTATTAAGTCTAGTTTTTTTAATAAGATGTAGCTATTTTTTTGGAGCGGTAATGGATAAGGTAGAGTGGGGTCGGGTTCGGCTGAACCCTGATCCAGATCCAAAAAGTTATTATGGGATATGGACCTAGACCCGGACCCATGGGACCCAACTCAAAAATCAAAATATCTTTATGTATTGAAATATTTTTAAATATATTTTATAAATTTACTAAATATATACATGTATTATTTAAATATTATAATCAAAATATATTATTATATTTAAATATTATTAAAATATGAATAATATTTGGCTCGGGTTTCTATGTACCCAGATCTAAACTCCAATACTGTTTGGGTCCAAGATTTGGACTTGGACCCAATCTGCCAGGTTCAATTTTTTGATCCATATCCGGACTCGGATCGAGCCCACATCCATTACTACCCCTAGCCATTTTTATGATAGTGCACAAGCTGGATTCGTTCAGGCAAGATGTTTACAAGGAACCTCCATGAGCTTGATCAAATCAGTTAGCTTCCGTATGTGTCACAAAATTTGAGATTTTTTTTTTAAAATTTTGGGTCTAGTCAATGACATTTGTACAACTATCGAGTTAAAATCACACAGTAACAATGATTATGTCCTCTTTATATAAAAAATAAATAATTTTTTTATATGCTTTTCCATTTGGTATTTAGACTTGGACAAAAACTTGTAACTGCCGTTATGTGCTATGCCCATTGGGTGTAGCCGGAAGAGATAAATTTCTACCAAAAATTGACTTAAATCAATAATGTGTGTCATTTTCTTAAAGACATTTATGTGCATGAGCCCATTTGGGCAACGAATAATCGAAATTTCGTCAGAATGCACCAAAACTTTGACACATGGTATTATTGTAAGGTGGTCGAAGATCACGTCATACATGTTCGAAAAAGAAAAAAGGGATTGTCATACATGTTCGAAAAAGAAAAAAGGGATTGTATATTACGGGACCATTTATCTTTAGTATTAGGTTTTTAACAAAGTAGATCCTCACGTCAAATCCTTGTCTATAAAGCACTTTTAGTAGCAGGAATTTTATGATGGCTTTAAAATCAAATTTCAATGCGGACAATGAAATTCATAACTCAACAAATTTATGGACCTTGTGGATCTATGAATACTTAATTTTAAAGCGAAATGGACGATCTCGATAATTTGTTACAATATATATTATTTTTAGAGCTTGAAATCATTTTTTTTTTCACAACCATAATACCCAAGCTAAGATGATTGATGTAAAAGCTTTATGTTGCTTGAATTGTAACTTTCGATAAATTATAAGGCGATACTTGACTTGATAGAGATGTAGCCCTATCAAACTAGTTTTTTTATTTTTATTTTAAGGAGATCACAACTGTTACTAGCCATTAAATGTCAAATTGAATGACTTGGGATGTGTCCCAAAATTCTTTTTTTTTTTTATCGTTGAGTTATTCAACGACACACTCAAAACTACCTGATTTGAAATGTGACCGACGCATATTATGTGATATACTTGTATTAAAAACAAACGGTCTCTTATATATTTCTCCAAAAAAAAAAAAAAGTAAAGTCATGTTTATCGTATATTCGAGAAACTATTTTGAAGATATTTTCGAGCTGATGACAAACATTAAAAAAGATTCTGAGTAAATATTTTGAAGATATTCTCAAAACTTTTTGTATGATCCCTCCTTTTCCCTCTTTAATGTAAAGTTCAGCATTCCAAGGACATGCACCTAGAAACTACATTTTATTATATAATTAACATACATGAGTCACATCAGACGTATAATGATATAAGACAGGAAAATCCGACTGTACAAGCTTCTTACAATACAGGAAAGTTGAGTAAGTGATGGAGTTGAAGGGTTCAGTAAATTAAAGCAGAGGAGCTCATCAATTACTCAATTTGAAATCAATTGGAAGTGTTCAACTTTAGGAATGTTTGTTAGGAGAGCCACACAGATGTTAGAAGGTCAAATAAGGGTGTGTGACAAGTGCATGGAAAGGTATCAGTCATACGTCAAAAGGACACTCAACATTTTGGTCAAAAACTGAGGGCACACCTTTGTAGACCAAGGTACGCAATAGACTTCCTTCTAATGTGAAGTCAGCCATGGGTGGCAGTGGGTCGGGTCGATGTCTGCCACTCGGCGTGGCCCACATGGCCAAATCAGATGGCTTAGATTGGCTTGTTTTGGTGCTATTTGTTTATGTTTTTGGTTGTTTGTATAGAGCTGAGGGTCTAAACAATCACAATAAAGAGCAGCCTCAAATAGTATTGATAAATGTGATTTTAATATGTGAAATCTTTGTGATAGGTTTAAAATATGTTTTCATATTTAATTATAAAATGTGAAGCTTCAAAATAGTGTAGCTCGAGCAGATCTATGAAAACTTGAAAATTGATTTTTCAAAAATACGTTACAAGATGCACTATTTCTAAAACATGAAATTAACTTTTTTTTTATGTACATGAATCTTGATGTCGAGATGATCAATTTGAGGATATTTGGGTATCAAAATAATCTCTTTTAGTGAAATTTTTGAGGTGGGCTCTAATTTGATTGTTTAAAGCCTCGGCTCTATGTAAACTTTTTCTTTTTTATGTGATTTGATTGGGATTGTCTAAAAAAAAAACAGGCTACACATAGAGACACCATCATTCTCACTCGAATTGGATGATTTGGGGTGAGTCAGGAAGTTTGAGAATTTTTTTTTTTTTGAACTTTGTGTCTATTCAATACACAATTATTCTCACTCAAGATGGATGGTTTGGGATGAGTTACGAAGTCTGAGAATTTTTTTTCTTTTGAACTTTGTGTCTATTCGATGACACTTTTACAACCACCCATTTTGAAAATTTTAAAGGACACGAATGATTGTGACCTTCCATGTACAAAAGTTAAATGATCTTTTGTTGACAATCCCAATTTTATTTTGCTCGGCCTAATCGGCATAGGGCCAGGGTTGGGCTTGGGTCAGCCTCATGGGAACTACGCTAGGGCATGGGTTAGCCCCATGGGCACTAGGGCCAAGGTTGGGCTTGGGTCAGCCTCATGGGAACTACGCTGGGGCATGGGTTAGCCCCATGGGCACTGAGGGCAGGCTAGGGCCAGTGCTAGCCTGACCGGCCCTAATTTCAGCATTAGATTTTCACTTGAGTTAGATACCCATCTAGGCTCATTGTCCATGTTATTGCTATTGTTAGAAAAATTGGGTGATCTAACCGCTAACCGCCCAATGGCCAGTTTTGGTTTTTTACGGTTTTGGTGATCAACTGATATTTTAAAAAGCAAAAATTCAAAAATAAAGAATTTAGTTTGTAATGCATTTTTTAATATGCTTACAATATGGTAAAGATTAAAAATTATTCTTATCATTAATATTTACTTTAATAAAAAAATTGATTCATTAAATTTTTTTTTATTAATTTTCAACTTCATTTGAATGTGTTTTATTTTAATCATTGTTTATATGCTTTTCATATTTTAATAAATTTTTTTTTGTATCTTTTTTATTTTTCAATATTTTTTTGACCGTATGAGACGTATCCAATTAGAACAATTGAATTTGCCGATTTACTTAATAGGCCAGTTAAACTGATTCCGACCATGTCCGATTAACCGTTCCTATTCGATTTGACGAGCACGGTCCCTGCTCAATGGTCCTTTACATTAAAAAAAGTTGCCGGAGGGAGAGATTGATTTGGATTGGCACCTATGCATGTATTGACGAGTGTCATATTGACTTTTTCACGTTTCTCTTTTAAGTAATCTTTTTCTCTAACCTTGAAATGAAGAGCATCGCAATACACATGGGGCCACATGTTGATTGGTGTGGTTTTCTATTTTTGTCCTCAATCAATAACCAAAGTTGATTCAAGGAAAACCACATAAGTAAAATATTCGTAATATTGGACACCGAAAACTCAATGTAAGAACCCCAAAAATATTAAAAATACCCGGTGTTTAGAGGGAGATCCAGTCGTTCAATTTTGATCAAGAGAGCCACTCACCATTTGATCTTAGATCTGATGTCTCAAAGTATTTTATTTTTAATTTTTTTATAAAATTTTTATAAATATGAAATTTGATACGTGTCATCTTTTCATTGAGGTGCACCTATAAAAAATATAAAAAATAATTTTTTGATAAAATATAATAACCGAAATACCCCTTGAAACTTTCAACAGTATTTTGGTCATTTTATTTCATTAGAAATATTTTTTTATATTTTTAGCTAATACAAATTTAAGAGAGGATCGGACGTCCAAAATTTGGTGTCAAAATATTTTATAGAAAAAAATTAAAAATAAAATAATGAAGAGCTGTGACATTGTGATTGGGGCAATCTTAGCCCTCCATTCGAAATGGACGGATGCATAAGGGGAAGTATATGAGTTCCATGCTCTAGATGAAACGTATAAAGCTTGCCCTAAACCTAATTCCCCTGACGTATTGGTATTCAACATGCCAATATTTTACAAGGTGAAGTAATGATATATTGGTGTTTGAAAATACAAACACAACCGTAGTTTACTTAGTGAGATATTAATTTTTTAAAATACCAATATTTCATAGGATATTTAGAGGGTGATATCGATAATAAAAATGTGTGCGGTTTCCATAAGGTTCCAACCTTAAACAATTCAATTAAAGCGCATCTCCAAATTTTATCATAAAATGTAGTTTTGATGTAAAACATTCTTAGGATTATCTTAAAATCTATTTTTATATCTAATTAAAAAATTAAATTAAAAAATAGTTAAAATCAAGTAGATATATAAATATATGAAAATCTTGAAAATGACCGGTCTAGATAATGTGTTACAAGATACATTAATTTTGAGACTCAAAAACTCTATTTTTTTCATATTCATACATCTCGATATCGAGATGATCGATCAGAGGGTTTTTCAACACTAAAACAATATTTCCTATGGATTTTTAAGGTGCAACTCTGATTCTACATTTTAATGTTGCAACTTTATATAAACTTTTCTCATAAAAAATACCATTCGCCCCATATAGGTGGTTTTCCTAAAAGGTACTCTCATTTTTTTTTGTATAGACGGGCAAACTTGGAAACTACTTCAACAATTTCTAACACATAGTCAATGCATTATAACATGTGCTTTGAGGGGTTTAGAAACTAAGATGAAAAATAAATTTTTTATTGGGCCTAGGCTTTATGAAAACAAAATAAAGTCTCACCTCAAATCCTCATTTGGAAAGCACTTTGGGCATCAGAAATCTTCACGATGACTCTAAAATCTATTTCCAACACCTGCAATAAATTTTGAAACTCAAAAAATAATACAGATCTTTTAGATATGTAAATACTTGTTTTAAAGAAAAATAAATGGTCTAAATGATTTGGCGATGCATCCGTAGCTGCACAGGTAAGGTGAACAGACAAATTTGATCATGTTATATAATTTTAATGTAAAATGTTCTTAGGATTATCTTCAAATCTATTTTTATATCTAATTATAAAATTTTAAGTTTCAAAAATGGTTAAAATCAAGTAGATCTATAAACATATGAAAATCTTGAAAAGGGACGGTGTAGATAATATGTTGTAAAATGCACTATCTCTGAGACTTAAAATGTTTTTATTTTTCATAGTCATACATCTCGATGTCCGGATGATCAATCAAAGGGTTTTTCAACATTAAAACTACCTTTTCCTATTGATTATTGAGGGGCATCCGTAGTTCGACATTATAAGGTAGCATCCTTATATAAATTTTTTTCTTTTTAGAATTTGAAATACTAATTTCTTTGCACATAATTTTCAAGCTGTGATGATCGATTTAAAGGATTTTCAACCATTGAATTGCAATTTTTTATGAGTTATAAAGGGAGGTTTTACTTATTTTGATAGGGTCAAACTATTTTCCTAATAAAAAGACGTCATACAAGAGAAGAAAAGGGCCTAACATCTCAACCAAACTGGCATGGTTTTTCTTAATGACGGAAAGCGAGGCAATAATTTATATGGCGAATGATATCATGTCACCATGTTATTATATAATGAGCAATGTTGAAACAACACTTTTAGGAAACTATATTTGTGATATTGTATGATCACAAAAAGTTTACACGCACACTTTTTGCATACCAATAATGAATTTCAAAAAAATAGAATTTAATTTGTACTTTATATATGGTCAAAATGCGTTTCTTTCAACAATAAATCTAGACCATTCATTTGGTGAATTTCAAGATTTAAGCATTTGAGAATTCAAAATGATTTTTTTTTAATTTTATTTTAAACTTTAATCTAATGATAATAAAAGCTATCTTAAAAAAATTGCAAAGGAAAAAGATTGGTCTTGACTTAGATCTAAGCATCTAACTAAAATGATGCCTTGTATTAATTGGCTAAAAAAATATTCAATTTTTTTATTTTTATTTTTTTATGATTGTTCATTTGGATAAAAAGAGTGTATATTTAAAAATTTGGATCAAACAAATGGTCCTAATATGGTTTTTTATGATTGTTTAATAGTAATTATTGCATGAAATCACTCACCAAAATTACTCCTACGGCAGTATTTACTTGAGGGAGTAAATGGAAAGAATGCTCCCACTCTTTGTATGCATTGATGGCCAGATAAATATACACACTATTATTGATAATTAATTTTAGAAGTCATAAAATAAATTTAAATATTAAGACATATATAATGTTTTAAAACTAAAGCATACCCTCCCCATGCATACTCCCTTGCTTGGGTGTTATAGCTCTAGCAAGAAGAAGATGTAGGGGCTAATGTGGCTCATGAATTTTTTTGGCGAAGTATGACCTCAGAAATTTGAAATAAGATTAGGATAAGTACCGTATAGCAGATTTAAATGGAGTTATAAAGGGTTCTTGCGCTTCCTTATTTCAAAAAAAGTAACAATTTAGAGAAATAGGGGGAAAGTCAAGGTTTGATTGGGGTTTTGTGATGTTGTTTTTTAGAGGTCAATAATTCATCTAGATTTGTAGGCACACATAAGGATGGGAGAGAGAAATGACAACGGCTATATATATATATAAAAGTAAAGATCTTATGAGACCCTCCCATACTCATTGATATAGGATCCCAAATGATCACTATTAAATTTGATATATATATCTAAAAAAGTCAAGTCCCACACTCATATGATAATTTTTTTAGAGATCAGTGCTAAATTTAATAGTGATCCTTTAAGGTCCTACACATATGGGTGTGGGAGGGTTTCATAAAGATCATTATTATATGTGAGACCCTCTCACATCCATGCGAATAGAACCCCAAACTTAAATTTCGACACATATCTCTATAAAACCCATTCACCCAAGTTCTATACCCATGTCATAACTTTTCTAAATATCTTTTTCAAAATTTAATGGTGCTCCTTTAGGGTTCTACTTGCATATGTGTGGGAGGGTCTCATAGTGTTATTTCTCATTGTTAGAGTAAATATATACATGTATTATTTAAACAGTATAACTAAAAGGGAAAAGTTTATATAGAGCCAAGGCTCTAAACAATCAAATTAGAGCCTATTTCAAAAATTACATTAGAAAAGGTTGTTTTGATGCCCAAATATCCTCAAATTGATCATCTCGACATCAAGATGCACGCACATGAGAAAAAAATGGATTTCAAGTTTTGAAAATAATGTATTTTGTAACGTATTTTTGGACCGTCAATTTTTAAGATTTTTAAGTTTTTATAGATTTGCTCGATTTACACTATGTTTTAAGCTTTACATTTTATAATTAAAGATGAAAGTATATTTTAAGGCTATCACAAAGATTTCTAGTATTGAAATGATATTTCTCAATACCATTTGAAGGTGTGCTTTAATTTGATTGTTTAGAGCCTCGGCTCTATACAAACCGTAATTTTATTTAAATATTATAGCTAAAAATATATAGTTATATTTATTTAAATATTTTTTTAATATTATTATATATTAAATATTAACATTATTCCCGTCGGGTTTGGGTATGGGTCTGGGTTTACATGGACCTAGACCCAAATCGCTGGGATTAATTTTTGAACCCATATCCGGACTCGAGTCGGGTCGCGTCATTGGGTCCTAAGTCCGCTGCCACCCTAAGAGAAAAGAGTAAATTTTCTTGAAGGTATAAATACAAACGGCACTAACAAAACCATTATTATGCTTTTATCTTGTTGTTTCCATCATAATAGAGAGCATTTATCTGGTTGTTTCCTTCGTAATGGACAGAGGGAGAAAAAGTATATTTTCTTGAAAGTATAGATACAGACATCACTATTAAGACCATCATTATGCTATTATCTTGTTCTTTTGTTCAAAACAGCCGTAACTTTTCTTGTTACTGCCGTTTTTTTAAGCTAGGATAAATTTACCTGATGCATTCATTTGGAGCACATGCCGAGAAAGTTCCTCCAAGTAAATAGTCAACATTGGATGATCCAATTTGCCAACAAATGAGATCATTGAATGTGATTCAGAAAATAGAGATAGTGTGTGAAATGAGATCATTGAATATGACCCAATGATAAAGATAGTGTTTCCTATATGAAAGTTTCTGTTTGAGAGAGAGATTTGCAGCCATTCCTCTTTTGACAATCTCTGTCAAAAACACGTCTTTTTGAGTTGGACTTAATGGTGGGTTGTTGTGGAATGTGGTGATAACAAAAAAAGACGACACCATGTTTTTCTACGTCTTGTAATCATACTGTTTGACTCTTCAGTAGAAATGTTGGCTTGGGAATGAATATATTTTTTAAATATAATTTAATCATAATTTTTAAAAAATATATAATTTTTAACATAAAGATCATGAATATGAAAAAAAAAAAAAAAAAATTGAATACCAAAAATAATTTATATTAAGAAAAAGACCGTTAATTACACTTACTTTTAAATGGATCACCTATTTGCATCCATCTTTAAGATGGATGCTTTATACTTTGATTGCATATTGTAGACAAGAAAATTATTTCATGCGGGCTGGACCGCATTTCTCAAGTAGGTATTCAATCTAAAACCAATGAAAACAAACGGTCCAAATAGTTTCTTTACTAAAACTATTATTTTTAGTTTTTAAAATTTATTTATTTATTCATATTCATGATCTCCATGTTAGATATTACATGTCCTTAAAAATTAAGTCTTAAAATCCATCTTAAAAATAGATTTATTAATAGGCCCGCATTTCTACATATGTGGGGTTGGCGGCATAGAAGCCGGGTCCTCGTATAAATGCGGTGCGGCCCTCATGAAACAATTTTCCATATACAAATCGCAAATTGTTAAACTAACGTTGGAATAGAAAGGCTATGTTGGATATATGAACGGTTTGAGAAGCATGCAGCCATATACTGTTTTAATATGCATCAGAATGAGGTATGTGTTTAAATGTCTGTGATTTTACTTTGACCTGAAGGATTGTAAGCATGTCAAACCTTTGAAAAATAAGCCTTTTTCTTCGTGCCTATGCAAGCAAGCGTCACTATCTTATGGTTGATTTTTCGCACAGGTTTAACAACCCACATGTGTGAATAGAATGGAACCTCCCCCTCAACCAAGATTGGCAATGGCTGGCCCAAGGGCTGGTTCACTATGACCCAAGGAACGGGCGGTGCCGGGCCTAGGCTTGGTCCACAATAAAATCCGCTCGACCTATTTTTCTTTCTTCTTTTTTTACTTTTATTGTATTTGGCCAAACGCTGGTAGGGCTAGGGCTGGGTCACCATGACCAAAGGAAAGGGTGGCGTTGGGTCCGAAATAAAGCCCGCCCGACCCCTTTTTTTTTTATTGATTTTTTTGTTTATTTTTATTGTATTTGGTTTAGCCCTAATAGGACTAGAACTGGGACTGAGCAAGGGTATCTTTGGCCCTGTCAGTGTTGGGTTGGACTAGGGCTAGCAGCAGCCCGGCCAAGACCACCCCTATCCTTCGGCCCTTTCAAGGCTAGGGCCAGTGGCTGCCCAATCTAGGCCCAGACCGTTGCCACCCCCTACCCTTAAAATACAAGATGTGTATAGTATGCAATACATATGTTGGGAATCCACCAAACTTTCTCAAGATGGACGATGATGATGGAGGATTACGTTTCAATGCTTGTTATAACCAAAGTGCAAACTGTCCTTCCTGGAAAAGGAGACTGAATGCTTCGCTCCTCTCCTGTTTTGAACAAGTGGGCTCGGACTAACTAAGGTCCTAACCCCGATCCGGTCAATAAATCAGTACGGTTTGATGTCCAACTTAGCCAATTTTATGTAGAAACAACATGGACTCTAGGATCTCGATACCCCTCGTTTTTTTTAGGAATTCTCCCTAAAAGCTATACTTTCTTAATTCAAACCAACTCCTACGATTCTAAGTCAGCTTGACAACTTTCGCATGGCTATTGTGAACCAATTTCTAAAACCGTAATGGAGCTAGCGACTCGCATTCTTCTAGTTTAGTATGAAAAGAAATGGGGCTACGAACCAACATCATAATATGTGCCGTGCCACTACCATTTTTAGGGGTGGCAGTAGATCGCGTCCGTCCAGACCCAGACCTGGATCCAAAGAAATTATGGGACCCGGACCCTACCCGTCGGTCCAATTCTTGGACCCATACCGGGACCTGACACACCCAGACCCGTATCGGGTCCGGGTCCATTGCCACCCCTAATCTGATCCATTTTCAGCACTAATTGAGATGATGTTTTTTTACCAAATTCCCTTAACTAATACGGAACTTGCATTTCAACTTTTATAAAGTCTCCCGTGACTTAGTTAGGGATTAGTATTAGCAAAAAGCAATAATTGTTGACATGTAACTGAGGTGTAAAACAATTTCCAAAGCTTTTGACCTAATCAAATCCAAAATTTTAGAAGCGATCCTTTTGGATAGATAATACTGTTGTGCTCAGGGGTTGGTGCACTTGTGCCCTAAGGCCTAGCCACCAAGTCAAGACTCAAGAGCAAAAATAAATGGGCAAAAACCTCATTATTTTATTTGTTCAGGTGAAAATTTTTCAGAGGGATAGCAACCCTTAACCATATCCAATTAACAATGGCAGCTATGGTAGAGGTCTTACTTAGTTGTCCTTCTTGACCCAAGAAAACTCAATTTTCTTGCATGGTTCTCAATGCTATTGACATTCTTTATTTGCAACTAAAAAAAAATCATTTTGTCAAGGCTCAATGACCAAATTGCTAGATAAAAGATTACAAAATAAAAAATAAAAAATTAGTCTAACTAATTGGGAAATTACTTGCTTGTCAACTAAGCAAATAACCAGATTTGGCTTTTCTTTCAAAGGCAATCAACAATAGACTGTCAATGGCCGTGACGGCATTTGCACCTTGATGCCTTCTTTTTTTTTCATTTTTTTTTGTAAGAAAGGATACTTCCCCTGACGTATAGAAGTTCTATATTCGTCCCATCTAGCTGTCCAATTTAGATCAAATAAGCTATTGACCGTGTGATCTAGATTCAACACCTTAGAGTATTTTATTTTTAGTTTTTATTCTAAAACTTATATGAATGTAAAATTTGATACGTGGCATCATCTCTAAAACTTATATGAATGTAAAATTTGATATGTGGCATCATCTCTAAAACTTATATGAATGTAAAATTTGATACGTGGCATCATCTCAATTAGGTGCACCTCAAAAAAATCTAAAAATATTTCCAATAAAATAAAATGACCAAGAATACCCCTGAAACTGTCAAAGGTATTTTAGTCCTTTTATTTTATAGGGAATATTTTTTATATAGTTTTTACATGTGTGATTTTAAGAGAGGAGTGATACTCAAAAGTTGATGTCAAAATATTTTGTAGAAAAAATATTAAAAATAAAAAAGTATAGTTGCATTGAATCCATCACATATGTTCTTTCAAATCTGATGGTTAGATAAGGGAAAATATATAACTATTATAAATTAGGGGAAGTATAGAGGCTTACCCTTTTCTTTTACCGTTCTTTGATATATTATTTTTATTCTTTTTATTTTCTCAATGAAAGCTCGTTAACTTTCAATTTTTTATTTTTTATTTAAAAAGGCCATGATTGCTATTTAAGACTCCTGTTATGGTTTAAGGATGGACAATAATCATATGTTTTCAACTTTCATAACATAGTTGATTGTAAAAGAAAAATATATAATAAAACCATTGATTTTTTATACAAGGTGGTCACAATTAATCTTATTTATTAGATGTGAAATTAGATGACTGCATTTATTCCATTTACCTCGCTCAAATTTCAAAAGAAATTTTCTCAAACTTTGTGACACACTTAAGCTATCAGATTTCACATCTGATGATTATAAGTAATCGTAACCTCCTTATATCAAAGATAAATGGTCTCTTTGTTTACCATTCCATTTTTAAAAGGGTGCGGTTTGTACAAAGATGCAATCTTACTTGTGGAAGGAAAATTGTGGTGTTCTACCTTATCTATTTTAGTTGAATGATGTAGTTTTGACACATCTTTTAAAACATTATAAAAAAAATAGGACGTTTTTTAATACAATTACAAATTTCCACCATTCAAATTAAATAGAAGGTATTAATTACTGCTACTTTCGACAAGTAAGGTTGCATCCGTATATAAACTTAAAAAATTGCTATTAACAAGCACAACTAAATCAAATCCCTTCATTTTTCTTTTATGACATAAAAAACGTTAAATCAAGTTGGATCCATGGCCTTGCGAGTTAGACTTGAGAGTGACCACTTTCCTAAGGGAAAAGTTCATATAGAGCCGAGGCTTTAAACAATCAAATTTGAGCCTACCTAAAAAAGTTTACTAGAAGAGGTTGTTTTAATGCCCAAATATCTTCAAATTGATCATCTCGACATCAAGATGTATGGACATGAGAAAAAAATGGATTCCAATTTTTTGAAATAGTGTATTTTGTAATGCATTTTTAGACCGTCAATTTTCAAGATTTTCAAGTTTTCATAGATATGTTGATCTACCCTATTTTTTAAGCTTTGAACTTTATAAATAAATATAAAATTATATTTTAAGGCTATCACAAAGATTTTCAATAGTAAAACCAACTTTCTCGACACTATTTAAAGATTGGGTCTAATTTGATTGTTCAGAGCCTAGGCTCTATACAAACCGCACCCCTTTACTTAATGTGATGAATTTCCTCATTTATTTATGGAGTTGGATCGTGTAGAACGTCATTCAGAAAAGATTGATTATTTTTAGGATGAGAAAATGTTTATGGGATTTCTTTATTAGTGGATAAAACTAAAAGAAAAAGGCATGAGAAAATCAAAAGTCGATATTATCTTCAATATTAATAGGATAAGATGAATCATTTATACGGTATCAAAATTCTATCATTTTAGTATTTTTTAATGTTAAAATTTTTAAAACCTTATTTACATCCTAGAATTTAAAAAGTAATTGTCGTTACATAAGAAATACCTTGAAATATGTCATCTCAATTTGATTATTTGAAAATGATTTAAAACCTACTCAAATTTTCGTTAAATTTTTTTAAACAGGATTTTAAACACTTTGACTGAATAAAAGGCTATGATGAAGAATTTATATTTATTCCATATAATATAACTTTCGTATATCAACTTTTCGATAAAGATCCATCAAATTCCAAACAAAGACCCAAAATATTCCAATAAAGTTACTCAAATAAAAATATTTTCACTGAGGTATTTTTTTAGGAAAAAGTTTTATATAAGGATAAGGTCCTAAACAATCAAATTAAGGCAATACTTCAAAAAATTCACCAGAAAATGTTGTTTTAATGTTGGAAAACCCTTGATTTGATCATCTCCACGTCAAGAAATATTGACATGAAAAAACTAGATTTCAAATAGTGAGAATAGTACATTTTATAATGTATTATCTAGACCATCAATTTTTAAGATTTTTTAACTTGAGATGTAACTCCATCTCAACTACACCACAAGGAGCTAACCATAAGTCCAAACGCAATTCCAAATTATCACTAATAATATATAAAGTGAGGGCATTGCTGATTGACCTAAAACATGGGTGGAATATGATCTGCTGTCAAGAAACATAGTGGAAACAACGATAACATTAGGGTTGGAAACGGTTCGTGTCGAGTTCGATCCAAACCCGAATAGTATTCGGGTCCAAGTTTTGGACCCGGATCCGACCAGTTGGGTCCAAACATTGAACCCATACCTGTACCCGTTGGGTCAAGCCATCTGATTTGTCATTTAATGGCTAAAAATGGCTACGAGTTCTTATTGTATACGATTCTTAATGCACCCAAATGAATAGGGTTTGAAATGAAGTATTTTATCTCCAATGGTTTATGGGTACGGGTCGGATGCATTTTAAATTCTGCTGGACCCGGACCCAGACCCGAATAATGTTTGGGTCCAGGCTTTGGACTCCCAATGATGAAAACTAATAGAGTAGAGATAGAAATATTTATGGAGAATAGAATGTTGATGCAAAGCTTATGGATAGATGGAGGGATGGGGGCTCTGAGATTTTTTTGCATTTTCTAATGGGTTAGTGAACCTCTTTTCTAAGCATTGGAATATATTCCCTTGTAGCATATTGCAAGTTTTGAATTCAATGACCTAGATTGGGCTCTGCCCATATCAACATCTAAGCCTTCTTTCTCCATTCTCTATATCCCTCTTCCTTTAAAAAAATCGTTTTGATTAAAAAATGACCGTTAATGCACTATTAATGGGTGGCTTAAAAATGAAACAGAATAACTTTTACTAAAAAAAAGTGCTCAAAGAATTTAAAGAAAAAATAACTATTACGTAAAGAACTAATTTTAACAATTGGGATGTGAAATTGGATGCCTGCAATTTACTTTGTTGACGAAACTCAAAATTGAAAAGAAACCTTCTCAAACTTGCCGACATAGTCAAGCTACCAAATTTGATTTTTTGTTGTTGTATTATGAGTGATTGTGAATACGAGTAATTGTGACCTGTACCAAAAAGTAAACAAAAGGAAGGGTTTCTATTTCGTATACAATCCCTTCGTAAGACGATGAAAAGTTGCTTACTTTTTCGCTTCTTTTAGAGAGAGGAAAAAATGCAGAAAGAGGAAGGAGTCCAGTGCCTCGATGCCGGAACGCCCTTTGACCAAACAGACGACGATGGGCGAGTCAAGAGAACAGGTAACCATCAAAACATTCTTTCTCACTAGAAAATACCTATCTTTCATGCTCTTCTCTCTCTCTCTCTAATTTTTTTTCTTTTTTCTTTCTGGTTCGGATTGCAGGGACATTGCTAACAGCGAGTGCACATATCGTTACTGCTGTGATAGGATCAGGGGTGCTTTCTCTCTCATGGGCAATAGCTCAGTTGGGGTGGATTTTTGGGGTTTTCGTGCTCCTGATTTTCTCTCTCATCATTTTATACACCTCGTTTTTTCTGGCGGATTGTTATAGATATCCAGATCCTGTTAATGGCAAGAGAAACTACAATTACAAAGCTGCCGTGAGTGCCCATTTAGGTATTGCAATTACAACACCACTTCTGGCTTTGCATTCAATAAAGCTCCAACCTATGATCTCTCTCTCTCTCTCTCTCTCTCTCTCTCTCTCTCTCTATTGTGCAGGCGGGCTCAAAACCAAAATATGTGCGTCCACACAGTATGTCTTTCTCGTCGGAAACTGTTTAGGTTACGCAGTAACTGCATCGCTGAGCATGGCGTAAGCTTTCTGCAACTAAGTTTTAGATTCAATTATGAGAATATATTGTTAAGAGTAGCAGGAATGAGATCAAAATATGTGCGCTCTCTCTCTCTGTAAATTTTGATCAGGGCGGTGGAGAGATTGAATTGCTTCCATAAGAATGGGCATGCAGCTGAATGCGTCGCTTCGACGAACAAGTACCTGGTCATCTATGGATGTATTCAGATTGTGCTCTCTCAAATCCCCAATTTTCACAAGCTTTGGGGCCTCTCTATTGTTGCAGCTATCATGTCCTTCTGTTACTCCTCTATTGGTGTTGGGCTTTCCATTGCCAAAATTGCAGGTATCTTTTCTTCGAGGGAGAGCCCTACTCCCCTCTCCTGAGTGTCGTCCCGAGCCCGGTCGGCGGGGCTGGGTAAAATTAAAGGAAAACAAAGCAAAAAGGATGAAAACTCAAAGACCCAGTGAACTGGGACTTAGTCTCACATATCCTTTCTTGAGCAGCTTTTGTGGCCAAGCCCCAGTTTTTAGAACTGATCAGTTTTTGTGGCCAGGCCCCAGTTTTTAGAACTGATCAGTTTTTGTGGCCAGGCCCTAGTCTCAAGATCTGTCCGGGTCGGGTCACTTACCACATGGCCACCCTAAGAGGGTGAGAGGCTTATTATTATAGGAAAGGTTTGTATATTTCTCATACAGCATAGAAGATCTATGCTTCCCTTACCATCCAGCTGTTTAATTTTGATCAAGAGAGTCATGCATCGTTTGATCTTAGATCCGACGTTTCAAAGTATTTTATTTTTAGTTTTTTTTTTATACAAATTGTATGAATATGAAATTTGGTACGTGTCATCTTCTCATTAGGGCGCATCTAGAAAAAATATTAAAAATAATTTTTCCATAAAATATAATTATCAAAATACTTTTTAAAAATTTCAAGGGTATTTTGAACGTTTTATTTTATTGGAAGATTTTTTTATATTTTTTGCTAGTGGAGTTTAACATAGGATTGAACCAATGGTTTAAAAAGCGGATCGGTGACCTGAATCGGGCACCTAAAAAACCTATCCGGATCACCGAATCGACGATCCGGATCGGGAATCTGCTGAATCGGTCGGATTAAAGCTTCAAAAAAATCCGAAAAAATTATTAAAATTCATTTTTTTTTAGGAATCCAATAAAAAATGAGGGTACTACATTATTAACTTTCATTTTTTTTTATCAATTTGTGAATATTGAGATGCTCTTTCCCTGTATAAACTTATTTTAACTATTAAATTTGCATCACATAAAAAAAAAATCATAGAATTATCATGGATAAAATATATAATTATACATGGACTATTATAAAGAGTAGACTAATCAATGAAAGAATGGCCATTAAAATCTTGTTTTGGCGAAAAACCCTAATCCGCTAAAAAAACCCAAACTATTACAGCCTAACTAACTATAATCCAAAATTATTACAACCTCACTAATTATAATATTATATACTAAAATTATAATTATTAGTACACATTTTATAATTATTTTATTAGACAAATAATAACAAATTAAAAATATTTTATAATATTATCTAATTTAAAATGTATTATTGATAACTGTAAGAAAAATAGTATATTACATGATTTATAATGTAAAAATTCATAAATAAAATAAAAGATTTGGTTATCGATGTAAAAATTAATAAAATGCGTACAAATTTTGGAAATAACACTTCAATTTTTCAAAAATTTATTTTTTTAGGTTTCTATAATAAATTTAGTAAAAGAGATTGTTAATAGAAAGATAGAGATTTCAAATAGAATAAAATTTTTATTTTTATTTTTTTATACCTTTCATATTATTTACAAAAATAATTATACCACTATATACAACAAAAATTAACTGTTATATAAAAAATTAATTTTTTTATTTTTCATTTTTTTATGTCTTTTATATTATTTACAAAAATATTTATATTTATACCAACCACTATATACACAACAAAAATATTTATATGTATACCAATCACTATATATACAACAAAAATGCAACGCATGCCCAAGGGGATTCGAATGCAACACATCCATCAAAGGGATTCGATCTTGGGACATCGAGTAAAAAAACAAAAATCATAACCACCAAACCATCTAACTACATGTGATTATAAATTGCTGATTAATAGACTATATTTACATTTCATTTTCATTTAATGATGTTTGAGAATTATCCCACATCGAAAGATGGGTATTCAACTTTGGTATATAAATACCTATGTAATATATGCTATAATATGTGTGCAAAAATATTAGGGTAACCTCACGCGTGAGCGTGCATGGTGTGCTCGGATACACGTGTGCACGCGTGAGTGTGTGTGGGGCATGCTCGCACGTGCGCTCAGATACACGTGTGCACGCGTGAGCGTGCATGGTGTGTTCGGATACACGTGTGCACGCGTGAGTGTGCGTGGGGCATGCTCGCACGTGCGCTCAGATACACGTGTGCACGTGTGGGGCACGCTTGCACGTGCGCTCGGACACACGTGTGTATGTGTGAGTGTGCGTGGGGCACGCTCGCACGTTCATGTCATGCATTACGTGTGTGAACCGGGCGCTCGGACACACGTGTGCATGTGTGAGTGTGCGTGGGGCACGCTCGCACGTTCATGTCATGCATTACGTGTGTGAACCGGGCTTAACCAGATAGAACCGGCGGTTCTACTCTAGAACCGGGCGGTTCTCGGTTTTGTGCTGGAACCGGCACGAGCTGTGCCGGTTCCCGAGTCGAACCCGCCGTTTTTTAAAACACTGGAATACATTCAAAATTTAGTGTCAAAATAATTTTAAAAAAAATTTTTAAAAAAAAAGTAGTGTAGAGACGTGACAGTGTGATTGGAACCCTTCATTCAAAATAAATGGTTAGATGAGGGGAAGTATATAAAATTTATGCCGTAAGGAAAGCATAGAAAGCTTGCCCTATAATAAGAAAGAGAAGGAGAAAGTGAGAGTTTTGTTATAATTGGTAAGAGAGAGAGGAAACTGAGAGGTTGAGGATTTGCAGGTGAAGGAGCTTCGAAAACAACGTGTCTTACAGGGGTAAGAGTTGGGATAGATATCACTGCGGGAGAGAAGTTTTGGAGGGTTTGCCAAGCTCTCGGAAATATTGCATTTGCCTCCGCATTTACTGCTGTGCTCTTAGAAATCCAGGTCTCTCTCAAAAATAGTATATACTTTTTCTCTCTTCTCTACAAATGGAGCGCTCTCTTTTTAGAAATGGAGGTTTCTCTCTCTAGAAATGGAACTCTCTCTCTCTCTCTCTCAAAATAATATATACTTCTCTCTCTAGAAATGGAGCTCTCTTTCTCTCTACAAATGTTGCCTGTGCCGGATGTAGTTATGCCGTTATTCTTAGACGGAAACGTGCAACTTTTTTAATACAGGAGTTTATAAAGATAGCTAAATAAAAACAGTTCGAAAATATTACAAATAAAACAACTAAAGGGTGCGGTTTGTATAGAGCCTAGCTCTAAACAATCAAATTAGAGCCTGCATTCAAATAGGATCAAGAAATATAGTTTCAAAATTGGAAATCTTTTTGATAGCCTTAAAATATATTTTTATTGTTATTTATAAAGTTTAAAGCTTCAAAAATAGTGTACATAGAGAGATCTATAAAAACTTGAAAATATTGAAAATTGACGGTCCAAATGTACGTTACAAAATACACTATTTTCAAAAACTTGAAATCCATGTTTTTCTCATGTCCATGCATCTTGATGTCGAGATAATCAATTTGATGATATTTTGGAATCAAAACAACATTATCTAATGAACGTTTTGAGGTAGGTTCTAATTTGATTGTTTAGAGCCTAGGCTCTATATAAACGTTTCCCTTTATTATTATATTTACTCTATCAAATTGTGAAAAATTGAGTCTTAGACTGAGTTGAAAACTTGGGAAAGTCAGTTGGTTCTAAGATTATTTTATTGTTTGATGAAGGATACATTGAAAGGCCCTCCTCCTGCTGAGAACAAAGTGATGAAGAAGGCAACTACAATATCAACCATCATCACTACTGTCTTCTACTTGCTTTGCGGTTGCTTGGGCTATGCAGCATTTGGCAGCAAGGCACCAGGAAATATGCTCACTGGGTTCGGGTATTATGAACCCTTTTGGTTGATAGATTTTGCCAATGTCTGTGTTGCTGTTCATCTCTTTGGATCATTTCAAGTAAGTTTTCACTAGTTTTTTAACCTCATTTAGATATCTTTTATTCAATTTTACTTTAAACATATTTTTAATATTTTTTGGGAATATTTTTGTATTTTTAACACTTTTGGTCTGGCCGGACCCTGCCTAACTCGGGCCGAGTAACTCCGAACTTGGACCGAGTTACTCGGCTACTTAGGCTTCGACCATTGGCCGAGTTGCGTCCCTGAGCTGTGATTTCCTACCGAATACCTTTGACCTAACTTAGGACTAGGATACTCTCTATCTTTGAAATTTATATCAAAATTAGAATGATAAAAACCGAGAAAATTGGCCTGATTCCAATATTTGTGTGTATAATGAGCACAGGTGTTTGCCCAGCCCCTATATGCAGTCATGGAGAGGGTGTGCTCGAGGCGATGGCCTTCTAACCCTTTCATCAGCAATGAATGGACAATTTCAACCTTGGGATTATGCTCCTACTCATTCAACTTTTTCAGGATCACATCAAGAACGTTGTATGTGGTGGTCCTCACCCTCATCGCCATGATCTTCCCCTTCTTCAACGACTTGGTGGGGTTGATTGGGTCCATTGCCTTTTGGCCCCTTACAGTTTACTTCCCTGTAGAGATGTACATCCACCGAAAGAAGGTCCAGCGCGCGTCTACCGAGTGGTGCTGGCTGCAGATACTCAACTTGATTTGCCTCTTGGTCAGTGTTGCCGCGGCCGTGGGCTCCTTTCAAGGCCTTGCCACCTCTTTGAGGACTTACAAGCCTTTCAAGACCTTCTAAATTTGGAGGCTCTTCTAAACTCAGGGGGAAAAATGAAATTCATGGGTCTTTTGGTTTTCCTTTCCTTTACCTTTGCTTTTTTTATTGTCTTGTATGCTTATCATGATTTTTTTTTTTTTGGTAATACAGTGGGGAAGACAAGCCCCTATTTGTTTTTTTCAAGTAGATTAGGAGGTAGCTTTTTGAAAGTATTAGTACGGTAGTGTTAGTGGTGGGACTAGAAACCACAATGTGGAGATTAGGGTGTGGGGTAGCGTGCTACCACCACGACCCTTGCTCATTCTCGCTTACTATGAATTTGGTTATATGGGAAGGATAATATGAAATTTCTTTGCAATTCAAGAAAGCGATTGTATACAACGATATCATTTACTTTTGACACGTGGAGGTCACAATTACTATAACCATCCGAAGTGATATCATATAGCTTGGGTGTGTCACAATGTTCGAGATAATTTCTTTTGAAGCTTGAGCTTGGTCAATAGAATAAGTGCATTTTTTTCCTACAAGAAAACCTTAGTAATCAAAATATTAACATCAGATAATATTATCATCATTTTTTTCTTATTATTTAGGGTTAGCTACATGAATCTTATTATATCATTCTGCTCTATGAAGGGTCATACCTTCAGTGAGATCATAAGTCACCATATCTCTTCTCGAGTAAAGTAATTTCAGAAAACTGCATGTAGTCATGATACAATTCAAAAGGATTAAGATTGCAAAGACTCTTTCTAAATTGGTTGCTTAACTAGTTAGATCTCACCAAAAATCCTAATAAAGTTGTTTTTTTTTTTTTTTTTTTTGTAATTTCCTTATAAAAGTTGAATAAAAATTCATCTAAGATGATTAAAAATCAAACAAAAGTAAAATAAAGAGCAAACAAATAAAGTAAAAGAGAATAGAGAAGCCTTATCAATAGGATCTTACATACCTAGCACTCAGAGTTGGTGTCGTATCAGACTGAGGCCTTATGTAAATATTCTCTAGAAAGAACTTTGATTTTTTTCTCGAATCTTTTAGGTTAATCTAAAAATTTTGTTTGACAAGTTTAAGGGTTAATCCACAGGATTGAATTGATTGAACATATCGAAAACCTAGGGCTTGGGCTGAATCTGGTTATTCAAGGTAAACAAGCATCTTGGGAGAAGTAAGGGTGAGTTAGGGTTTGTGGGAGAAGGAGAGGGATTCAGGAAACTAGAGGAAGGCTCTAAATTGACTTTCTTTGTCTCTTAACTCAGATGGGCCAATTTAGGAACATAAGTATATGCCATCAAAGTCACATACTGCTAGTGATGATTTGGATAGGGATTGTTCATTCATGTATTTTGGTCATATGTCCCTAATGAGATGTTGATGTTGTAATTGCACATTTCTTGGACACTAGTGTTTATACGTAACGTTCTTTGCCGATTCCTCATCTAAACCTTGCCGATCAGATTTAGGGTTATGTCAAATTATGGATCATGAAAGGTCTCAGCCTTGCGACCTTCTTTCGGTATTCCACTAGCTGCGATGGCTGAAAATCATCAAAATTTGAAAAAAGAAAATTTAGAAAAAGTTTAGGAAAACAGGTGGGATTTTGTAAAAGGATTTGGAAGTAGAATAGGAAAACAAACTCGATAAAAATAAAAAAAAAATCAGAAGAAATGGTGATGTGGGCCTACTTGGCAAGCCAGTACCGCGAGCCTGTATTTGGAGTTGTGGCCTGAGTCAGAGTAAGCCAGAAGTAGGTTGTTATGCGGTGGACCGTTCCTGTCATTGATTGGAGGGCTGAGCTAAAGACGCTCAATGCTAAGACCAATTCGGTGATGGAGGGAAGCCTTTGAGGGTAGGGTGGACCATGGGTAACTTGGCCTTAGACACATTAGTTCACACTCTATGCTATGGAGCTTTCTGGGTGTTTAGGGTTAGAGTGGGCTGTATTATGGTCCCTGGAGTTGCAAGGATGTCTGGGAAACCTAACGCTAGAGTCTGGTTGAGTACAGGGTTTGAGGGGTAGAAAGAGTGGACTCTAGGGTTATGGCTAAATGGTCGGGTTCCAGACCCTAAAATAGTATGAAAAGGACCTATTTGTAGGAAAACAAGGTCGTAACGGCCTTCGCCAAGTGGCGGGTCAATCTGAGCCATCAATCCTATTACCACCAAGCCAAACATGTGTGCGACCTTTGGTAGCACGCACAATGTGGAGGGCCTGTGTAATAAAAACAGGTGTTTCGGAGCATTTCAGACGGTTTTTCGGGGTGCGAGTTCAGGTTACATGCATCCAAAATTTCCATAAGAAGTGCCCAAAGAAGCTTACTGGAAAATCTGGGTTTAAACAGGCTCTATGAGTGTTCCAAACACGCATGCGTATGTACCAAACTACAGAGCGTGTGTGCCAAGCTCGCACGCATTATGTACCAAACTCGTGCTATATGGGATCAAAATGAAATTTTTGTGAATGATCTTGTTTGGATCATGACTTCCAAATCATATGTCAAATTTGCTTTATTCTTCAACCGCGACCTCTTCTATAATTTAGAACCAAGTTTGGTCCAATTTGAGTGAGTTTTGAGGGTCTATAAGGCTGATGAAACTATAGATAAATAAAAGACCCGATTGGTGCAAAAGGGTTCACCCAATTGAGTTTGAAGAATGTGATGAGACGTTTTCTCTGGTGCGAAAAGTGGTTTTAATTTGCCTCAAACTTGTCATTGTAGAATGATGTCCGATTATTTTTCAAAATAAAAAATTTTGAATTTTAAGTTTACCAACTCTCCTCCAAAAATTGGATGGTAGCATTGAGGCATTGTTTTTTTTAGTGAATAAAGAGTGCAATTTGGAAGCTTTTTATATTGAGGTTAGTCCATTGGTTGAAGAGTTAACATCCCCAATTTGGGGTTCTAAAGTTACTCCTTATACTCTCGACGGAGTACAAAATCTTTTAGGGAATTGGTGAGATAGAATATTATTCAAAATATGAAAAAATTACTCACTTTTTAGAAAGAATTCCCATATTAAATATGGAAAAGGAATTTATAAGGTTGCAGTACCTCTATAGCTGCGGATGTACCTCAAAAATTCATCGGAAAAGGTAGTTTTAATATTGAAAAGCCCTTTGATTGATCATATCAACATCGAGATGTATGACCATGAAAAATAAAAAGATTTTAAGTCTCAGAAATAATGTATTTTATAACATATTATCTACACCGTCCATTTTCAAGATTTTCATATGTTTATAGATCTACTTGATTTTAGCTATGTTTTTAATTTAAAATTTTATAATTAGATATAAAAACATATTTTGAGATAATCGTTAGAACATTTTACATCAAAATTATATACCATGATAAAATTTGAAGGTGCACCTTATCTCTACGCCTATGGATGCATCCGTATGCCAACCGCACCCATTAATTATTGTAATTGTACCATGGTTGGTCCTAACCTAGTCAAACAAGTAACAAAACCCAAATAAAAGAGGAGGGTTGTGATAGGTAGGACAATCAACATAAAACTTTTCCACATCTTGTTATGAATAATGATGATGAATTTTCATATTAAATATTTGTATAAAAAAAAAGGATCGAGAGAGAGAATAACTCTCCTCCCAAGAGAGAAAAAGTGGAAGTGCTTCTTAACAAAGACCACTTCTCTTTGGACCTTGACATCTCTCTCTCTCTCCTAGGTACTCTCTCCAAAAACCCTAGTAAAGGAAAAGCCTAGTTGGCGATTCAAGAACACTCGGGTTGTGTTGTGAAACTGTACTCCTTGTTCTGATAATTATGAGGCCGATCTACGATTGCGAGCATCAAACTCTTGCACCTCATAGGGGATACCCACTCCCTTAAAAAGGAAGAGGAAAATCCACACAAAATCGACCAGATTCATAAAATGTATATAATCCCTATGCTTTTGTGCATGTTTTTGTGTTTTTGCTAATAGAGACTTGTCCACAGACTCCAACCCTAGGACTCCATCAAATTGCCCTCAACAAGCAAGATTGAGAAAGCTATTCCAAAGTTTCAAAAGCCTTGAGGAGGTTAGAAACAACAACTTTGACCTCTTTTAAATTCATAGACAAAGAAAATGATTTCATTTGCCATGGCAAGGCTGATAGTTTAGTACCAAAGAAATAAGGGCTGAAGAAAAATGGAGTATGCATTTGTTTACTGCCCATAGATCCTGAGGAATTATGAGGAACAAATTGTCAAAACCAGTTCCGTGCAGACAACTGTCAAGTAGTTGGCTCCTGGTATAGGATCAGATCTTTTCGAAAGCTTGAATCACATTAGTATTGAACCTGCTATGGTGTATTTTCTTGCTATGGTGTATTTTCTTACATTATTGCTTGATCCTATTTAAAAAAGTTGACATCATTCATTCCGTGCATTATTTCACCCCCTGACTGCACACAATTTCTTATGCTTCAAGCAATAGCCAAATATGAATTAATAATAGCCAAGAACACATCTCAGGAGTGAGTTGGCTTCAGCCCATGCTCACCCATCAGGATTTGGCGCACAAAGGTTCAATTCCAAACTAAAATTGCCATTCCATACCCAATTAACAAGTAATGTAAGGTTTTAGCTACATTAAACTGTGAATTAGTGCAATTGTACAGTAAAACTCCAACTTGCGTTTGGTTTGAATCAAATGATCATAATCGCTCCACATGACGTAAAATGGCATGAAAACTATGACGACATTAAGAAGTTTTGGCTCTCATAGCTCCTGGATCCCCATCGAGAAAAAGAGAAGCCCAAAAATGATTTTGATTTAATTCATGCAGTAAACAAGAGTACAAGTAATCTCTTTTCAGCATCTGCAAAACCAGGAAAGAGAATTGGAAACCGATGAAGGATGGGTAGATCTACAAAAGGTGAGCTACTAAAACATCCAAAACCTACAATTTCTCATCAGTCGTCAACCTACATAACCTGTTGCCTTTGTACCCTGCAAAATCTCTTGCCACTCTCTCTCTCTCTCTCTCTCTCTCTGAACCTGAGTCCATAGGCAACAAAAAGAAGAAAGAGAATTATCTCTATTGAGGCACCAATTTCCTATGTCAGTGGTTAGACCCAACTGAGTTACCTACCACCTATTCAATTGAGTCAAGCCTTTGGCAATCTGAGCCCTTGAATCCAGCCCTAGAGAGCCTTCCACCTTTGGCTTGCTCATTTCATCCACAGCTGAGCTCGAATCATCTTCCATCTCTTCATCATCACCATCTTCCTTCCGTGATTGCTCAGCGTCATCTTGATCTTCTTCACCTACACAGCTCCAACCAGAGAGAACCTTGTTTCCTTGCCTCAAGGCATTGCCGTGATCATAGAAGAGGTGGGATCTCATATCCATAATATTTCTAGCACAATTTTCAGATTGCATCATGGCTTGGGGCCATCCATGAACTCCATTACCAACTCCTCTAAAAGACATAGAAGCATGATCAGAAGATTCAGCACCCTTTACAACTTGACCAGGCATAAAAAATAGGGACTTTTGTTCATCTGTATTTCTCTTTCCTGGCATTTCAGAGGTGGGTTTTGTGACGAATGCGCTAATTTGGTTCCCAACTGTTTCTTGATTAACCTGGTTCTGGTATGAAACCATATTTTGGAAATCCAAAGATGGTATTGGCTTATTACTTCCATTTAACTCAAATCCACCACCATTTGTTAGAATCATTGGGATTTTTTGTTCGGATTCTTGCTGAGCTATTGGACTGAAGGCCTGTTCTCTATCATCAGCCTTATGGGAAATCTCTTTCTCAGGGTTCAATTGTTCCTTTGCTTCAGCTGGACCTTTAGGCCTTCTTCCACGAGGTCTAGGTTGAATATTCTCAGGAGAATTTAGTGTATTAGCCATTGGAGCTGTTGATCTCTTGGTTCTCCCTTTCCTTGTAGTTTGCAAGGTCGACCCCTCTATTCCAGCATCCTGTTGTGGTTTCAGAGATTGAAGCATGGATTCAAGCTTTGTAATCTTGACACGGTATGAAGCAATCTCTGTTTCAAGACGGCGCAGAGCAGTCCAGAGATGAACATTCTCGGCTGACTGTATTGTATAGTCAATGTCAGAACTTGCATATTTCAAATCCATTCAATAATTGAGAGAGAGAGAGAGACTGAATTGAATAGTCAATGTCAGAACTTGCATATTTCAAACCCATGCAATAATTCAGAGAGAGAGAGAGAGAGGCCCACTTGTGCTTCCCATAGTCTCTGATGCTTCTGAGAGAGTCCAGCAGGAGGTCTTATAACACCCCTCTGGTAAGGTTGCACCACGGCCGAACCTTCAGTCATGGGGTGAGGAGGAGGAAGGTACACATAAGGGGGTGGGTGAGGAGGAGGAGGGTACACATAAGGGGACTGTGTTTGTGGTTGCCCCCACCAAGTAGAAGGGTCCCATGGACCTGTAACCAATAACCGTTACCAATGAGTCTTAGACAAAGAAACCTCCTAACAACCACTAAACTCTCATTACCTTTTTTTTTCTTGGTTTTTTGAGAGGGAGGAGAGATAGGGAGAGAGTATTTTACCTGGAAAGCCCATGGGATACGAATACCCCCCGTGGTAACAGTATGCAGGAGCAGCATGTTCGTTCCCAGAAGAAGCTCCAAGAACAGTAGGAGCTTGCCAATTAGACTCGGTAATGGTGGGAGGAGGGGCAGAAGGGAAATAAGCCCCTGGACCAGAGGGGAACTCAGGGCGTGGTGGCCAAAACCCAGATGCTTGTTGAGCTTGGTTAAGATTTAATGGCTTCCTATGGTTAAGATAGGGCAAGGGGTTTTGAGTGAGAGGTGAATGCTTAACAATGGTAGAGTGCTCTATTGTTGGTTGAGGTGTATAAGGCCACTGTAAAACGGGAGGGAACTGGTTCTGGTTAAGAGCATTCAAATTATCATTTGAAGGGCTCCCTGTTCTTGAAGTCCTCTTAATCATGCTTGCCCCAACTGTTTGGGTTTGATCATCTTTAATCTGTTTAATCCGCCATTGTTATTCATCAGAGATAGTTACATTCAAAACCCAGTAATGCAACTCAAGACACTTACAAAAAGTAACCAAATTTGCAGAAACAAGTATCAGTGAGCAGGGCCCAGTTCAAGGAAACCTAGTTCTAGGCATTTAACATAAAATTAACAAACATGCAAGAATATAAGCATCCAATAAGAGAACCTAGTCCATGGAAATCATTGGAGTTGATCATCTTCAATATGTTTTGTCAACCATTGTCATTCATCTTTCAGAATTTCGACTTCAAAGACCCATTAGAAAAAAATTAACCAATTTTGCAGAAACAGTAGCAGATACAGAGCCCAGTGCAGAGAACAAAGAAACTGATCACATTAACATAAATATCACAGGAAAGAACATAGCCAATGGATTTTACCTTTCACAAGGCCAACCATTTTCCCAGATTTGACTCTACCCAAACAAAACACGAAGAAAAAAAAAAAAAGAATCTTTCCATAATAGAATGAAAAGACACCATTGAAATTTTTGAGACGTTTTGTCCACATTCAAACATTCGTGCTTAAAGAAGTACAGAATGGTATGGTTTACCACCAAGAGCTTGCAAGTAAAATCGAAAAAAATAACATAAACAATAAACCAGAAAAAAGATGCAGTGACTTCATCATTAATGTATTTGCAGAGCAAAAGTAGAGGAGTATATTTAGGGTTGGAAAAAGAAAATGGTGCAAATGGAAAGAAAAATAAGCCTATATTCTAACTAACCCCAGAATCAGTAGTTCCTGGTTGTGGGTTTGATTTGGGGGTGTCCTTCTTCTTCTTCTTTTCCATGGCTTTTATCAAGCTTCTCCGAATCTAACAGAGAAGCATGGCAGTGAAGACCAAGAAAAGGGAAATACGGGTCTCTGATAAAACTTCAGATAAATGTTATAAAATAAAGGAAATGGTGGTTTTTGTCACAAGAGAGACAGAGACAGAGAGAGAGATGAAATTCATAAAGCTGAGTTTCAGGAGAATGTGAGGAATTTACAGCGCCTGCTGTAACTGTGCCTCTCTGCCTGTTCGGAGTCTCCTGAAAAAGCTTTTATCAGAGTTTTGCAAGAAATCATACCCATTTGTATTTGTTTAACATGTACTTAAAGTTAAACAAGAAGTTTGTTCATTTAATAAGGATTTAAACTGGGGGGAATGGGACATTGAAAAGGGCCACAGGGAGCACAAAGGTCGACAGGGTTGGTTAAAGTTCGAGCAGCTTTCAAAAATTACGTAAGTAACCTTTCGACAATAGGAATTGCTAGGGTAGGCAATGGGCAGATCAAACCGGGCCGGCCAGTCCGGGCCGGCCCCAAAAGAGTGGGACTTGGGCCACAAACTATGGCCAAGCTAGTACTAGTGCTGGGCCCCCCCTTTTTTTTTTTTTTGGCCCGGCCCAGCCCTTGCCCTATAGGACTGGTAATTCTTAGAGCTGGCAATGGGCAGAGTGTCCTGGATCGGCTCTAAAAAGAAAAGTAAGGTTTGGGCCACAAACTATGGCCCAAGGGCCAGACGAGCACCAATGTTGGCCCTCTTTTTTTATGTTTTTTCTTTTCTATTTTTCATTTGTTTTTGGCACGGCCCATCCCAGCCCTTGCCATATAGGGCCGGGCTTGTGCGAGCCCTATCGGGACCAGACCTAAGGCAGGCCCAGCCCGTTGCCACACTTGAGAATTCTTTTTTATATGGATCTCTATGCTTGTTCTTCCAAGTTCCGAGTTTCATAGTTATTGCCTTAATAAAGAAATAATTAATATTGGAAAGGGATCACACAATCTTTTAGTTTTGTTTGTTTCTCCCGTTGTTCTTTTTGGAGAATGGAGATTATTTAGGCAGTAGGGAAAAATAAATGAGGCCATGGGAGGCATTTCCCTAGTACTAATTAAATAATCATGCAATTTGAGCTCTAGTGCGTCATGTTATCTTAAAAACCGGGTTTTTTTTAGGCAAGATAAAGCCCGATTACTTTTCAGTTTATATAGCTTCAGCCCACCCCAGCCATATTATACTCCCGTGAGAGTATATTGTCTATTTACTCTCTCGAGCAATACTATATTCTATCTAGGATTGGTTATAGGAATCTAAATTTTGGAGGATATAACCTCCTTAAACCATAGGTCAACTTCAATAAAATAAAATAATAAAAAAAAAAATCTATTTGCACCCTCTATGCACTTGAAAAAAATCTCAAAATTAAATAGAGACAGCCCAGTTTTTAAATGGGGACATTTAAGGGTAGAAAACTCAAAATTTAATTTTTTGTCTTTTGTGAATGATCATTTACTGATTTTTAAGTGGTTTTCAAATTTTTATATTAAAAAAAAAATCTTAAGTAGCCCTTTGATAGGGGGAATAGATATTACATTGTGCTGTATACGCATTCTATTGACAACAAATAACCAGGTCAGATATGATCCCGACTTGATTATGTTTAAGTTAAACCCCAGACCCAACCCAAGCCAAGACCTAGACCTGGGGTTCCAAATCAATTGGACATAGACTTTATTCACTTGATTGGATTCGGTTTGGTTCGGTTCAAAAAATAAAAATATATCAAATATATTATATATTTGTAAGAAAAATTAATATGAGATTGTAACTTTATACTAAGGCGCATCTCAAATTTTCATTAAATGAGTGTTCTGACGTCACTATTGGAAAATACAGTTATTGTATATTGATATGTACCTTACACAGGAAAATACAGTCACTGTATATTGATATGTACCTTACACATATAATAATAAAGGGTCGGATTAGGTCGCATTGACCCCGACTGGATCCGACTGAGTCGCCTCTAGGTCAAATAGACCCAAAGCTCACCTGTCTGGTCCATTGTCTGGGTCCAGACCCGGTTCCAGTCGACTCGTCCTGTGACCTCCTTGCAAATAACGAAAGATTCATGTTTGTATCCCAGGAAAGATTCCATGAGAAAGGTTTTTTAAAGTATTGCTTCTTCATGTTTGTCTTTTAGGAAAGCAATGGTTACTGTAATAGCCAGAAAAGCGCTTTTCCCTGTACATTTTCATGAGAAACCTGCTTCATAACTTATTTAGATGTGAAAATGCTTATAGCTTGTTAGATGTGAAAATGCTCATAGCAGGTTAGATGTGAAGACACTTTACCATGCCAAGAGGGAAAACCAACTTTCTCATAGGAAAGTGCTTTCACAAGACCAGGGTTTGAGAACGTGAGAAAAAGCTGGGAGAGGGAAGGAGAGAAAAAGAGGAAATTTTTTTTTCTTTTTTCTTTTTAATTTTTTTTTTTTGGTCTTCTAACTTCCTAAGTGATGACAAGGGTACGTGCGGGAGGTTATATAATAATAATTAAAAAAAGAAAAAAACAAAATGAGAGTGAATGGGAATCTGGAAATGGGGTTGAGGTGAGGGGTAGTTTGGTAAAAGGCAATAAAAAAGCGGTTGTGTGAGAGGAGACAGGGCTCATAGAAAGGGAAATGGGCACGTGGAAGACCACCCCATCAGTCAAAAAATCTCTCATTTTATATAAATTTTAATAAAGAAAATACGGAGCCTCGTACAAAAATGTTTCTTTCGAGGGAGGGCCTAGGGTTTTTTTTTTTTTTACCCTTGTTCCATTACCATTTAGGGTGCGTTTCAAAACTATAAAATTATTGCTACATGAAGATAACATGAAATTGGAACTTTTTGCAATGGGGCATGACACCTTAGTCACCATGTCTCCGACATCTTTCGTGAAGCCAATACGATGGCCGATATTCTTTAAAAAAAGGTTACATCTTATCAAAGAGCTATTGTTTGACGTTCTCGTTTGGATTTTATTTGTCTTGTTTTAACTCATGATTTGGTAGAAGCATCATGCTTTAGAGTTTTACGGTAATGAGATGTAAATTTTACATTTTTTTTTATTAATGAAAAACGGATAAAGGGCATTCTCCCCTACTGACTTACCTATTAAAAAAAACCATGTTATGGTTTACATTGCCACTCAAAAAAGAACAAAAAAAAACTTGGAGTTATACTCGTTGCAGTACAATGATTTTAGGTTCTTGGATAAACAAGAACTTGTAGCTTTATCTTATCATAGTATTTCAGATATCCTATTTCTTAAGAAGTTCACCTCTTGCACTTCTAGCATTTTAGCTTTGTAAAATAGTAGTTATTATTGCAAAATAATGTAATTTATGACCCTGGCATTCCTAAAGTATTATTTTGTAGAGAGAACGGCTCTAAGTAGAGTCAATGTTTTTAACCGTCAAAAGCGGTTATTTCTAGCCATTGGATTTGATAAGGTCGTTAAGATGGTTGATTGCCATAACTACTAACTCGAGAGCTACGTCTCTCTACTCAACAGTCGCTTCATAAATATGTAAAGAGATTATATACAACGAATCCATGAACCTTTGATACAATGAAGTTGTAATTACTTATAAATTATAACTATCTAATGTGAAATTTGATAGCTTAGTAGTATCACAAAGTTCTAGATATTTTCTTTTGAACTCTGAGCTTGGTCAATGAAATAAATGGAGTCACCCAATTTCAAATCCAATGGTGAAAATTAATTGTGATCATCTTATACCAAAAGTAAATAGTCTCGTTATATATTTTTTCATATATAAATATAGCTCTTTTCTACCATCTTAAATACATTTTTTTCTTACTCAAATTTTCAACGATAACTGCCATCTCCATCCATATATAACTTTTCATCAAGAACTACTTTTTATCTCTAGGAACTCTAGTGCATTTAGGGCTCGTCATTCTTAGTGTATTAAATAGGCGAGATATCATAAAGACATGTTTTTAGGTAACCCCGGGACTAATTTACTTGTTACAATCCATTGGCAGTTGGGGCTAATAATAGGTATCCCGAGAGCTAATTTACTTGTTACAATCCACACATTTAGCATGACTGAAAACAAGGCCCAACCATATTTTTTACATTGAAATTCTTTAGGGAAATTATCAGAATATATCTTAATTTTTACTTAATTAGAAAGAGAAACCCAAATTTTCATAAAGCGCACCTATACCTTCTTTTTTTTTCAATTTTGAGCTTTTTTGGACTAAAATAGCCTTCACGGTAGTCATATTACCGTGAAGGTCATCATTAGCATCACAGTACTCTAAGTATTGTGATTAATTGAACATCTACTGTGACACTTAAAGTGTCGTAAATGTATTTTTCCCTTATTTAAAAGCGTAAGAATAGGGACGGTGACCAGATAAACATTGCAATCTAATCTATCGCAAGATTGCCGATCCTTTTCCTCTCCATTTGTATCGTTATATTTGGAATCACAATATCTCTTCCTCATTAGAGGGGGAACCATTGGGGAATTTCCTATATATTTATTTTTTTTATTGTGTGAGAGAGATAAAGATAGAGAGAGTTATCTGGGAGGAGAGAGGACTATACTTTTCAAAACCCCTAATTTATTTGGTACCTTTTAAATAGGATAGGAAGATATTCTTAAAAATAATGCCTAAGAGATAGGGAGAAATATGTAAAGGTGTATGAGAGATATGAAAAAGTGTATGTAGCGTCCTAGTTTTTTAGAGAGAACACCCTTTCATTTACCGATAGGCCTAGACGATTCCTGGCGAGATTCCGGTGCTTGAGATTTCTTTGGAATTTCCAGCAGTGTTCCTAGCCAAATAAATAATCTCCACCTTTTTTGACGAGATTGCAGCACCAAGGACGTACGAAGAAGCGCGGTTTAACTTTTTGCTGAGTGCAAAAAGTGCATTTAGGTAATTATCCAGCGATTTACTGACGATATAATTGCATACGGCCTTTTCTGACGTGCAAAAAGCGCATTTAGGTAATTTTCCAACATTTTACTGACGAGATAATTGCAAACGGAGTTGGGTGGGGTTGAAGGGAATTTCTATACGGGAGGACAAGGTACGCACACGTTATACAAATCTCCTTGGCGTGTTGGAATCGCATTTATTGAGTTCATAAAATAAGTGGGGAGAGAAACGGAGTTAGAGAGAAATGATTCAGAGAGAGAATGAAGAGATAAAAAACAAGAATTAGAGAGAGAAAGAAGAAATAAATATTAAAAAAAATTAGAGAGAGAAAATTAAGATAAATATAAAAAAAATTAGATAGAAAAGAAGAGATAAATATAAACAAAACCATAAAGGAGAAAAAAGTTTAGGTGGATAGGTTTATAAGATGCGATACTATTACAGCATTTCGAATGCCGTAATAATACTTCAACTCTTTATAGTATAGAAAATGCCGTATAACATGGATTAGATTTTACGGTAAATGGTACTTCACGGTAATACGACTACCGTAAAAGTTATTTTGATAAAAATAGACGCCCAATTGGAAAAACAAAAAAGTAAGCGAAGTTTATAAAAATTAAAGTTTTTTTTTTCTAAATGGACGAAAATTTCTCAATTCTTTAATACCCTCTGCAACCAGATTTTACAGCCCCCGTTTCACCAATATTTTCCAACAATTCAATATTATATTTTCGATGAGCAAGCGTGAGTTTTATCAAAGTGACGCAAAGCTCGACAGTATTTGATGGGGCGAATTTCAAAAGGTGACAACAAAAACTTATATTTTTGTTGACCATGCTTAAGGTTGTATATGTCATCCTCAAACAAGTGCCAAATTTACCATCATGGAATAAAGAGGAAGAAAGCAGAGTTTAGAAAAGGAGGACGACGCAATGGAATCTCAATTCAAAGTTAATCATACACAGCATAAGTCCAAGAAAATAGCTCAAAACAATAAAAGGCCTTTCTTTTCCTAGAATCAAAGGGATAATCCTATGAATAAGAAGGCTAGAAAAAAAAAGGGAAAGGGAGCTTTAGTTTTAAACACCCAAACACTATTCATACATTCCTTCCGGGAAAAAAAACCGAAAAAAAAAGAGGAAATAGATTTTGTTGCTCTTTAGTTTTGAGGTGCGCTCTCTTTTCCTTCTCTCTTTTTTGAACCCGATAAATCACGAAGCAATACATTAGAAGTCATATGTCCACAACAAGTAGATAGTTACTTGTGTGGTAATATTGATGCACCATAATTTTTATAATAGAAATTAAAATTTCGATCAATCTCCCCTCAACTGCGCAGCAAACTCTGACCTATAAGAGGTTAAGATTTGCATTTAATGAATTTTTTTTTTTCTTGTGTGTGGAGAAAGATGCAGAGCAAACCAACGAAAAAAAAGAGTTAAATGAAAGGGACCTGCACATCTCAAATGAATATTGAAAAAGTAGTTAAAAGATAGGAAAGTGATAAACTTAATGCCATCAAAAAGATTTCAAAATTTCAGGTCTATGAGGAAATCATATTCCAAAGTGGAGTCTACACATCAATTTTCCCCAATTTCTTTTTTTCTTTGGGATGATAAAGGTATTCCTCATTGAACGAAAATAAAATTACAAGCTGCAATATCGATAAATTTCCAAAAACCGTGGCTTCTTGCGTCTATAAAGAACCTCGTCTCTTCGAAACAATATATCATTGTATTTATTAAAACTCAAGGAGAAATTTGTCAAAATACACCTATGAGATTTTAACATTTCCCGTTTATGTTTTGGATCGATTTCAAAATTCCCATCAAAATATACCCATGATTTTGAATTTGAATGGTAAAAAAAATTTAAAATTTTAAACGATTGCATTACTATAAAACCATTTATTTTTAATATAAAAAGATCATTTTTTCTTAGCCATTAGATTTGAAATCTAATATATTTAAATGTATCAAACTTTCGACAAATTTTGTTTCGGACATTTTGCTCAATTAGTGACACATCACCCATCTAATTTCACATGATTCGCATTTAATGAGTCTTTTCTTTTCTCGTGTGGAGGGAGATGCAGAGCAAACCAGAGAAAACAAAGAGTTAAATGAAGGGGACCTGCGCATCTCAAATGAATATTGAAAAGGTAATAACCATTCAAAGGGTAAGAAGATAAAGAAAGTGTGAAACTTAATGCCACCAAAAAGTTTTCAAATTTTCAATTCTATGGGAAAATCATACTCCAATGTGGGGTCTACAGATAAATTTTCCCCAATTTCTTTTTTTTTTGGGATGATGAAAGGTATTCCTCATTCAACGAATAAAATTACAAGCTGCAATATCAATAAATTTCCAAAAACCGTGCCATCATGCGTCCATAAAAAACCTCATGTCTCTTCGAAACAATATATCATTGTATTTATTTAAAAAATAACAATTCTCAAGGAGAAATTTGTCAAAATACACCTATGAGATTTTAACATTTCCCGTTTATGTTCTTGATCGATTTCAAAATTCCCATCAAAATATACCCATGATTTTGAGTTTGAATGGTAAAAAAAATGTAAAATTCTAAACGAATGCGCTACTATAAAGCCATTTATTTTAGTACAAGAAAGTCATTTTTTCTTAGCCATTGGATTTGAAATCTAATATAGTAAAATGTATCAAACTTTTGAGAAACTTTGTTTGGGACCTTTTGCTCAATTAGTAACACATCACCCATCTAATTTCACATCCAAAGGCTAACAATGATTGTGCCTTTGTTTCAAAAGTAAATGGTCTCATCAAATATATTCCAAAATTCTAAATAATTGAAATGTTAGTTATATTTTGATAAATTCCAATGGAAACATAATATCACAGCCGACGGTAAATGCGGCCATGTGATAACGGCCTATTTCCATCACCACAAATTTCCATCATATCAAGTCGTTATCTCCATGCCTCTCGTCCTACAATTAGTTTTAGATAACTATTGCTTGCCAAAAGCTCCATGGTTAGTCACAGAGCACCATGGGAAGCATCCACACAAAAAAAATGAGAAAGACAAATTTAAAAATAGGATAAACATAAAAAATAAGAAAAAGGATATTGATATTCACATCCCTTCCAAATTTGATCTAGAATGCAAACGATCTCCCTTCTTTCTTTTTTTGGGCAATAAATGACCCCACTTCCTAAAAAGCAAAAGTTTATGTTCTAATGCATTATGTAGGTCTAAAAATGGAGCAAACAAAAGGAGAGAAGCGGACCTCAACAACATTAGTGCAAGGAATTTTCAACTAGAGAGGGAATGAGTTCCGATAGAATGGCAACGCAATGGCAAAATGTGCCCATTCCCAAACCGCAGACTGCATTCCTTGAGCTGAAGTGCCACCTTAGAAGGAATAGCCTAGTAACCATGCTCTCAGTGACGTCCAAACATTTTCAATGGCCTCCCATTCAAATACAATCATTCACATCAACCTTTTCTATCGTCTTGTTGCCTTCTAAAATAATTCTTGAACCAACTTCGCTTCCTATACAAATTTTGTGGCCAAACTGATTACAAGAATTCCTAGGAAGCCACCATCTCAAAGTAAAATTTTCCGCAGGGCCCATGATTAACAAAACAACTGGCTGTATCAGTAACATGCAGTACCAAATTTTGTTTTTTGGTGTTCAGATTGACATGGCATACCTCAAACAATTGAAAACATACAGGCAAGAAAAAGCGTCACACAACATGTCCAACCTCCCTCCATCTCCTAAGCACCCAAACCTCCACAACTGTAGAATTATAGCCATGTTACAGAACATTTAATTATCCAAAAACTAGAACATATACTCCAAAATCCCAAATAACGAATTCAAATGATCTCTCCATCTCAGCATATACTCCAAACTCGAACTAATGGAACCTAAGCAAGCTCAGATTCAGATCTCAATATTTGCCTAGGTTAACTGTGGGATTCAATCCTTGGACATTGTCCGAATGCCATGACCACCAAGCCATGACCCCTACGTCCATTACCGATCAAGTTGCCCCGGAGAAATCACACTTCTTTCCTAATTGTCACACAAAAAAGCATTTTCTTCAAGAACCACATCATATTCTCTAACATACTCAACGTAGACACTGAACATTAGCAATTTTCCCGATGCATTAAACTTGAGAAGTTATAAATCCACACCACAGAGAGGTGTGTCAACCCATAAGCAAGTGAAAACCAAGTTCACATACTAAATTTGGCATACACAATCCCTAATAATTAAAATGGGGCTTGGGATCTTGTCTCAACATAGCAGAAACAAAATCTCCAAGGGTTGAATGCATACTTGTTGGAAATGGGAGCAATCCAGGTCCGGGAGAGTTTTAGGAATCGGAAGTGAGGAATAGCAAGAGGCTAGAAGCTTCCTATGGTAGGCAACGCTGTCCGTACAATGCCTATCTCAGGAATCGAGATTGCTACATTTTGGGAATCACGCTCCAACCACTTAGAACCAGAGTTCCATAACGCAAAAGGTTTGAAGATCTACCCTAGCGATGAAATTGATATATTGAGTGCCCTTAATCACAGGTTTCAACAAGTATTGGAATCAAGGTCACCAAGTGCCCTTAACTAAGCAATAGAGTTGAGGTTAGAGTTCCTAGATTGAATAAAGAAAGTAAAATTATTTTATTTAATAATAAAACTATGAAAAAAATAACAGTTTTATTTTGGGTTCCAGACTTTAGGACCGATATTAAGTAGAGTTTCTAGACACCCATCTTGATGTTAAGTCGAGTTTCATGACACTCATCCTCTTTGAATAAAGAAATTCAAAGAAAATATAATTTATAATTTATAATAAATTTTAAGGAACAGCATGTTTCAAACAAAGTTTTAAATTTTCCAAGCATTTCATAATATTTTTGCAATCATTTTACCACTAGAGAATAATGAAGTTTACCTTCTTTCAAATAATATTTACAAAACTTCAAGCATTCCATGATATTTTAGCAATCATTCTGCTATGGAATAATGAAGTTTCCATAGAATAACAAAATTCAACTTGAACCCAAGACTTGTTAAAGCGTGTTAGCATGATCCACTTGGGAATTCATTTTTGGATTCCAACTAATTTAGATTAATATTCCCAGAAAGTGGAAGCTAGACTCCATGTTGATCGAATCACAGGTAGGTATAAACATTGGGATTTGATATTGTGGAATCTGGATTCCACATAATTGTCCGAATAGACTAGTCAACTAATGGTTATGTGGCATCTTTGAGATCCATTAATCTACATTGGGATATGTTTGTGAAAATTGTCAAACACCAAACTGTAGAATTTTATTGATCAGAACATAAAACATCCACTGCTTGTACTCAAACACGCATGAAGTTGTATAATATACAGAACATGCATTGCAGGCATGCACAATTTGCAAAAGAGTCCATGCTTCAAAGGTGTGACTTTTGGGTATCAGGTAAGTTCGGAGGTGTGGCAGTATTGCCCAAATTCAGAAAGGAGACAAGAACATGGATATGCACATGGGAATTGGGATATGACTCACCATTTCCCAAAATCCAAGACACAGATTGGGACATGATATCCTACTTGAGACAAACATAAATAGTAATGATAAACATGTTTTTTTTTGTTACACAGCAATGATAAACATAGTCATGGTATATTCTATTAAGTACTAAGATCCATTGAATGCCACCACCAAACCAATCAAGAAAAGAAATGTCTATGAATCTCACACTAATATTACATTTTTTAAGATATCATATTGCATGTTCTTCACATATGCTTATAATTGTAAGAACATATCATTGGACACAAGGACAAAACATTCATATGATATTCCATATCTATGACATTTTATGCTGTAGGGAGCATCATGCAAGACGCATAGCAAGGACATGAATGTTATCCGCCTGGAGTTGTGGTATATGATCTTATCTGTTTTGCCATAAACATATGAAAACTTCAGTTATATCCTATTCTTTTACAGGTTGGTATAATTTACGAACACTATACTTTGTTGTTCTGCCATTTTGTTACTAATATGAACTCCAAGAGTATCCAATGTGGGTATCAGTGTTGTAGCATGTCGATACTATCATACTAATGCCAATACTATCATACTAGTACACCAAATACATACAAGTATCTGAGGATAAATTGTATTCGGGAGATGCATCAGCTCTATGAGAAATATTATCCCTATGCAGTGATTTAAAGATGGACTTGAACTCGCATGAGTCACTCATAGCCGGCAGGGTGCCAGGTGCTGATGATTAACTCCGAAAACCAGACAAGTCTGATCCAAGAATCAATTTTTTTATATAATATTATTGAAACTCAGCCAAGTCAGACAGTACGACTTGGACAAGTTGGACTCTGACTCCGGCTCAGGACCATGGCAACATCCAAGAAATACATCTAATATTTCACATGGATTAGCTCATTAGAAAAAACTTACATGGATTATTTAGTTGCCACTGTCATAGATACACAAAGGGCGTACCAAGGAAAGAAAGTAGTTGTAAAATACTTAATGGTTGAAGGTGTAATATATTTTCCACACAAGAAATATATCTAATATTTCACATGGATTTGCTCATTAATAAAAAACTTACGTGGATTATTTAGTTGCCACTGTCATAGATGGACAAAGGGCATACCAAGGAAAGAAAGCAGCTGTAAAATACTTAAAGGTGCTGTCACCAATTAAAGACTTTAAATCGGCAAGTGTTGCGTCATGTAGACAAGGCCATATAGGTTCTAGGCAAGAGAGCGGTGTAGTTTTACGCTCACCTAAGGAATTACATAGAACATGGTTGTCTTTCTTGAAAATGTCTTTTTTCTTTCTTCACAATACAAACTGCACCTCAACTTTTTCTTGGACATCCTGGGTTTTTTCACAAATTAATGAATTAATAAACACAAGAGTTAAAGAAAGCGTAGACGTGAGAGGGTATGGAAGGTGGCTCTTTTGCCTTTCGAGGTTTTCCTCCACTTATGCTTATTAGTCAAATGGCAGGCATATAGCGGAAACAAAGCTAAATATAATTTGTTAAGAAAGGGAAAAGAAGGCAGAAGCAACATAAACACAATTTAAATATAATTTTTCAAGAAAGGGAAAAGAAACCAGAAGCAACATAAACACAATTTATCAAATTCACAAGATGTTTTAGGGGCCGTTTGGGTACCTGAAATAGGAGATTTACCATGTTTGGGTACACTTCAACAGTAAGAAAATTGAAATAAATTACACAAGATTTCCTCAAACTACATGAAATCATTACGCACAGGATGGCTGTGAAATCCATTACGCGCTTAACGGGTAATCTAACTACGCATTCTCCTCTCACATCCATTCTCCCTCCTTTCTCTATTCTCCCTCTCTCCTGCGCACATCCATTTCTACATCCCTCTATCCCCAATTTGGGCTGTATCTCTGAAGCTAAATCTTTTGAAAAAAAAAAAAGGGATTTTTTGATAAATTATATTTTATAATGATTTTTTGATAAATTATATTTGATCAATTATAATGATTACTACATCTTTAAAAAAAGTATTTTTTTGGGATTAGGGTTTAGATTGAGACAAAAAAAGTGATAAATTATATTTTATTTAAATTATAAGGATTACTCTTTTGGGAAAAACAAGGATTTTTTTGGCATTAGGGTTTAGATACAGATAAAGAAGTGATAAATTACTTATAATATATTAGCTGTATGTTTTTTTCACATTGGCTTCCTCTAATATCTCAATTTAATTTTTAAAATACTTTACCATTTCACAATAATTTTTTTAAAAAAATACATCACCATTTACTATTTAAACTACAAATTAATGATATTTAAAGGTTGTGACTAAAATAGTTCACTCAATGTTTATAACCAATATTAATTCACACTTTAAGTTATTATTCCTTGAGGCATGACAAGCATGGTATAGTCATGTTATCTATACATGCATTTCAATGTTAAAAGGCATTACAAGCATGGTATAGTGATGCTATCTATACATATCCATTTCAATATTAAATAGGAATGCAAAAAGACCATTTATCTTTGTGAATGGAGGTCACAATTATTCTCAAATATTTGATGTCAAATTGGATGGCTTGAGGTGAGTCATAAAGTGAATGTATTTCCCAGGTTGCATCTAAATACTATCCAAAGACTAACAATCCATTTGCATGTAATGTACTATGCCAGTAATTTATTTCACAGACAATATTTAGGTATCCAAACAACCCCTTAGTGTGTGTTTGTGCGAGTCTAAGAGAGAGAGAGTGAGAGAATTGCAATCTGGGAGCCTACTATAAGAACTTGGAGTAAATAAAGAAGATGAGAATAACCACTAAAGAGGCAAGGTAAATAAAATTCTAACTTGAATTTACTACATTAAAGGTGAGCAATTATAAAGTGTTGTTTATGCATAAATTTAAGAAACCAGCACATTATTTTCCTATATGAGTATCGACACAAGTATATGGTTGGAAATCCAAAATATTAAAGAAAGAAAAGAAAATATCAAAACTACAGATTTAAAAAAGAAGAAAGAATAGAAATTAAGAACATGTGAAAATTGTAGAAAACCAATCAGGAATGAAAACAATTCATCAACAAGGATTCTTAAAAGCCAACACAAACATTTATGTCCCCACGACTACAACTTTGTTTCAAATTTGAATGACTTGAATAACTCATATTAACCAACACAGGTTGCCATAATAATTCAAATGACAATGAAAAATACCATATTCAATTGGTTTTTTAGTAGTGGAAATCTCAGTAAATTAAACAGGAGATTACAATTTGGACTAACACAGTCACTATCTATCAATGTAGCAATATCCCATAAACCCAGCCACTACCTATTTACCTCAAAATTAGACAAGCTACTTTAAAAGAGCTAGCTTTCCTAGACATGTGAATTACAACGACCATATTCGTAGAGAACACTTAGCCACCTCCACAAAAGCATCTGCACCTAATGCTCTAGGAACTTCAAGGGAATCACCCTTCAGATACAACAGGTCTAAAGAAGCACCTCACAAGAAAAAAACAACTGCCCACCACAAGAGTGTACACATCAACCAAACATGAATCCACATTCTAGATAGGCCCTGTGAATTATCTAAAGAACTGCCGTGGTTTTCACAGCAACAAACCCTGAGGGCCTTGAGTTTCACTTTGAATTCTCGCCAAAATCGAGCTAAAGAAAACCTGATTGTGAAGAAATTTAGTCCAGAAAGGCCTAAACTCAGGAAGGGTGACCCAAAAGCAAATAATCAAGAGTGTAACAGTTTCACAATGAGCACAAGTACGTTTCAATGTGGACCATAATGATATTAAACACTTTCAAATAGCCTTTAATCAAGAACTAATACTACGAATGATTCATAATAGCACGAATGATAATCCTTTTGAAAATGACAACAAAAAATAGATCACAAATACAAAAAAGCGCCCTTATTTTCATTCTGAACTCCTTCCATATTTGGCAACAAATTCCTCCAAGGTTATAAATGAAAAGAAGAAATCTATTCTATCATGAAGAGCAATTTGGGGAAAGAGAAGAACGCCAAATGTAACTGATTGGAATATCATTTAGAACTTAAAACTACCAAAGATATTTCAAGATACTCATCTGTTACACTCAAAATCCGAAAAGCAACTAAGGTTTAAGAAAAAATTAGGGATAAGAAGACCACATACTCTTTCAGCTGCGTCCTTCATGAATATGAAGTTCGTCCAAAACTTAAATCCTTCCTAAAAATTTTAGACACACTGTTACTGATTCAACAGAAATTTCCCCATAATGGAAATGGAAAATAAGAAAGCCTTGGATCTACTTGTAAAAGTTAACACTCATATATAAGGGTTTCATAGTAGTTCATGATGATTTAAAAGGAAGTGCAAAATGAGATTTCTACCTCTTTCATTATAGATTAGTCATTACTAGAAGCAATTCTTAAATATCTTAAACAAGACGAAGCTTTCCATAGCATGTGCTTCCAGTCACCAGCCCATCAACCATACAATCAAAACTCTTTTACAAAGTTGATAGAACACCCGCACAAGCAGAAGAACAGGTAATGATCTGATTCCAGTGATGTGATCAAGGAGCTCAAATTTAGGAGTCATTTATTTCAACGCAATGTTTCTTAGTATTGTACCCTAAATACCATAAAGAAAATTTTGTGGATGCCTCAGAAAATATGGATTATTTATAGTGTTGGTTCTCATTTGGATTTGGCAGATCTACTCCTAATACTTGGTCTTAAGTTTTTACCTCTAGTGCACGCCACTCCAAAAGGAATTCCCAAATGAGATTTCTATCCTCTTCATTATAAAACAACCATACTAGATGCAATTGTTAGGTTTCGTAATCAACAGTGGGAAGTTTCTTATTACATGTGATTCCAGTCACCACCCAATCAACCATGCAGTCAAAACTCCTCTTCAGAGCTGAAAGAACACCTCAGACAAGCTGAGGTATTGGTAAGGATCTGATTCCAATGGTGTGGTGATCAGGCAGTTCAAATTAAAAAGTCTCGTGTTTTCATAGAACGCTTACGTGTACTATAGCACTCTACATACCACAACGACAATTTTGTGGATAGCTCTGAACAAGTAGATTATTCCATAATGTTCGCTTGGTTTTGGTAGATCTACCTCTAACTCGTATCCTTAAGGTCCCAATAGTCGTGCATGAAGATACAAAGGAAGTCCAAATGAGATTTCCATCCTCTCTCATTATAAATCAATCATGCTAGTTGTGATTCTTAGGTTACATACTCAACTGAAGTAACTTTTTATTGTACATGATGCCAGACATCTAACCATCAACCTTACAATTAAACTTTTTTCCTGAAAGTTGAAAGAAAAAATCAGACAACCTGAAGAAAGTCTCATAGGAGATATCCGATACTTTCAGTAAACAGAAAAGACCAAAAAAATTCAAACTGTTAACAGCTTCAAAAAAAAATATGTAAGGATCTGATTCAATGATGATGATCAAGCAGACCAAATCTAGGTGAGTCATGTATTTCAACACAATATTTATCTGCACTTACCATACATACCATAATGAATATTTTGTGGATGGATTCGAACAAGTAGATTATTTTATATTGCTGTCATATTTGGTTTTGGCAGATCTACTTGCAGAATTTAGTTTTAAGGTTTTACTAGTAGTGCATAAACGAGTAGGGCATAAAGCTTCATAAGCAAGTGCAAATTGAGATTCCTATTGCTTTCATTATAACTCTATCATACCAGTTGCAATTCTTGGGCCCTGTAATCAACAAGGTGAAGTTTTCTATTTCATTCACCAACTCATCAACCACACAATCTACACCTTTCCAAAGTTGAATGAATAACTCCAACCTGAAGAATAGGCAAGGATCTGATTCCACTGATACAATGATTAAGCTGATTTAGGTGAGTCATGAGTTCCACTTTCAACATAATGCCTATTTGTATTAGTACCTTGCGTATCATAATGGAAAGTTTGTGGATGGCTCAGAATGAGTATATTGTTTTACATTGCTTTCTCATATGCTTTTGGCAGAGGTAACATTTACTTTTAATGTTTTACATGACGATTCATAAGGAAGTCCAATATGAGGTTTCTATCCTCTTTCATTAAAAATTGAACATGCTAGTTGCAATTCCAAAGTTTCATAATCAACAAGGTGAATTTTTTTCTCAGTGACTCCAGCCACCAATCCATCAATCACGCAGTCAATAGACTATTCAGAAAATGAAATGATACTTCAGCCATGATGAAGAATGGGCAGTCATTTGATTCGTATAATAAAGTGATCAAGCAGACCAAGCCAACAAATTTGTGAATCCAAGGTGATGTAGGTCGATGACATAGCTATGTTCCAAAAGTACGATCGCAATGGTGCAATTGATTCAGGTAGAGGACCTAGTACATTGAGTGACATAGTAGCTACATAATTAAGCCACACAGACATCTTGAGTGTTTGGAGTCGAAGGTTTGACAATAGGATCCTGGTTTCAGATTATCTACGTCAGACCCAACAGCCAAGTGCATTGACTTGAGCCTACGTATTCATGGATAAAGATGACATGAAACATATGATAAAATATGCAATCATAATGTGGCCAAGAAGTAAAGAAGTGAATCCCATTGAAGCATTCACCAGTTTGAAGTCCGATGCCAATTTGGCTTAAATGTGATTAACATGTAGTCAACGCCCATACAGCTCTATTTCAATTGCTGCCTACAAACAAACACAATAGAGCTGCAGCACTTGGCAACAGGCAGATGCCAATGTCAAATTTACATAAGTTCAACCCTTTGCCTCTTGAAAAGGGGAGAATGACACAAGAAAATACTGACATGGGCGGCTACTGAGACACCCAAAATAAGTGTGGTTACTGGGATAAACAAATAGGGGCAACCGTACTTGCATTCTTATAAGTCTCAGTCAGAAAGGCTTCAGAAAGCAAGCTACATTGGTTCGTCAGACCAGCATCAATTATTTATATCAGAGTTTGGTGCTTTAGGGTTTTAGGCACTCTAGCTTTAGGGTTTTAGGCTTGGGCATCTATTGGTGGGAAAGCATGTTGCAAATGCAATCCCTCAAGGAAGGTCTCGGATTCACAAATGCCTGGAAACATGATTTTCCAAAAGCAAACTACATGGCTCAAGGGCCAACATGAGAAAAGGAAAAAAAAATGACTGAGTAGCTCCTGAAAAAATCTTCACTTACACAAAATTGGGACGTAGGAGATGTAGCTTGTCAGTAGTTAGGCCTGCATTTCCAGCATTGCAACTGGCTAAAGCCCACAGCTGACCTTGAACTTCTATAGCTTGACAGAAGCCTAAAGTGGTGACATCATGTATCCTATCCAACATAACCTGAGATGATGTACTAACAGCAACTTCCAAGGTTCAAATCCCCATTAGCATACCCAAATAGGAAAAAGGAGTACCAGGTCCATGTGGATTCCTCAGAAGCCGCCATTTATACATGATTGGCAGCAAGAGCCTGAGAAAATTTAATATCTAGCTCTAACCCCAAGATGCTGCTCTAGTGCTCAGTGTCTGCTGAATTACTATGGTCATCTACCAGAGGAACATGAATATACAGCTGTTTTCCAAGTGAGCACGAAAATAAGAAAACTTCGCCATGTATCAATAAGTGGTCTAATTGGGGGAGAATGCAGATTCTACAACAGATATAGACTTCATGGTGTTGAAAGTATCTATCCAAGAAACATTACCACGTGACGACCATCAGAGGTCTGTGAGCTACCTGTGAGAGAGGGACCCAAGCCATGCAAAAACATGTTGGACTCCCTGCATAATCAGAAACCTTCAACAAGCAGACCTCCACTTCCATACCCATTGTCAAGCCAAATGCTGTGTCGTAATTGCCCATGCCACTGTTTATGGTCCTGCAAGAATAATATGAAACAAAGGCGTAGGTTTTACCCAACTCTGGAAGGGAAGATCAATTCCAGCCTAAAATGCACATTGATGAGGAAAAGCATGCACACTGGCACAAAGAAGAGAAACCCATTTTGGATTTGCAATTTGACTATTAAATTTTTCAAATTTTTAAGAAGCATCCTGCAAACAGGGATGAAAAGCATGATATATGAAAATAAAAATCCCACTTCGATCTTTTGGATTCTAGAAGGAGGAACTTGACTATTAGAAACTTATAAATTTCCCTGCAGGTTTCTTCATATCAAATCTATAGATAGACAACTAGACAAGCTGCTTAACTTTCATTTATTTATTTATTTTTTTAACAAGTTAACAGACAAGATACTGAATGAAAATCAAAACAAGTTGACAATCAAAATCTAATGCAACATAGCGAGTTAATCATTTATAAGCAATGTAGCTGGTCTCACTAGGTTAAAAAAAGAGAGACGAAAATGATGTAGTTCATTATCAAGGAACATAAAGAAAACACTAGGACCTTATAAAATTCTATAAGCATCATGCAGCACCCAGTTGAACTTGTGTCATTGGAAAGATGAAGATAGAACAGACTATACAATAATTTTCAAACCTAGAAATCCCAAGGAAATGTGATGTAGATTGATCCTGATGAGCAAGCAAAGGAGAGTCATCCACAAACCTTTTTGACTGCCATAAATTGAAAAATGACCATTTTAAATGCCTAGAAACTAAGATTCCAGCCAAATAGTAAACCTAGTACCTAGAATGGATGTTTTGAATCCAAAGCACTAGAAGCACATGCACGGTTCCCTGAATTGTATCTTCTCTGATGTAAACAGAATGATTTCTCAAAAGCAAGTATGCCACTCAAAGGATATGAATTCATAAGCACAGGTTAGACACAGGAAAAAACATGAGCGGGACACCTAACACAAACCAACTCACTTTTTCATTTGATTTTGACAATGAAGCTACCATATTCAGTGACAAACTCATTCAATCTGATTAAATTTCTAGAGTAACTCATTGTCAGGAAGATATATAATTAGAGAATGATTTATTGTTTTTTCTTTTCTTTTTGGGTAAAAAATCTAGAGAACTAATTCTTGTAGGTAGAAAATAGATATATTCAAGTGGTAAACAAACAGTTGCAAAACATTTCTACGACAAAAGTTCCAGATCATTACTTTCCTCATTAATTCTAAGCATGCGCAGTTTCATCACCCAGCTGTTTTTCATGGGCTCCAAGTCTCATGGGTACAGTTTGGGAGGTCCAAAACTAAGGTGCAATTGAAAGTGTGACACTTCCATTCAATATCAAATATACATTCGAAGTTTCAAAACTTTCCCTAGTAAAATTCCCCTGATAATCTTGTACATGATATTCCTCAAATCTGCAAAACTGTTTTTTTCTCGTTCTTCAGCTTCTTGGTCCTCTGCTAAGAAAAATGTCAAGTTTTAAAGAAGACAAAATGACAAGTATCAGAACCTTATTTCTTCACAACACACAAAAGCAGACAAAGATAGAGGAAAGAAAGACCTCAACCGAAACTTAGCTATAACAATGGCATACTTCATGTATCTCAAAAAGTGAAAATAGGGTTATCTACCTCTCAGTTCAAGGAGATCCCTGCCCACTCAAGACAAATGCCTGAAGAAGACTCTGTGCTGCATTTGTTTGCTCAGGTGTTCCAGAAATTATGACCGCAGTCTCCTTGGCCCCATGTCTGGGTTCTGTGATGGTAATATTAGCACCTGAAATCTGGAAGAATCATACTCCCAGTTAGCAAATTAAACAGGGATACCAGAGCAAAACCATAGGAGAAAGATGCCTAAGAGACCAACCTGACGTATTTTTTTCAGGCATTCTCCATTCTCTCCATAAATTGTGGGAACAACAGCTCGAGGAACAACAACTTCTACAGTTGTGCTAGTGATAATCGCTGATTGACTTGCACCAAGTAAAACACCAGAGAATTACCCAAAATTAGTATCTCATATAATGATTTTTATATAGAAATGAAAAGAAGCAAAAAGTACATGACCATGTTGGTGTACAAACCTTCCTACGCCATCTGGTCTCCGTTGAGTAAACCCCCTGTCATAATCAGGTAGGCCAGTCTCACGCCCACTGCCACTCCCACTCCCACTCCCACCAATACCCTGAAACAGCCCAGTTGAGAGAAGAAACAAGATTTTAAGAAGGCAGTCCTGCAGTATGATAAATACCTAGAAAGGATAGTAGTCATAAAATTACCATTAAAAGGATTATGGAAGGACATCCAGTAATATAGGATAGTATTAAGGAGTGATAGAATGAAGGTGATCACCATTAATTCATGTTTGAGACAGTCCTACAGTACTGCACCTCCAAGGAAAGGATTGTGGAAGGACATCCAGCAAATATAGAAGAGATTTAAGTAGTGATAGAACTTGAAGGTGATCAAGGCATCAACTTGGAAAGAAAATGCGCCGAAAATGAGCCTCAAATATGAATTAAAGAAATTACAGAACAGTTTAATCATCACAAAATTGTTTGGCACATGTGAATCAACAATGGAAGAAGCCATGCAGTTTATAATCCAACCAATGGGAAATCTAAGGCCCATAAGAAATAGCAAACACAATTTAAAATGCAAAATTAAAATCCATACATCACCGAGGACCATTTCAAAACTTCTCGTCCATATGTAAATAGCGAATTCATTAAGGGGCCGTTTGGGTACTTGAAAATCCATTATGTTTAAAATGGAATTTCAGGAAATCCTCTATTTCAAGTGTTTGGGTATGCTGCGAGCAAATGGGAAATGGATACAGATTACCCGTTATTGCCCCAAAATCATAAAATCCATTTTCCGCTAAGAAGGGTGAGAATGTATTACGGGCTGCAACAGGTAATTTGTCCCCCCATCGGATCCACCAGAGAATATCCATTTGCACTAATGGAGCTTTTGATGTCCGACAACCAACCCTCTTTATTGCTCTCTCTCCTGAAACTGTAGCTCTCTTTCTCCCCATCTCTCTCTTTATATATACATAAAGGGAAAGGATCCTGTCAGCCTATAGGCTGACTGCTACAGTATCAGCCAACGACCCAGTTTCAATCTGGGCCCGATCCAATGGTCACGACCTCATTTCGTATTTGGATTTTCATTTTTTTCTACAAATCCAAATCACTTAAAATTTTGAGCTTTTATTCTTCAAAAATAGGAGAATCTAATAAATATATAAAAAAAATAATTTGCAAAATATAAATTGACCAAAATACCCCAAACTTTTCAAGGGTATTTTGATACATTTATATTTTGCTAATTATTTTTTTATATTTTTATTAGGAGCGCCTTGATGAAAAGAATGAATTCTTGAAATTTCAAGTGATTTGGAAGAGTAGAAAAAATATGAAAATTCCAATACGAAATGTGGTCGAACTGTCAGATCGGCCCAAATTGAATCTGGGCCATTGGCTGACACTATAGTAGTCAGCCCATGGGCTGACAGGATCCTTTCCCATACATACAATATACATATTTATCACTTTTTATCTCTTCATGTGTAATCAAAACCTCAAACAAGTATTACAAAATGAAGCTCTCCCTTTCTCCCCCCCTCTCTCTCTCTCTCTCTCTCTCTCTCTCTCTCTCTCTCTCTCTCTCTCTCTCTATATATATATATATATATATATATATAACATATATTTATCACTTTTTAATCGCTCTCTTCACGTGTAATCACAACCTCCAACACGTGCTACAAAATGAAGCCAACACAACCGTTTAAGTTATGCGCTTTAATTTAATATGAAAATATGCCCATGAAATACATAATTTGGGGTTGAAACATTAGAAAAAGCGCAAAATATTAAATTGTTAGAAAATGATGTGCATTATGATAAATTTCTTAAAGACAGAGAAAAAATAACGTTCCACATTTTAACAATACTTTTATTTTTAACTTTATTTAAAAATGATATTAATATGAAATTTAATTTTTAGCTTTATTTTTATAATTAGAATCAAATAAAAATATTATTTTTATAGCTCTCTCTCTCTTCTCTCTATTGCTTGAAATTTCTTTATTTGTTTTTGGTTGTGATTGACATTCTAGTTATGCTCTATGTAGTTATAGTTCATAGGCAAGTGCATCCATTTGAATTGAATGATCTAGTGTTTGTGCCTAACAGGTCTCGGCATGAGATTGGGAAAATGGTGTCCCCATTCATTTTTTCCATTCACAAACTTCAGGTCATATGCTCATCAAATTTGTGTTGACTAGTTTTGCCATAGAACATGAATAAGTGGTCTCTGTCTTCGTAGGCTTTTTTTAAGTAAACTATTGATATCATGATATAAATTGAGGATGTGTTCGGTAGTTTTAGTTTTAATTGATATTTTATCTTAAAAATGAAAATATTATTAAAAATAACATATTGCTACAAGTAAAATTCATGCAATATTTTCAAGCCAAAATGACAGTAATGCACTTCCCAGTTCTCTTCCAAACGTAGCCAAATAGTAACAATGTATTTCCCAAGTTGTATCCAGATACTACCCAAATAACAACAATTCATTACCAGGCAATGTATTACGTCAGTAACGTATTACACCAGTAATATATTTCACAAACTAGGGAACACTGAGAGTACCACATTTGCCAAAACATCAGTGACAGACTTAGCGTCTAAATATATAATTGAAAAGCTGGAATACATACTCAACGTTCTGATGTTTACGCAATCATAATCATCAATCAACAGGTAACTACAGTATCACAAATGGCCATCTGATAAAGGTGGGCAGATCAACCTCAATAAATCCCAGAAAACATCCCACATCTAAGAATGCGACTACCAATTTTAAAGATAAGTCTTACAGTTCACAAAAGTCCAGATTGTAGAATGCATTGCAGTAACATATTGAAGATCATAAGGTATGTGAGCAGGTAATCCAAGAAAAAAGGCTTGATAGATCAGAACAAAACTTTACTGATGGAATGTAAATGCTCTGGGAAATGCTGGCATTAGGCTTTCATGCAACCCAAAAGTCATAAGAGACATTTGGCAATTTCCAGATGCACTGATCGGATAAGGTACAATTAGTGCAGCGTTTAGTTGGTTTTATGGTCAAGTAGAAACATGAAAAATGATTCTGATGGATGCTTTAACACACTACAGCATGGAATGTGCATTTCAGGTCCTGGCTCTTCTTATCTTCCATCTTTTCGGTTCTCTTCAGGATGGATGTTTTCTTCTATTTCAATCCTTTGGCCCATCTTTCCAGGGAACCGGCCACACTTAACAAAATCACTAACCTGACCGAAGGTTTACCAGGCCAATCCTCACAATACAACCATTGACACAATAGCACATCTCAGGACTAATATTTTGAAAGTCCAAGTCACTATATCCTCAGCTTTCATTAACCAAAACCTAAAGTCACCAAATCAAGAGTCAATCTGGGACATACACAGCCAACTGCACTCCATTCAAGAACAAAAAAAAACAAAACCCCAAACCAAGTTATCCCTTACAAAAAATCTAATAGTGAAAATTTCAGCATTTTGAAACACATATGCAGGAAACTGGAAATTGTCCCGAAACTTTAAACAAAACACATTGGAAACAACCAATTAAATACATATAGGCTCACAGCCTAGTGGTGGACATCCTAGTGGTGGACATCCAGGTTTGGGTGAGGAAAGTCGAGGGTTCATAGAAGTGATTAAAAGAATCAACGACTCAGGCTTGGACTCACCAAATAAAATACCCTGAGACTCAGGCTAGTCCTCCCAAGTCATACCCCTTTAGTGTATGTTTTCTTATAGACAGACAAGGCAGTGGGTTAGAGCTCCGAAACTCAAGACCCTAACGAGCCCAAGCCCAAGTCCGGGATTTTAATCAACAGTTCACACCTTCGAAATTTCTTCTGAAACACCAAACAAGCTGATCTACCTTTTTTCCTTAATAGATATATACAAAGTTATCCTTGAAGAGAATTAGAGAGAATTAATACCTGATGTGCCCATGGTGCTGGAGGTGGCATTCTTTCAGAACTGTGAGGGAATCCTGGCTTCTGAATTCCATGTGGAAAGCCAGGATGATCCATGTTGGGAGGAAGATCAAACTTGTGGATTGAAGGACCCATATGGGAATACATCCCAGGAGGTGAAGGAGGTCTCCTTCCCATATATGGAGGTACTGGAGGTGGTACTTGTTCTATGAAAGCAGGATGATGTGGATGGTTGATAATCGATTGGAATCTATCGCGGAAAAGATGTTGGCGCAATCTGGATGTGATCTGCAATAGAGCTTCTTGAACAGCCTCAAATTCTCCAGTTACCTGGTAACAAAATAATAGATCAAATTCCGGCAATTGAAACACTAAAAGGCGGATGGGACATTCAAATGCTTTACAATTCTCTAAATGAGTTATATGTCAATTGCTAAAACAAGTTACTGTGTATGGAAAGAATGCAAAACAAAAAAGAAAGGAAAATAATTAAGGAAAAGTATACAATGAGACCATTTATCTTTGGTATACGGTGTTCACAAATAATTTTGACCATTGGATGTGAAATTGGATGCCTACATTTATTCCATTGACTAAGCTCAAACTTCAAAAAAAAAAATCTCGAACTTTGTGACACATATCAAGCTATTAGATTTCACATTGGATGGTTATAACTAATTGCGACCTCCATATATAAAATATAAATGGTCTCATTGTATACAAAAATGATAAAGAGTCAAAAAATGAAGACGTCATGATCTTGTAGAAAACTTAGTAAACATTTGAAGTGATGCTTCATAAGGCCCAAAGATCATTAGAAACAGAATTTAAGTCAAACCTGAACGACTTCTTCATTATCCGAAGCACATTTTGGGATCTGGTCCTTAGCCAATATACGAATGTGTGCCCTAGATGACTTGCGCATTTCTGCTATTATGGCACCACCCTTCCCAAGTAAGCAACCTATCTGATTGGAATGTACCAGAACCTTACAGACCAAGTTTTTTTCTTTACTGTCAGGTGCTGCTTTAAAAATCCTGCTCTGCACGCGAAGAACAGCATCCTGTGCAGCAGAAATTCTATCGTCTGGATGCTGCATATTAATAAATTACACAAATAGGCACATCAGATAGTTGCAATGGAAGCTTAAAACTATGAAATACATTCATTAAAATAAATTAATTTCAAAACTATAAGTAGTTCAATATGTCCAACAGAACCAGCACTAAACTATATCCAAACCAAATGAAAAGGCTGCCACAATCCAATGCAATAAACTCTCACAAGGAGCAAAAGCCTAAAGGTGTTACCGTTGGTGCTGATATGACTATTACACGATCCTCTGAGTCAGGTACACTGTCAAGAATTTTGATCTCAGCCCCAGTCTCATTTTGGAGTGCTCTAATTATGGAACCCCCTTTTCCTATCACACCTCCAACCTTCTCATTCATACATAACAATTTAAATGTAAGTATTTCAGGGGTTGATTTCATTCTACTGGAGTTAAAACCATCATAAAATTTAGGGATTGGTGGAGGAGCACCCGATAGATAGCCACTGTCATCACCCCGCACAGGGGGGTATGGACCCCCTTGACCAGAGAAATGATAGTTTGAGGGAGGTAAGAGATCTGAGTGAGAATTTGAACCAAACAAATGAGGGGGTGGTCCTGAAGGCTTGTTTGGGGGAAATGGATCACGATCACGAGGCGGGTTCTCCTGAAGCTGCTGAGAAACAGCTTGAAGAGCTTTCCTTACAGAGTCTAATCCCCCAGTAATCTGCAACAGACAAAGTACGTGCATTTGGAATTTATATGACACACTCACAAAAATTGCATTCTACCCTTATCAAGATAACTTGGAAGGAAAAACAAAGGAAATTAATTCCAGATATTGCCGTAAGTGCACCAAGATAGATGGCCGTACTATAGAAATAAAATCAGAATACTCCCAAAAAATGTTATACAATGCCGTCTAAAGAATACTTGGTGTATACTACAGATTAACAACATAAAGTTTTAACCCAGCAAAAGAAATTGAGGAATTAACTGTTGTCAAACCAACTACAAAAAAAGCATAGTCTATTGGCATCATCACCACCCATTGATATGATAAATAGTGAAGTAGAGAGAAGGACCCACCAAACAAGGACATAACCCCAATGGTGGCTCCACTCTTTCCATCACATCCATCATTTCGTTGGAGGCTGCCAACACATTGGACAATGGTTTTCCCATGGTCCATCGGATTTTCCAAGATAGATTACAGTATACTTTCCCTAAGAACACAAGAATTTGCAGGGACTAGTCGATCGATGATCCTGTTACAAGAAATTGAGGAATAAACTGTTGTCCAACCAACTACCAAAAAATCATAGTCTATTGGCATCATCACCACCCATGGATATGACAAATAGTGAAGTAGAGAGAGGGACCCACCAAACAAGGACATAACCCCAATGGCGGATCCACTCTTTCCATCACATCCATCATTTCGTTGGAGACTGCCAACACATTGGACAATGGGTTTCCCATAGTCCATCGGATTTTCCAAGATAGATTACAGTATACTTTCCCTAAGAATACAAGAATTTGCAGGGACTAGTCGATCGGTGATCCTGTTACCTGCACCACTTCTTCAGAAGACCAAGCACAAGCAGGAAGCTTGTCATTATGAAGAATACGAATCTGTGCTCCACTCTCTGCTGAAATTTGTTTTATCACATTTCCCCCTTTCCCCAGAATACAGCCAACCTGGACTGACGGCACTAGGAATCTGAAGACAATTGGAGATGACTTAGAATCCGTATCATCTTCCTGTTCAATCTCATGCTCTCCTTCTACCGTTCTCTCAAAAACAAGTAATAACGCCTTTTGTGCTGACGACATAGCCTGTTGAGATTGCGCATCAAGGGGTTCATCAGATTCTTTATCGTCTTTATCTTCATCATTACTCTTCACATCATTGTCATCATTAGCAACATTTTCACCTTCCTCGTCTTCTTTGCCAGGCTCTTTGCCTGCTTCTCTATCTTTTTCTGAACCAGTTATTACAACAACTCTCTCATCACACCCAGGGACAGTATCCTCAACCCTAACTTTTGCACCAGTTGCTTGTTGTATATGATTAACAATGGTTCCACCTTTACCAATCACACTTCCAGATTTAGAAGCAAGGCAAAGAACACGGAAAACAGTAAAATCTGAAGGAGTTTTTGAATGAGAGTTCTGCACAGTGTTATGCCATCTGTCCCTTCCATTTGGCTCATTATGCCACTCGTAGGGTCTCTTGGAGGGAGTCAACGGGAAAGACATGACTGAGGATATATATGGCTAAATTGCTCTGCATGTTGTGTGCATCAGAACACAAAAGAATGACATTGAAGAGAAACACAAGGTTAGGAACTGAACAAGAACAAAATGAAGACACCTTAAGACTGATCAGGCTAGAATACAGCACTTTGTAACATAATGTAAGTGAAGGTTATATCCAAGAAAAATATTACTTAAATGAAAAAAACACCTAACCAGATCATTAAGGTCGTCAATTGATCCAATTTATCATTGGAATGAGTACTCTATAAGTTTCATATCACCCAGGTACTCGAAAAAATTATTTAAAACACCCAAATTGCCCCTTGTTAGATTTAGGAAGCCTGAACAAGCAAGGCATTTTGATAATTTAGCCGAACTTAGTGGCCCAAGCCAAATGGCATTAATACCTCTTCTTCTTAGGCTTCGAAATCCCAAACATGTTTTTCATTTTATATCTCTTGTTCAGAGCACATAAAACAGAACAAGCAGGTGTATTTATCATCATTTCGCAAAGGCCAAGGCGCCATGAGCCAAACGACCAATGAATCCTCAGATGTTTGAGCTTAAGAACCCAGAACTCATTCTTTTCCATTGGATTTTCGTGTTAGGAGTTGCTAACACTGAATAAGAAAGGGTAATTTAGCCAGGGTAGTGTACTACAATCTGCACGGTCCAATGTAATTTAGCCACACGGAACTCACTTTTATTCATTTGGAATCCCTTATTCCGAGTTCCTAAGTTTGAACAAGAAGGGGTATTCATGTCATTTGTCCAGGGCCACTTACATGGGCCCAAATTATTGAAATACTCTTGCTTGTTCAGCCTTCCAGAAACTGAATAAGGGCAAAGAATCTTTTTAAGGAGGTACCTAAGTGAAATGAAACTTATAAAGTAACCATTTTCTAACGTTAAATTGGATGATTTGACCACGTTAATTATTTTGTGAGGTGGTTTGACCATTTATGAGATATGTTTCCGTATATATACACATACGACAATTGAAATTAAATACAAATTATGATTTTTCTCGAGGCCTCATTAAGAAACGAGGGAACTGATCCATTGGTAACATTTCACCATTTATAAAGAATTACTCTGCAATTTAGATCATATTTTCACATGTAAAATATTAAGAGATTGATTTTCCTAATTTCCTTTCTCACACCTAAATATTTGCTTCGCAAGAAATTCACAAAATTTGTAATAATTTCATTATTTGAGACTTGACACATTGTCCTTACTAATGCCAAAATAATGTGTTGTTAAGTTTCTCCTATTTAAAAAAATCATAATGAAGAGGAACAAAGCGAACAAATGCCATTTTTTGTTCTAACAGCTATTGAAGCCCATATTTCAAGTGGCAGATCCAAGACATCCATCCCGTCTTCAACTGGCTGGACAGAGGTAAATAAAGGGGTTTTATATCAAAATCATTGTTTTTCATAAATGAGAGGAATAAATATGAGAACAGGATATGTGCCAACTCTTAGACTTGATCAAAATCCTGTTAGAATTATTGGTTCAAGGAGTTATTATATTACCTTCCATAAATCCACACAATCTTAAAATGCACGAAGACAAGGATATAGATATCATATCTATATCTGATACAACCAGAACACATAAAATCATAAATAGCCAAATGTAGCTGCATTGGGTAATTAGCGCATTCAAGACTTTTTGCTGCAATGTTTATTTTTCTAATACAATGATCAGAAGTGTTTACTAGCATTTCTAGAACACCAGGGTCATAGTACAATTAAATACTCCAGAAACTTCATGGAGAAGACGCTCTATTTAGGATAAGTTGGGATATGCCAATATTAGATGCTTAGATTCCCTATTACTGTGTGGCCGAGGCCCTATTCTATAAATGCTTTCACTTCAGGTTATAGCCAACGGGTCCTGAAAGAAGCAGAAGACTTTCTCGGGGCAGAGAAGCATATCGACTTCTTTTTGTTGGTAGATTTGGGATGTGGTGGTTTCATGGTATTGGTCCTCCCTGACTCTGAAAGCATCAAGGATTACAAGAAATAAACAGGTATAAAAGCAAAAGGAAAGTGTCAAAAGCCTAGACCATGACCCATCACATGCCTCCACAACTTGGTTCCATCAAGCGAAATTTACATGAAATCTCCTTCAGGCCTAGATCTGCAGGGGTCACGGGCATCTTCGGAGATATTATGGGTGTGATTACGAAGACTTCCCCATGTAGGGATGAGTGATTCATCACAAAGAGAATCCCTTGCCATGCAACTGGTATTATGATCACTAAGTAACTCGCAATATCTTACTCAAATGGTTCACTTCACCAGATCTATTGCCTCGTACAGCTACTAAAGGAGCTTTAAGGTTCACCACCTCTGTTTTTTCTGAATCTACCTCATCCTCCTCCTCTTCTTCTACCTCCCTCTTACTATGTGCAGATGAGGCCCTAGGAGTCTTGGCCGCTCTACCTTTTTCTATATTTTAGTGTTGAACTCAAATATTGTATAATCTCCTCCCTGGTAGCCTCAATAACATTTTTACACAGGGCAACATTCCCCTTAATACTGGTAAGGTGTTTTTTGAACCGGTAAATTCTTCCATTAGTATTCTTTCCACAATAATTACATTTAATACGATTTTTTTCATTCAGATTCGGGTTATGACCATACTTCCAACTAGGATCACCACTTCTAAAAGATCCTGGAGAAGATCTTTCCATAAAACAAAGTTCATTTTCATTATTTTTTGGTTCTTCTAAATTCAGAATTTGTCTAATCTCATCCCCGAATAGCTTCAGAAACCTTTTTACAAGAAGCAACATTCCCTTTAATACCTTCAAGGTCTTTCCTGAATCGGTTAACACCCCCATTGGTATCTTTTTCATAAAAATTACACCTTATACAATTTGTATCTCATAGTTTCAGGTCAGGACCATACTTCCAACCCGGATCACTTCTTCTAGCAAAACCAAAAATAGATCTACTCAAATGACAAGGATTTTGTTCCTGTTTTTATTTTACAGAACTCATATATTGCTTAATCTCCTCTCTGATAGCTTCAAGAACATTTTTATAAGGGGCAACATCCCCCTCAACACCAGTAAGATGTTTCCTAAACCGGTTTATGCCCCTTTTTGTATCTTTTTCATAATAATTGCATCTAACACAATTTTTGTCATTTGGATTCGGATTAACTAGATCTTAAAGAAGACATCTCAAAATAAAACAACCAATCTTGAAAATAAAGTTTTGCATTTACTTTGATTGCTTGAACTCCAAACTTCCACCTCTGAGATGTTTCGTGGTGCTAAAATATTAAAAAAATCCCTCTAATAGGATTAAAAAACTCCAAAACTAAATCTAATATACTTGGGTGATGTTTGGATCCATTTTTCGTAACTTTGAGAAACATTTTGATCCAATGAAAATCACAAAATTCAGTTTTTTTTTTAGGTTTCTCTCACTCTAAAGTGGTTCTTGTGGTTTAGGTTTCAAATGAACCTAAAACCCACCCTTAAAAGCTTTTATTTTTCAAAAAAACTAAATCGAATAAAAAAAAAGTCATTTTCGCCCCTGGGCAGGGCGCAGGCCCTGGGCGACCGCCCATGGACCACCGCCTCGTTTTGCCGCCTAGGCTTGGGCGATGCGCCCAGGCCTTCTGAACCGCCTAGGAGCTGGGCGGTCTACTTTTTGAAACACTGTCAGCAATTGTCTACCACCTTCACTGTCGTTTTCCACCTTTGTTTAAGTTTCCCCATTCATGAGAGAACAATTCCAGAATCGGTAACTGTTTTAAGGGAGACTACCCAACAGTACGAGAAGCACCTAGAATCTCTATGCAAGTTCTTACCTTAGCTTTTTGAATTGGATTGGTATTAGCGTAAGCGGCTTTTGCACTTCAATGAGGCTAAGCTCCTTCATCCGATGAAACGAAAGCATTTACCACGACTCTTTCAAGCATCTTGGTTGTATAGACTTACCCAATGTCACCAAATGGGTTACAAAGATTCAACTTACCCCAGTTCCCAGGTGACTTGCTAATCCTGTGTAAGAGTTTCTCTATTGGAGAAGCTCTTCCCAACACTCCATTTGTCATATTTGCAACAAAGCAAATGAGATGACAGATCAATTAGCCAAGGAAGGAGTGGTCTCAGCACCCTGCGATTTGGGGATTCTATCACCCTAGACCTCTTTTCCTGTTATATCAATTGTATCTATTTTCGTGTCTTTCACCTGTCTTAGTACATGTCACCATTGTCTACACTCCTAGTTACCAAGTATATACTTTCTCTCGCAAAAACATTGGTTACTTGGGGGTAAAAAAGGTTCATGAGAAAAGGAAATTTTGAAGCACAATTTTCCATCAAAAGGGGATTCCATGAAACGAATTATGCAAATTACAATATGCCAAAGTCTCCAACACTTATCCATTTCAAATTCCAAGAATAATATCACAATATCAACATAAAATGCATAAAATCATGAATAATAATATTTCAATAACAATATAATCAAAATGATGATTATACTACATTACTTTTCACTACTTGAAGACTAGTATCAACATTTATAACTTAGTATTTATTGATAATGAATAAAATAGTATGACATATTCACAGCTCAAGGAGGGAGACATACCTCTACTCTGTTACTGTCTCCAGTTACAGGCCTTGATAAGTAAGTTCAGCAACAAACTGCATGGACTATCCAGCCATGGAAAAGCTCCCTTGCGTTTGAGCTCACCTAATCCCCAATATCTTACCTAAAACTGTTGTGAGGCACCCCCAAAAAAAAAAGCATTCTAAAACAAAGTTCAATGTGTTCATAGAACAAAAATGTGGCCAAAATAGAGCTCACCACTCCAAGCAAACCACCAATAGAGAAGGACCACCCTTGTATTGCCTTACATTGAGCCGTAAAGTTTAGCTTTTGGAAGTTACGTAGGGAGGTCTTTGAAAGCTCAACTGAGCTACAAAGCCCTCAAGTAAGCCATAGAAAACCTCCAGTAAAAGGCCAAACCTTATCCTGAAAAGGGCCACAAGTGATTTCAGACCCATTCTCCCATGACCCCCTTATATGCTTGTGATAATCTTCCATCCTTCTTCTCTATTAACAGCGAGTATATCCTAAATTTATTATTGACCAAAAAGATCTCGTATATCTTACTCGTCATACTTTCATCATATCTAATGAAAGGAACACAGCCTGGACAGTGCACTGCCACAACTAGACACATACCTAACCCTCAGAACTTCATAGTATCACCGATTCCTCGCCCAAAAAAAATAAATAAATAAGGTATTTCATCAAATATTCTAAATTAATTTCAGAAACTGCTCGTAAAATCTGTTCAGAAGCACTCAAGGGAAAAGGAAGAACTGAGGGCCTAAGGGCTTATTTCATAAAAAATGGTGAAAGGGGGGGCTCTATGTGTCATGCATTAGAGAAATTGGGTAGAGGATGAGCAATGTTTCTTTCCTTACTTTTTGGTAAGTCCTTTCAAAAGAATTAGTTTAGAAGGGTTAATTAAGGTTTAGGATGGAAAAGAAAAATTTAAGAGGTCATCCTCATTAAGAAGGAACAAAGAATAAACAAAGAAAGGGGTAACTCCTACAGCAAAGGATTGAGTATGAGTGTAGTATGAGTGTAAAGATACAGGCATCAGTCAAGATTCACAATTTTGACCAAAATTAATTTTAACCCCCATTCCCAGATCATTAAGTAGCACGACAGTAGAAACCACCTGAGAAACATTACTCACTACTTAAAGGCCAAAATCACACCAAAATTTGGTGTAAAAACATACATAGTGGGATCATATGAAGGAAGGGTTATTTATACCTAATACCTAACTGATTCGATGAGTTGTTTCTAATAGTTCACTCATGATAATGCTAGTTGAGGAGAGTAACTCCGGGATCCAAAAGAGTAAAATAATTTTTGTCCTTGTCTCAATTTCAATAGAATGCAACTGGATATAGTATGAACTAGCGATCAGAATGTATATGGATACAACCTATAACAGGTTCTCGAAAAACAAGTAATTTATGTAGGGCCTGTATACTTTTTTTAGGTTCACTAGGGTTCTTATTGGTTGGAACTTCCAGTTATCTTGGCAGGAATCTGATATCCTTATTTTCATCTCAGCAAATCCTTTTTTTTCTCCACAAGGGATTGTGATGTGTTACTATGGTATCGGAGGACTGTTCATTAGCTGCTATTTATGGTGCCCAATTATGTGGAATGTAGGTAGTCGTTATGATAGATTTTCTAACTAAACTTTCAAATTTCTAATATTGGATCGACTCTGATGTTTTCTGCACAACTTCAAAAAATGAAATTGTGGGAAAAGGTTTAAAAACTACGGTTTGGAAAAAAGAAACATGAGTACTGCTCAGCCACAACTCAAACCCAATGCAAAAGTTCAAACAAATCCTATATTAACAATCAAAAAAGAAAAAGCAAAAACAAAAAAATTCATTCCATTGTCCTAAATCCTGTCCACCATTCTATGCTAGCAGTATGCCTCCCCCCCAAAAAACAAAAACCTGACCTTAAACTACCTACTGCTTCCAATGTTCGAACTTCGTTCCATATTTTCAGTATACACGCAAATCAACAACCAGACAATATCGTATTTTTACGTGCAATAATTGCTGCATCAAACACATACATTGGATGGGTATGCATGCAAGTGTTCCTATCTGTCAATGTACACATTCATGTGCATATGTATGTATGTCGACAAGTAAAACATGTACAGGTGGATCCATTAAAAAGAAGGGAGAAAAAAAAAAGTTACACGTGTGTAGAAGCTTTTGTACTATCAGCAAAATTTAATTGTTACAAGGCCATTTAATTATTCTAATCCCATGTTCACGGTCCTAATTATCACCTTCTAAGATTATTCCTCTAGGAAAAGCTGGTATATCAATAGGAAGTCCCCTTGTTATTTAAACCATTACTGACAATTTTACAAGAGACTAAATAACTTCCATTGAGTGTATTAATAAAATAAAAATTTTGTTTCAACAAACATTCCCAGACTCATCCTAGGTTAGAGTATTTTCTTAAGTATCTTTTTTTTTAAAATTGTTAACTGAGTATTTTCTTAAGTATCATAAGACTTGATTGTTATTAATGTATACTAAGCAATAAGAAACAATGAATTCAAAGAACCAAATTAAAAGAGCCAAGTCAAACATTTCAAAACACCAATTATCCTCATTTTTTCCCTTTCTTTCCAATCACATACAAAATTCCTTTTTTCATGTAGTTTAACAAACAAAAGTAGCATATAGCATAAAACCAAAGTCAAGAGAAAGAAAATAAAGATAAAGAAGACAAAGTAAATACATTGGAAAATAAGGGTATCATTAAAATCAATAACATTAGAATGCTCAACAATCCAAAAAAACAAAAGAAAAAATATCCATCAGTAGCAACCCAAACTCACACCAACAAAAGGCTGTGTGCGATTTAATCGTATGCAAAAAGAAAACCATCATGATTTTTCAGTAGGGGCATTGTGTAACCCATGCAACCATTTAAGTTGCATCAAAAGCCCTAATTTCAAAACTAAACTGAAAAAGTGATGCACAAAATGCAGCTTCCATCCATGTAATCGATATACTGTACCAAGAGACTGGAAGAGGAAGAACATATAGAGAGAAAGAGAGCATAGATCGATAGGTAGAGAAGCTTAGCAATGACTGAGAGGAAGTTTACGAAATGAAATAAAAGAAAAGCTAGGAAGACGAAGAGTAGAAGAAAAGCTTCTTACCTTACCTTAGCAGTGAGTGAGAAAAGGTCGTGCAGTTGATTAGGGTTTTAAGTGGTACCAAAGGAGACAAGACAAGGTAGGGTTTCTTTTTTAAAGGAGCGGTGAATCCGCGAACCAGAAGGGCTGAATCTTCCATTTGTGCATCTATGAGACGATTTTATACTTCTAATTAATCAGCACAGTTGCAATGCTCCCGCGGTGTTATACTGTACATGACACCTTTTAGGCAAACAAAAAAAACTTGCTTGGGAGATTTGGTGTGATATTAAATTTTGGCCTTTCCTTAATAATCACCAAATTATTATTTTAAATAACAAATTAAATTTGACTTTTTCGTTTATCATCATCATCCGAACGCTACTACAATTATTTGAGGTCGGCTACATGAATCATGTTCATCCATTTTCCTCTATCAAGGACCACATCCTTAGTAAAACCGAAAGCCACTACATCTTTTTTCATTCGTTCTATCTATATTCTTTTATGGATCGCTTAGGTGATACACAAATCTTAGATATATGTCAAAACCTGAGTATGCAAATTCTAACATATGTAAAACTTGATTTTAGCAATACTTGGTTAGCTTCTAAAAAACCGAATACATGACAAATCCGTTGTCGAGGTATACTAACTTGAAAATAAAGTTTTAGAAATTTGTTGTTAAACCAGCTACGGTAGTATAAGTCCAATAGAAATGATTTCTTACAAATAAGATATCCATAATATAATAAAGAAATTAGACAATTCAAATCTTATTTTGACACTCATAATATCATAAACAAAATTAAATAATAATAATAATGCACCAATAATTATATAATAATATCAAAATTATAACAACTGTATAATAATATAATATCATTTTATTATCATTAATATAATATTATGACAAATTAATAAATATCATAATAAAAAATATTATAATATTATTATTTTTTGGTTTTATTTTTTAAAAATTAGACCCTACCGATCTGGCTAATTCTCCAATCATAACCATTGATCTATCGATCCGACCCGATTTTTCAAATGGATGATAATCAACTTTTAAAAGCCATGTATACAATTATTAATTACCATATAATAGTATACATAGTGACTAACAAAGTTCAAATGCGGTATTACACAAGATATATGATCAAACAACGTTCAAATGCGATATTACATAAGATATATGATCATTTTATGAAGTGAATGACCATGAATATTTTCAATACACGGGTTTAAGGCGGTTTTAGTCCTCAACTGCTTCCAATCTCAATATCAAATCTCTCCCTTACAGGCTAACCCATTCAACTGGTGACCATCCTATTTTTCAATTTGACCCATGTACCTTTTGTAACAACAAAAAGAAAAGGGCAAGCTTTCTATGCTTCCCCTACAACATAAAACTTATATACTTCCCCTCATCCAACCGTACATTCTGAATGGAGGGCCAAGATTGTCCTGATCACAATTGCACGTCTCTACACTATTTTATTTTTACTATTTGTTATATAAAACATTTGGAAAAAGTTTATATAACGATGCTACCTTATAATGTAGAACTACGGATGCCACTCAAAAATCCTTCGAAAAAGGTAGTTTTAATGTTGAAAGACCTTTTGATTGATCTCTCTACATCGAGATGTATGACTATAAAAAGTAAAAAAGATTTTCATAGGTTTATAGATCTACTTGATTTTAAGCATTTTTTAAATTTAAATTTTTATAATTAGATATCAAAATAGATTTTGAGATAATCCTAAAAACATTTTACATCAAAATTATATACCATGATAAAATTTGAAGGTGCACCTTAACTGTACACCTACGGATGCATCCTAATGCAAACTGCACCCAAAACATTTTGACACCAAATATTGAGCGTCCAATCCTCTATTAACCTCTCTCTTCCTAAAATGTCTCCTCGTTTCTCCTTCCTCCACCAATCTGGTGGAGCTCCATAAATTGCCGCTGATTTCAATCCCCCAAAACCATTTTACTCAAAAAAAATCCCTTTTTTGTTATGTCTTTTTCTCTAGGTTTCCTACAAGATCTCTCTCTCTCTCTCTCAATTGGAGTTGAGATGTGGGATTTTAGGTTTTTGGTTTGGTAAATGAACGAGGGTCATGGAAATAGCCAATCTTCTCATGCTTCTGCAACCTTTTCCATTGAAGATGATGTTTTACTCAAGAAGAAGCTCACAATTTTAGTACCAAGTTATCTTCCATGCTCCCCTTGGGTTTTCCGCTCCTGCTCATTGAACTTTTTTTTGCGCTTTGATGTTACGTGCCTATTGCCTCTTTAAAATCCATGATTTGCAAGATATAAGGGAAAATCAGAGCTTTAGCTACCCAAATCAGAGAAAACTATCAAATATTTTTGTTGAAAATTATCATATTTCGGAATTACGTTTGTTTCCTGAATTAAAATCCATAAAAGTAGTTACGAAATTTGGTTTTTTGTCTTTGATTATTTTGTAATTTATTGCTTTTCTATTTATCTTATGTTCATTTGCATATATTTTTCATTGTATCATTAGAGAATTAGGTTTTATTATTCTCTTTTAAATTGCAGGATTTTTTTAACATGTGGAGAAAGAAGCTCTTTTTTATCTTTTTGGATAAGTTTAAGTAATCTCTCTCCCCTCTCTCTTTGGATGTTGATTTCTTTAAATATTAAAAGTATTTTAGTAAATAGGTAGAGATGATTTCTTTTCTTTTTTATTTCATTTTCTATTCTTTTTTTTCTTTTTCTCTTATTTTCGAAGAGTAGGTATTCATTTTGGAGCATACATTGTTATGATGTGAGTGTGAGTGTGTGTGTGTGGGGGGGGGGGGAGAGAAACTTTATAGATTTATATGAAACTTAGAGTCAACGTTTCTAATGATTTATAGATTTATTTTCTGAACTTTCTTTTTTTTAGTTCATTGATTAGTAAATATGGATTTTTATTTTTTTTAGTTCATTGATTAGTAGATATGGATTTTTATTTTTTTTAGTTCATTGATTAGTAGATATGGATTTTTATTAGGACATTTATTTTCCATTTTCCCTTATAATTGTGTTTCTGCTTTTGAACTATTGCAGTTATGTTGGAATAATGAATTCATGCATGGTTTTCTAAGGAGATTACAATGGTAATTAAGAAATTGGTGGTCATATGAATAACAATCATGAATAAAATTTGTAGTGGGATGCAATGTTAAGATCAAAATTTGCGGCTTCAAGGAATTGATTTTGAAGATTTGGAAGCGAATGAGACTCTAATATGGCCATAGATTTCAGCCTCCATTAAGCTTCCTTTGCATGCTATTGGTTTAATACCTTTCTAATTTAGTGGTTTATTTATCCCATTTCATAAAACAACACCATGAAGTAATAGCGATGGAAGCAAGTAATCAAAGAGCACAAGAGAGTTGTAGTATGGCTTTTTGTCATTTTATATTTGTTACTTAATAATAATATATTCAGTTTCCACAAATACTATTAATGATCAAAAGCATCTTAGACTCCATTATTAGCCAAATTTGCACCAAAATGCAAATCTCAAAAATTATTCTTTATATGTCAAAATAATATGCCTCTCAAAAGCTTTTGTACATCAAAAGGAGATCTTCAAGAGTCTTTACACATCAAAATAAGATTGTTAAAGGTCCTCAAAATACAAAATAGGCATGCCCTGCCTGAGCTTTTATGCATCAAAATAAGATTGTTGTATCACGATACTTATAAAGCCGCCATAGGACAAAAAATGAGTCACCCCTCCATACATGAAAAACGTTCATAAGGCAAAATATAAGTTGAATTTTGTAATTGGGTAAACCATGAATTCATCCTAGATCATACCATATGATGATGGTGCGTAGCCCGATCAAATACGCCCTCATTTCAAAGGAACCGTAACATCTAAGCCACATACACATGCAATTAGTGTTAGCATGTATGGCCATAAGGTCTCGTGTGACTTTACTTGCAATTGTGGGCTGGGAAACCTACAATTGTGGGAGAAATCCTATATTTATCGCATCTAACGTTCACATGAACCAACGTCCATATGAACGTTGGATGTATATCCCTGAGATCAGGGAACCCTTGTAACTTTTCTTCTCCCTATAAAAAGGGAAACCTGAGAGAGGAAGAACAGAAAAATAAAAAAATAAATAAATAAATAAAAGGGTACACATAGTTTCATTTGTAAAACAGAGGACTCCTTATCTTCTCCCTCAAAAGGGCAAGAAAAATCCAGGCTCGTAGATAACCAGCCTCACGACATGTCTTCTCTAATATCAGATTGATCTTGCGCTCCATCAATTTTTTGCTTGCACTGGTATCAGAGCAAAGGGTTGTTATGATGATCTCGGTGCTGTTGTAATTTTTTTAATCTCAATTCGGCTTTTCTTTGCTATCCTGTATGCCTAACCTATGAGTTCCTTCTTTGATCTTCTACTCATTTATTTTTTTAGTTATCTGTTATCATCTTTGGAAGGTTAACTACATAAGGGCCATCATCAAATTTTACTCTCTCATCGTCTGTGTTTTCAAAACAATAAACCTCTATTGGCAATATTGTTGTGAATTTTAATGCATACCACTGAATGTCACTGCTGTTCTTTTTTTCTTTCCTTTCTCTTGACTTTATACTCATAGAATATCTTGCAAGCACGTAAAAGTCATTTGCCATTTTACTCAGAATACCTTGCATTTTGATAAGCGCGTAAATGAATTATTGTGTTTTTGAACTTTGTACTCAGAATATATTGCATTATGAGAAGCACATAAAGTCACTTGCTAGCCTTGTTGTTCCATTATGATAAGCACGTAAGTCACTTGCTTGACCAAGACCTGGTTTAAGATATTGCTGACAGTCGTTTCTAAGATATTGTTTAAAACAAGATATTTCTAAAAGTCATTTCTAAGATTGCTGTGACAAAAGTTCGTTGGTATTGCACTTGCTAGACCTTGTTCAAGATATTGCGAGCAGTTAAAAGATATTGGGTGTATACATTTTTTTAGATATTGCGTGCAGCTATATATATTTTTTATATTGCGTGCAGTCATATTTTAAGATACTCATATTTAAGATATTGCATGCAACCATATTTAAGAGATTGCTTATGATTACATAAAGATATAAACGATGGGCAACACCCATTTTTTTAATCTAAGAAAGTTGTAAATATGTTGTGTGCAAGTTATTGCAACCCCACCGTTAAATCATACATATCTCGCATCTCTGATAAATATTTTATGGTGGATTATTTGTTACAGAGGTACAATTACTCTAAACATATATCTTGTCATTCTGTTGCCTTATATATTGCTGATATTTTTTATTAAAAAAAAACTATAGAAGACTTATTTTCCTCAATCTTGGTATTGCTAGGTTTTTTTTAAGAGAAAATTACATAAATATTCGTTATACTTTGCGTTATTACAAATTTACCAAATAGTTTCTGTTATTACATGTATATCTGTTTTTTATCTTTTATAACATATTTTTTTAAAAAAAGATGACTTTACCCTTTTTCGGATGTTGACCAAGCGAATTGGAGGGTTTTTTGGATGTTCAACATCTGAAAATAGGCCAAAAGTTTAACAGTGACATGCCTATTTTCGGGTGTTGAACATCTAAATTGAAGGGGTTATGTCGATACATTGTATTCCTTGTGAAAATGGTTTCGGATGTTGGATGTCCGAAAATATCACATTTGCAGATGTTGAACATCCGAAACCATTATTGGATGTTAGACATCCGAAAATATCATATTTTTGGATGTTCATCATCCGAAAATGACTGCGAAATTTCATAGGTTTTTTGGAAATTCATTTTCGGATGTCCAACATCTGAAACCATTTTTAGATGTCGAACATCTGAAAAACCCTTCAATTCAGATGTTCAACACCCGAAAATGGGAATGTGAAGTTAAACTTTCAGCCTATTTTCAGATGTTGAACATCCGAGAAACCCTCTAATTCGGTTATTCAACATCTGAAAAGGGTAAAGTCATATTTTTTAAAAAATTACATTATAAAAAGTAAAAAATAGACATACATGTAATAACAAAAACTATTTGGTACATTCGTAATAACATAAAGGATAACGGATATGTATGTAATTTTCCCTTTTTTTAATGCACTTACTGCCTTGGTGTGATATAGAAATTGATTTGTCTTCTAAGGTGAATAACATACTTGATATTTGCTCTTTTATTGTAAGGGCATACACACTCTTGATATTGATATTGCTCTTGCACCCCAAACAATTAATATAAAGGGGAATTTTTTTTATTATATTTGATAGTTGTAGTACTTGCTTATAATTTTTTGGAGATTGCCTATTTCATAAATTTTTTTAAGGCATCAATTAATAACTGACATTATTTATGAAATAATTGCAGCTCTCTCTGTACAAGTATTGACCATATATTAAAATTTTTTTGGTGCTTTGTTTAGCTTCTTTAGAACCTATAAAGAATTGGTTTACTCACACAAAACTTAGCAAATGGCCAGTAGAATTGTAATGGCTTAACTTTCTAAAATTGAAAAATTGAATGGAAATAATTTTGGGATGTGGAAAAGAAAGATGGAATATCTTCTCATCCAAGGTAAAATAATATATGTACTAAGATAAAATCCATCAGAAGTTGGTGATAAACCAACAAAAGAAGAAAGAAAAAGGCTAGAAATTTTCTTAGAAGATGACCTCATAGCAGAAATATTTATGTTACCTTTTATGCAAGCTGACCTTATTAACGTTTTCGAGCATCATGAAACATCTAAGAAAGTGCTAGAGGCAATAAAAACTAAATATGAATCAACCTATGAAATACACCTTCAATTGCTATTAGAGCAATATAATGCATTTAAGATGAATAAGGGTAATAATATAGTGGATATGTTAACAAGATGCTCATTATGACTAATGACTTAGCCATTGCTGTGAATGAAGCCCTTGAGAACTTGCAAGTTTCCACTATCTTAAATAGTCTTCCACCTTCATGGAGGATGGTAACAATTGTACTTAGGTTGAATACAAAATATCTTATATTAGGTGACCTACCTATGCAACTAGCCTTAAAGCAAGAGCACATGAACAAAGATAAAGGGAGTAAACTCATGTTTGCTCAAGAAACTCCCAAATTTAACCAACATAAGCCTAATAACCAGAATTTCAAATGAAGTTTAACAAGATGAACAATAGGTTCAAAAATAAAAGAACTGAGCCCTACAACCAAGAAACTAAATATGGACCTACAAAATGCTTCTTATGTAGTCAGTGCCAAGTCACTTCAAGAACTACTGCCTACAGAATAGAAACTCGTCAAATCCAAAGAATAGTGGGAATAGAAGCAAAAGGCGTGAAGTTGTTTATGTGGTATCCGAGTGCCTGCTGGCAGACCACGACATCAAAGGATGGTGGGTGGACTCAGACGCTAATCGACACATCGCAAGCTCAAAAGGCATCTTCGAGGACTTTAAAGAAATAAAAGTCGGGGAGAAGCACATCTACATGGGGAACAACACCTATTCTAATGTAATAGGTGTATGAACTTGTAGGCTGTATGTATGGACAATCGATCTTGTATTAACTGATGTATATTTTGTCCCTTGTATGAGACGAAATATTGTATTTGTCCCCTTGCTTATAAGAAAAGGCTTTGAAGTCCGCTTCCGATCATTGAAAGTATCAATCGAAAAGCGTGGATAAATTTATGGGACACTTAGTTGATAACCACAACTTATTCCTTAATGTAAATAATAAAATTTCGTCTTATTCTAGTTGTATTGGTTATATTGATTGTGTAATGGTTGTTGATGCATATATTTGGCATCTTAGGCTTGGCCACGTAGGAAAAGACAAAATAAATAGGTTAATAAAATTGGGTCTTATTCCAAATCTAAGTAATGTGGAATTTCCAACCTATCTGCATTGCTTGTCAGGAAATCATTCAATAAAGGGAAGAGAGCTAATGAGTTATTAATTGTAGTCCACTTAGACATTTGTGTGCCCCTCAATGTTAAAACTCATAGAGGGATATTATACTTCATCATTTTTATTGATGACTTTTTTATATTTGGATATGTTTATCTAATTCACCATAAATCATAAGCTTTAGAAAATTTTAAAATATATAAAAAGGAAGTAGAAAATCAATTGGGTAGGAATATTAAAGTTCTTAGAATTGATATAGCATGTGAATATACATCCGAAGCTTTCAATGCTTATTACCAAAAATATGATATTAAAAGACATACTACTATGCCTTATGTGCCACAACAAAATAGAATAGTTGAAAGGCGTAATAGAACCCTCTTAGAAATGACTAAATCCACGATGGCTCATGCTAATCTACCCAAAGATCTTTTGGGGAGACGTAATAAGCACATCCATATATATTTTTAATAAGGTTCCAACTAAGGCAATATATTATACCCCTTATGAATTGTCGACAGGTAGAAAACCTGATATATCCAACTTAAAGAAGTGGGGGTCAACTGCACATGTCATAATTCCATATCAGCAGAGAAATATGTTAGAAAACAAAACTCTAGTTTGTAATTTTATAGGATACCTCGAAGGATCAAATGGATATCGATTTTATCAAAAAGATAAGGGGCTCATTGAAAGCAGAGATGTTGAGTTCTTAGAAAAAATTACTGAAGAAAACCTACCTGTAGTGGATAATGACAATCCACTTAATATCATAGATGACTTAGAACCACTACCTACAGTGGATATGGATAGCCCTGATAAACATGATGATGTTGAAATACCTAACACCCAGTGTTAAGTGGTTAAAACAGGTCTAGAACTCCTCCATCATATTTTGATGATTTCTATGTCTATATGAGTGATGAGACATATAACCTTATTGACCTTGATGACATCGATGACCTTTTTGACTTCAATGATGCTATGAAGTCACAAGAATCTCAAGAATGGTTTAATGTCATGAGAGAAAAATTAGATTCTATAGAGAAAAATAAAGTTTGGGATCTATGTGATTTGTCATCAGATAGGAAACTTATTGGTTCTAAATGGGTACTTGAAAAAAAATTAAAATCTGATGGATCAATTGATAAATTTAAAGTTAGGTTAGTAGCAAAGAGCTTTACCCAAAGAAAGGGAGTCAACTATATCGACACTTATTCCTCAATTGCAACGTTTATATCCATTAGAATAATTTTGGCAAGCGTTGCATATTATGACCTAGAATTTTACCAGATGGATGTAAAGACTGCATTTTTGAATGGTGAACTAAAAGAAACCATCTACATGAAACAACCTGAGGGCTTCATAATTAAAGGTTAAGAAAATAAAGTATACAAATTAAATAAATCTTTATATAGTTTAAAACAATATTAAAGACAATGGTACTTAACATTTTATGATGCCATCCTACATATGGGTTATGAAGTAAATAGATTGGACCACTGTGTTTTATGTCTTGAAGAGTGGGAGTAAGTTCACAATACTCTCATTATATGTAGATGATATCCTGATAGCTGGAAATGACTTAGAAATGGTTGATAAAACTAAGTCATGAATTTCTTTTCAGTTTGAGATGAAAAATATGGGACAAGCCTCTTATGTCTTAGGAATAAAAATAACTAGCGATAAAAAATAAAAAATGTTGTACTTGAGCCAAGAGAGATATCTGACTCTGTTATTAAAAGATTTCAAATGAAAAATTATAAGTCATTGTCTACTCCTGTTGAAATGGATTAAAGTTGTCTAGAAATGATTATCTAGTAGAAGGACAATAAAAACCTAATGTTCCCTATGCACAAGCTATTGGTAGCTTGGTATATGCAGTAAGATGCACAAGACCAGATTTGAGTTATGCTATAGAACTTGTTAGCAGATATCAGAGTAATCAAAGCATAGCTAAGTGGAAAACAGTAACAAGAATTCTAAAGTACATTAAGGAAACAAAACATCTAAAATTGTTCTTTCAAGCAGATAAGATTGAAGTTATAGGATATTCAGATGCGGATTTTGCTGGGGATAATGACGATAATAAGTTCACCTTATGACATAGTTTCCTCTTTGGAGGAGCAACTGTTTATTGGTCTAGCAAAAACAAGGGTGTGTAGTTAGGTACATACAGGAAACATAATACATTGCATGTATGACTGTTTGTACTTTCGCCTTCTAGATAAATAGCTTCATAGATAATTTGAAGCTGCAAATAATCGACGGACCGATCCAAATATTTTGTGATAATCAAGCTACAATTAAATTAATTTAAAATGGAGCAAATAGTTTAAAAGGAAGACATATAGATGTCCAATATCTCTACATTCAGGATACAGTTGAGAAAGGTGAAGTAATTATTAGTTACTTGCCCTTATCAAATATGATCGTTGATCCATTAACAAAGGGTCTAAGTGTTAAAATACTATCTACGCACACTAGTTTAATGAGACTTAAAAATGTCTAAGTCAGTCAATTCTCATGAGTGACAAAATCCACATTAGCGTGAAAATCCTCATGATAGACATTTGTTATGAGAGGCATAATCGCGAAAACGTGAGAAAAACCTCATGACAATACATTTTCTTAAAGGTCATACTCAAAAGTGGGAGTATGTATGTGACTTATTACGCTTGGCCATCATGGCCAAGAGGGAGATGTTAGCGCGTATGACCATAAGGCCTCGTGTGACTTTACCTATAATTGTGGGAGGAATCCTATGTTTATCACGTCCAACGTTCACATAAACCAACGCCTATATGAACGTTGGATGTATATCCCTGAGATCAGGGAACCCTTATTTTCTCTGAGACCAGTTGAGAAATATAACGGGTAACTTTTCTTCTCCCTATAAAAAGTGAGGCCTGAAAGAGGAAGAACAAAAAAATAAAAATAAAAATAAAATAAAGGGGTATACAAAGTTTCATTTGTAAAACACAGAGTTTCTTATCTTCTCTCTCAAGAGGGCAAGAAAAATCTGGGCTCTACGATCACCAGCCTCACGACATCTCTTCTCTGATCTCGGATTGGTCTCGCGCTCTATCAATTTTTTGCTTACAATTAGCATATAGTAGTTAAAGATTAAACATCTAAATTAGAGCTATAAAAATGGAAGAAAATACTTGATAAGATGAAGGCAAAACATTAATAACATTAATAATAACGTTCTCCTTCTATCTATCCATTGGACAAAATTGATCAAACATTGTCCTATTTTTGTTCAAGGGCCAAACAACACAATAAAAACCACAGTAACAATCATAAGGTGGAATAGAAAAACAATATAAAGAACCATTAATTTATAGTTACCAATTACCCTATTTTTCCCAGAGAAAAAGCTGTATGTCAAGTAATACTAGGCCAACTCTTTCAAACATCAAAAGAATTCAAAAAGAGGAAAGGAGAGAATAAATCTACAAATCATTAGAAAATGTTGCCCATAAGCTTCATAGAAATCTACAAAATTTCTCTCACTCTCTCATGATAACAATCTACTTCAACAACTAAATAGTATTCTTCAAAAATGAATACTTGGATAAGTCACTGCAATTCAACTCTTTGAAGAAGAGAAAAGGAAAAAACGTCATCACTACGCAGTTAACTAAAACATCGTGAATATTCTAAGAAATCGAGAGAGAGAGAAACTACTCAAAGGGTGTGGTTTTTGTAAGGTTGTAACATCAAGCAATCCAATTAAGGCTCACCTCCAAATTTTACTATAACATGTAATTTTGGTGTAAAAAATTATTAGGATTATTTGAAAATCTATTTTCATATTTAAGTATAAAATTTTAAACTCCAAAATGTTCGGTGTCCCCTCCCATGATGGGAGGGGCACCAATGAAATTTGCCCTAAGTAAAGGGGCAATTTGGGAAAGTGGAAAATATGACGGTTGACTTATGATTATTATCTCATTAGCCTATATATAAAAGGCAAAAGCATGTGTGACTCTTTTAATGTTGTTGACTCGTTTTGGTGTATTGGAAAAAATACAGGAGCTTTCTTTTGCATAAAAAAATAACAGAGAAAGTTACCCTTCTAGAGATAAGAAAAAGAGTGAATCGGATAATCTTTTCGTTTAGAGAGAGAGAAAGTCTCTATAAAATAAAAAAAGCATCTGAGAGAGTGAAGAATCTTAGAGAAAAAAACCTAGGGAGATACAGTCTTTAAAAGAAAGTAGATAGTCCAAGAAAAGTTGTTTCTTGAAATACCATTGTAACATTTGAGTTAATAATGGATTTGATACCTGACAAAGCCTAAAAAGGTGAACCACGTAAATCTCGGTGCTAGTGAATTACTATTTATTTATTTGTTTTATTGCATGTTTCATACTCCTACACACACATCGACTTTGGCATATTTTGTGTTGTTGATATCGATCGGTGAAAAATCAGCAAGGGTTTATAACATTTACAGCTATTGTGCATTCATATCAATATAAACAAGCAATGAAAACTACACAATATAAAATCAAGAATATGAAATGAAAAATACATCAACATTCAATCTACAGAGCACAAAGATTTAACGTACTTGGGTCACAAATCGTGACCTAGATCCACGAAAGAATGACGTGAGACTTTAGCTACTGATTTGGGGGGATTACAAGGTGAAATCGAGCTCAAAATATCAATTTCCAGCAGTCATTTCTCACTCTTAATAGAGGAAAAAAACAAGGCACTAAGAACACCCAAAAAATGGGTTATCTTTAACACTTTCTCTCGCTAAAGTATGACATACAACAAATCCACAATGAAGTTCAAGCCTTTTGCTCACTTTCTCTTTCTAAAACAGTGCATACCAAGCTCTTAAGAGAAAGCTCAATTGCAGTCCAATCTCTCTATCTTGCTCACTCTTTATCTCTCTAAGGGTTTTAATCCCTTTAAAAGAGTAAAATTCCTATAATACCACAACCATTGGATTTGATACATTCTAATGGCCCAAAATAAAAGAGAGAAAAGTTAAATAAAACTCTCACATATGTGATTTATTTTCACAATGTAAAAATCTTCCACTTGAAGATAAATCACAAAGTTTCTGAAATAATAACCAATGCACCACTCTCCATCCCGAAAGTCATCTACACATCATATTTTTTTTAGTTGAGACAACCTTTGTCAACATATTGGCAAGGTTCTTCTCAGTGTGAATCTTGTCCACCTGTAAATCTCTACACTCGAGGGCCAATCGGATAAAATGATATCTAACCTCTATATGCTTTGTCTTATAGTCATAAGCTATATTCTTAGCCAGATGAATTGTACTCTGGTTATCACAATGCACAACATATTTATCCTATTTCACCCTAAATTTGCCAAGTAATATTCTCAACTAAATCGTTTCCTTCGTTGCCTTAGTCAATGTCACATACTCAGCTTCAGTTGTTGGCAAGGCAACAGTATCTTGCAACATTGACATCCAGCTGACTGCACCACTGTCAACATTGAAAATGTATCGAGTAGTAGACCTTCTAATATCACGACATCTTGCATAATCTGCATCACATAACCAACAACTTCCAATGATGAATTTCCAAAACACAAGCATACATTTTGTGTCCCCTTCAAATATTGAAGAATCCACTTAACTGTTTGCCAATGTTCTCAACCTAAAATAGACATAAACATGGAAACAACTCCCACTGCATGGGCAATGTCAGGTCTAGTACAAACTATTGTATACATCAAACTACCCACTACAGAAGTATATGGAACATTTCTCATCTTACTTCTATCTAGCTCATTCATTGGAGAGTCCCTTTTACACAACTTGAAATGTGTAGCTAATGGCGTAGAAACAAGTTTATAATCAATCATATTGAAGCACTCAAGAACTTTAGAAATATATTCAGATTGACTTTACCAAAGCTTACCTTGCTACCTGTCTCTTTAGATGTGCGTGCCTAAAATCTTTCTGGCTGGTCCAAGATCCTTAGTGGCAAAATGCTTGGACATATTATTCTTTAAACGCTTAATTTCACTCATATTATTGCTAGCAACAAACATATCACCAATATAAAACAACAAAACAGTAAAAGAATCATATGCTGAACCCTTGAAGTACACACAATGATCAAAATCGCATCTAGAATAACATTCACCCAGCATAAAACTATCAAATTTCTTATACCATTGCCTAGAAGCTTGTTTCAAACTATACAATCCCTTTTTCAACTTGCAAACCAAGTTAGGATTGGTTTTGCTCTCAAAACCTTCAGGTTGACACAGAGAAATTTCTTCATCAAGATCACATGCAAAAAAGCAGTTGTAATATCAAGTTGTTCTAACTCCAAATTCAAGTTAGCAACCAAAGATAAAATAACTCTAATAGAGCTATGATTAATAACAAGACCAAATTTTTTTATTAAAATCAACACCTGGTTTTTGCCCATAATCTTTCACCACAAGTTCGACCTTAAATTGCATAAGACCATTTGCCTCCCACTTAATAACATATGCCCACCTATTCTTCAATGCTTTTTTCCATGTGGAAATTCCACCAACTCCCACGTATCATTTCTATGCAAAACATCAATCTCCTCATCCATTGCCTTATGTCACCTTTCAGCATTAGGGCAATAAATAACTTCTTGAAAAAACTCAGGTTCACCACTATCAGTATACAAAAGCATAATTTAAGGAAGGAGAATACCTTTGTGAGGGCTTGTGAGGCCGTGTGAATCTTCTCAATTCTGGCTCAGGTGTAATTGATAGACATTCTTCATCTTGAACTAATTCAGTGTTATCCTCATAACTAGCATCACCTCCATCAAAACTGTCTTGAGCTTGAGCTTGACTCTCTTGCACTTGTCGAGGTGAAACAATGAGATTTGGTTATTGTATATCCATAACAAGACTTTCTTGTTTCGGCTCTTCCTATTTTTTTTCCAACAAACATTACATTATCATTAAAGAGAACATCTCGACTTTTGATAGTCTTCTTTCTAATAGGATCCCAAATTCTATAACCTCTATCATCACCACCATACCTAAGAAAGCACATCTTCTTGACTTGGCATCCAGCTTGGCTCTACTTTCACTGGGCACTTGAACATAAGCTTCACACCCAAATTTTCTCAAGTGTTCATATGACACTTTTACTTCTCCATAGAATGTCAGGTATTTCACCATTCAATAATGCACTGGGAGATCTATTGAACAAATATACATTGTACTAGCAGCTTCAACCCAAAATTGTTTACCAAGATCAGATTGTGATAGCATACTTCTTACTTTTTCAATTATGGTCCTTTTCATCATCTCAATTATACCATTTTGTTGTGGTGCCCCAAAAACAGTCCTTACTCTACGGATGTCATTCTCTTTACAAAAAGTATAAAAAACATTCGAGCAATATTCATTATCAGTTTGCAAGCATTTTATAAATCTTTCTGTTTCTTTTTCAACCTTAGCTTTGAAAACCTTAAAAACTTCAAAACCTCGATCCTTAAATACCAATGGATACAACCAACACTTCGTAAAATAATCATATAAAAAAGTGACAATAAGAAGCTCCACCAAGAAATTTAACATTAACAGAGCCACAAACATCAGAATAAATCAAATTCTAATGAGATTCATTTATCTTAAAACTAACTTTACGCTGCTTACCCATGACACAATGAACACAACAATCAAGAAAGGAATGCTTAGAAATAGGAATAAGATTTTGAGTTTGTAATCTTAGAAATAGGAATAAGATTTTGAGTTTGCAATACTTTCATACCTTGCTCATTGAGATGACCCAAACGGCTTTGCCAAATCTGTATTTCTTCATGCTTACTAGCTGCATCAATGATATTCTCTGTAGCATCATTCTTTTGAGCTGTGCCATGAAGAGTGTAGTGACTCCCATCTTTTCCCCTTTTAACATTGTCATACAAACTCTTGAAATCTTTCATGACCCATTTCCAAAAGTCACTATGAAACCAGAGTCATCTAACTGCTTGACTGAAATGAGAATTTTCTTCAACTCAGGAACATTCCTCACATGTCTCAATGTGTGGTTCTTTCCATCTGATTGCTTAATAACAATATTTCCAATGCCCAATATTTTTCAAGCTCGAACATGACCAAGATAAACCAAACCACCATCCACATCTGTGTAGGATGAAAAATATGACATTTCTGGGCAAACATAAAATGAAGCACTAGAGTCTAAAACCCAAGTATTTGCAATAGACAATGCTATGCATGCAACACTAAAAGTGACCCGATCTTCACCATCTTAAACCGTTCTTGCTTTGGCATGGCTATCATTGCCCTTGGCCTTTTGCTTATTTTATAAGCATAACAATATTTCCTTGTGTACATGTTTCTTGCAATACCAGCAATTAACTTTCTTACCCTGGACTTGGACCTGGCTTTGCTATGAGAGTTGCCCATATTAAGTCCATAGGGTTGGTCTCTATATTGTGTCCTTCCTCTATCTCCTACTGCCAATCTTGATTTGATTCGGCAAGTATTTGTGTGGGTGCCTTTCGAGTCTCTTCATTTAACAATGAAGTTACAACATCTTTTAAATTAAATTTGTTACCCATTGTATTAGTCACTGTGGTAACAAGGTATCACAACTAGCAGGCAAAGAACTCAACAAATGCAAACATAACACTTCTTCATCCAAATTCACTTTCAAAGACCTCAATTGTGCAGAAATTTAATTAAATTCATTCACATGCGACCTAATTGTAGCACATTCTTTCATTTTCAAAAGAAACAATTTTTTCATCGCATGCATTTTATTTGCACAGGAGGGATGCTCAAAAGATTGCCAAAGCTTTGTAGATGTTTTACATTGACAAACATCAAATAAATTTGATGGTGAAATACATGGTCTAATAGCTGCCAAACATTTTCGATCAAGAACATCCCATTCCCAATCTTCCATTCCAATAGGCATGGCATGCTTACCTTGAAGTGGCTGATCCAATTCTTTTCCAACGAGATAATCTTCTATCATCATTTTTCATATTGGCCAATTACTTTGATTTAATTTTTCAAATTCCATAGCAAAAACAACATCTTTCTTCAGAGACACAATGAAGAACAAACCCTAAGCTCTGATACCAGTTGTTGGGATCGATCGGTGAAAAATCAGCAAGGGTTTATAACATTCACAGTTATTGTGCATTCATATAAATATGAACAAGCACTACATAATATCAAAGTAAGAACATAGAATGAAAATACAACAACATTCAATCTACAAGGCATAAAGATTTAACGTGGTTCGATCACAAATCGTGACTCACATTCATGGGAGAATGACGTGATACTTTACTTACTGATTTGAGAAGATTGCAAGGTGAAATCAAGCTCAAAGTATCAATTTCCAGCAGCCATTTCTCACTCTAAACAGCGATAAAAAAACAAGGCATCAAGAACACCCAAAAAATGAGTTTTCTTTAATACTTTTTCTCACTAAAACATGGCACACAACAAACTCACAATGAAGTTCAAGCCTTTTGCTCACTTTCTCTCTCTAAAATAAAACATACCAAGTTCTCAAGAGAAAACCCAATTGCAGCCCAATCTTTTTATCTTTCTTTCTAAACAAAATGGTTTTAATCCCTTTAAAAGAGTAAAGTTACTACAATACTACAACTATTGGATTTGATGCAATCAATGGCCCAAAATAAAAGAGAGAAAAGTTAAATAAAACTCTCACATGTGTGATTTGTTTTCACACATGTAACATGTGTCCCATATGTTCACATTCCACTGTGCGCATCAGCATTCATGTGAGAGGGTTCTAATTAGGTGAGGCCAACACAAAAATGGTTAAAATCAAGTAGATATATAAACATATGAAAATATTGAAAATGGATGGTCTAAATAATGTGTTGCAAGATGCACTATTTTTAAGACTCAAAATCTTTTGTTTTTATTTATATTCATATATCTCGATGTCGAGATGATCAATTGGAGGAGTTTTCAACATTAAAACAACCTTTTCCAATGGATTTTTGAGGCGTATATTTAGTTTTACATTTTAAGATTGCAACCTTATATAAACTTTTTTCTTACTTAAATTATCCAAAAAAGAGTCTCTCTCCACACGTTCAAAAGAATCCTCCATTTTAAAAGAAAAAAAAAAACAATGATTCTCCAATAAATGAGAGGTGCAAAAGAGCACAAGACAAAATAGAAAAGCAGTAAAATTACAAGATAATCAAAGAAAAATAAATAAATCAAATTTCCTTACCAGCTCCGGAATTTAAATTGGGAAACAAAAATAATTCCAATTTGTCAATTTAAAAAACTCTGAGAATTTCCCACATGAGAATATGAATATTTAAAAAAAAAAAAAACATTGGATATTTCTCTCTGTTTTAGGTATAGTTAAAGCTATGATATCCCCTTATATCTTGTAAGTAATGGGTTTTAAAGAGGAAGCAAGGCACATGACAATAAAGTACAAGAAGTTCAATGGGCAAAAGGGGAAAATCCAAAGAAAATACGGAAGAGAGCTTGTTATCTAAAATATGAGCTTCTTCCGGAGTAAAGCATCATCTTGAGTGAAAAAAAGACACGAGTCATAAGTAAATCGGCTATTTTTATGGCCCCCATTCATCGTCCAATCTAAAAACCTAAAAAAAGCTACATCTCAACTCCAATCGGGAGAGAGGTGACTTGAAAATTGAGAGGACAAGATTTTGTAGAAAGCTTAGAGAGAGAAAGATGGGAGAAAAAAATGATTTTTTTGGGGTAATCAGTCACGAGTTTTGTTTTGGGTAAAAAGTCACGAGTTTTTTTTGTTCTTCTTGTCGTGAATAGGGGTTTCAAGCATAAAATTGAAAAATGGGATGGGGTAGCCGGTGAGAGAGAGATTTGATATCGTGATTGGAGCTACATCTGACTAAAACCGCCTTAATCCTGTGTATTGAAAACACATAGGATCGTTTCCTGTTTATAAATGATTATATAATATATAATAGAATATGATTATTATCTTCATAGGTGAATATATAATTTTCAAATGATAATAACCATTATTATTTATAGCTTATGCCTAGCCATCAGATCTTGATCGGGTGGTTAACAACATATGTTACCATATGAATTCTTATATTTTTCCTACCAATCGGATCGAGGTAAAATTTGGGCAATTGAACTGCGCACCATATAAAAAATATAAGAATTAAAATGACCGAATTACACCAGCATTTTTAGGGTATTTTGGTCACTTTAAATTTTAAAAAATATTTGTTTTATATTTTTCGTTGTGGCCCAACTTTCTACTGCACACAACTAATTTTTCATCTCGATCTTATTTGTAAAAAAATTATTAACTAACGGGTATTTTCAACCACCCAATCAAGGTCTAATGGTTGGGAGGCAACCTATATTATTATTCATTATATGTATAAGCTATTGTTAGTTGATTCTTATAAAATTGCACGTTACAATTAATATAAAATTTAATTAATATTATTGTATTTATTGTTTTCACATATAATATTAATAGATTATTTAATTTGATTAGAATGTACTATTGGAGAATAAGCCGATTATGCCTGTACCAAACCCGGCTAAAGGAGGAAATTGTTTTAGGTAGGGCAGTTGTCTCCTACTAGGCTACCATTTCCAAATGCCTCTCTCTCTCTCTCTCTCTATTTCTCTCAAACTGCACTGAAGAACACTCACCCTCTCAAAAATTCATCTCCTTTGAGAAATTGCACGAGGAAAGGCAATATCATTTTAGGAACATTTTCTTTCATCCTCTTCTAGATCTTATGATACTTTTAAGGTTTATCTTTACTCACTCAAAATAAACCCTCCTCTTTCAATTTTATGGTCAACACCCAAACAAAAATTTCCTTTTCACTGATTCTAAAACCCCAGGTTTCCACCAACCATGTATAATGGTATAGGGTTACAAACCCCATAGAGTTATGGAAATAATGGGTACATAAAGAGAGAGAATTTTTCGTGAAGCCAAAGAGCACTAGGGTTGAGACCAAATAGTTGAGAAATCCCTAGCTGATTAGGTTTATATAGAGGAGGGGATTTTTGACAAGTTGCATGAGGAAAAAAAAAAAGTTTGAAGTGGAAGTTGAAAGACTAAGGTTCATGGAAGTGACACCACCAAGAAGCAAGTTCATTTTGTGGTTCTTAAACCTATTAGGATTTTAAGGATTTGATGCCATTCATTTACTATATGTTTGAGGGCTGTTACCTTGATTCCTTTTGTCTTTGTTAACTTGCATACATTTTTTTAACCACAATTGTGCTATCTTTTACTCTCTTCTTTGGATTTTCTATATACTCTATTGAAATGTTTTAGATTGGGCTCAGTACTTTATGTTTATGGCTTTAGAAATCAACATAATGGTTAGTTATTTCAAACTAAAGAATCAAGCTAATGGTTGATGTTGAAGTGTTTGATTTTATTCCTTAGTAAAGTTTGATCTTTTAGGTGCATATTTTGTCTCATACACCACTTTTGTATAAACTCTTTTACCACGATACAATTTTGCATTATGTTATAATCACTAAAATATAATATTACCAATATAAAGATGAGAAAGAAAACAATGAAGACAAAGTCTTTTATAAGATCTATTTTGTAAAAATATGGAGCCAGCGAGGATGTTAGAGAGGGAGGATAAGTGTATCTGCATGAGGTCCTAAGAAGGTTGAGGGAGAAAATAGGAGAGGATACCGGTACAAAGTCCAAAATAAAAATAACAAAGAAAAATAAAGTAACCCGAGTTTTGCATGCCCCAACTTCATTTTTTACTTCTTTGAGATAATCCCCACTGTAGGGACGATGCGGACCTGTAGGGCAACAATAACCCTACTTATTGTAATAGAACTGAAACCCTATCAAAATATTTTCCTCCCTAAAATGCTCTCCTTAAATGATCACTCTCTCATCTCCTTGAATTTTTTCCATTATCGAAATTGCCTTTTACATTTCAAAAAAGTATTTTTCATACCATTTGTTTTCCATTTTAGTGGTTTTTTTTAGTAAGCTTAGGTTTATTCTAGAAATTTCTTTAAGGTGGGAATATTTTTAGATAGAAAATATTTTGTATGTTACAAAATATAGTTGTTATTTTGTTTTGTTAGGCATATTAGAAGGCATTTTAATGTTTAGATTGTATTTGCTTTTGCAAGTTGAGTACAACACCATTAATTAAGAAGAGATATTTATCAAAAGGGGAAAATTTATATAGAGCCGAGGCTCTAAACAATCAAATTAAAGTTTGCCTAAAAAATTTCACTAGAAGAGGTCGTTTTGATGTCCAAATGTCCTCACATTGATCATCTGAACATCAAGATGCATGAATATTTGAAAAAAATGGATTTCAAGTTTTGGAAATAGTGTATTTTCATAACACATTTTTGGACCGTCAATTTTCAAGATTTTCAAGTTTTCATAGATCTGTCGATCTACACTATTTTTAAAGCTTTAAACTTTATAAATAATATAAAAAATATATTTTAAGACTATCACAAATATTTTTAGTATTGAAACCACATTTCTCGATACTATTTGAAGGTAGGCTCTAATTTGATTGTTTAGAGCCTATCTTCTATACAAACCGCGCCCTTATCAAAATACACCACACTTTTCAACTATTTAATATTTTACTACTATTCCAAGTTAAAAGCATGTATATTTTGATAGGCATTTTGAAATTAAATCAAAATATATTGGTAAAATGTTAAATAGTTAATATCTTAGGTATATTTTGATATATTCCTGATTAATTAATTGGGTTTGTTGTTTCGTAGAGGTAATGTTTCTAGCTAGTGCCTTTATGACGATGAATTTTTTATACCTTGTCCATTAATTAGAAGATTATTAGGTATTTTCATATACATGTTTTTTTTGAAACTAGTGTCGATTAATTTAATTATTTTTTTAAAAAAGTTCTGTTAGGGTATTTCCTAACGGCACTTAATATTTTTAGACACTTGATACCCTTACCGTACTATATAGTCACTTTTTTGTCTAAAGATACTTTAGATAATTAATCAATAGTAAAGTAGAAATTATTGATATAAAAAAAACATTATCTATACGAGGAGTAATATCATCCACATGGAGCAATGATTGATTCTTAAGTACTAGTAAAATGCCAATAGTTTATTATAGAAATATCTATTCTATCCATCCAATAACTAAAAATGCCTTTACTCAAAAAAAATTTATATTACAAAACAAAGAACAATGAGTAGTTCAAAAATAATAAGTACACTAAGAAAATACTCATATATACGAGTATCCTCACTTAATCCTTTAAAGAAGTGGATTGTATGCAACGAGACCAATTATCTTTGGTACAAGGTCACAATTATCTATAGCCGTTAGATATGAATTTTGATAGCTTGGATATGTCACAAAGTCTTTTTTTTTTAAACTTTGAACCTAATTAATATAACAAATACAACCACCAAATTTTACATCTGACCATCCATATTGATTGTAATCTCCTAATACCAAATATGAACGGTCTCAACTCATGCTTCTCTTTTTAAAAAATATATTATTATCCATCGTATAGCTCTCTCACCCATGCTGCGAATGCCTTTTCTTTAATCATTTGAGATTGGTGGACACCCAAATTGCCTTTTTTTTCTTTTTTTCTGTAAATAAAGATAACTTTTTTCTCACTTGCAAAAAATACAATTTTTGTCTCCACCAAGTAACACATGATAAACCCAAAATGTGGTGGTCTTCCAAACTCTCCGTATTTGTAGGTAGTACCATGTGAAAAAGTTACACATGACAAATTGTGATGAATATTTTAGAAAAACAAAAAACTATAGTCCATTTATAATGGAACCAATCTTTAGTAGGAATTCTCTCTAGCTCTCTTAAAACTTGCAAGAACAGGGAAGTGATTTTTTTAAAGATTTATTTCTTTTTTGTAGGAATTAGTTCCATCTCTCTTTAAACTTAGGAATAGGTGAAAAATATCCTAACCTAAAATCCTGTGAGAATACTTGTGAAAAGATTTCAATCCAAAACAAGGAGCATTCTTTTTAGCATCATAATCTTTTTAGCATTTACTTTGTATATGATATAAATTAAAAACATTAGAATATCATTTAGAGGTTGAACAAGACGAACATCAAATAGAAATTGACATTGGAAGTTCCCATCCGATCGTACAAATAAGGACTTGGGGTGCCAGAGAAGGAAACTATTTTGATAGGACTGCAGCCTTATCAAAATAAGTAAATTCTCACCTCAAAATTCTGAAAATTGTAGTTTTGATGATGAGACTTGGTCATATCGGCCTTGATTATTATGGTTTTGAAAAAAAAAAAAGATTTCAAGCCTTAAAAGTAATATATATTGTAACACTTTATTTAAACTGTCAATTTTATGGATCTACAAGATATATATCATTTTTTGAGCTTCAAATATCATAGTCGGTGTTAAAAAATGATTTTAGAGCCATCATAAAGATTTTCAATACCAAAAATGCTTCATGGACAAGGATTCAAGGTGCGACATTACGCTGTTTTCATCTCTGTTTTCATAAAACCAGGCCTTATAGGAACTGCATCCTTTAAAGCGTTCATGGGCGTGTTGATTTTTTATTGTACAAGTAGTTTTCTTTTTGTTATTTGTTAGTTTAGCAGTAAGTTAAGTTTGTCTGATTCAGTATAAGTTTCGATGCATTTTTCTCCTTTTCTTCTTAAACATATTTTTGAACACGATAGAATCGTGCATAGGATGATCTAATTGCTAGTTTGAAATGGCATCCTTACAAATAAGGTTTTGTCACATGTATGGGATTAATATTAAGTCATGTACTTATATAATCCTTAATTTTTTTTTTTATTTTCGAAGTAAAAGAATTATGACAGTATAAAAGTTTCTTATACTTTTTAATTTTAATTATCAAATTTATTTTTTTAAAATTATTTATGCCAAGCTGAAGGTATGAATTTTAAAATTATTTACAATTACACGTTTAAAAATTGTAAATATTTTTGGATTTCTTGTTTCAAATATAATTTCAGGATTTTATGTCCTTTTATGAATATTTCTTTTAAATAAGCTCTTTTTGCATGTCAAAGGAGGTTTTTCTGCCTTTTTCCTTTTAATGAGCCTGGATATGTCCAATTAATTTCACTTAAAGTTTTTCCTTATCGTTTTATCTACAACTTTTTCTCATTCTATAATCAATCATGGTATTCTTTTGAACATTTTCTATGATCAATCATAGTAGTCTTGACGTCTTGTGTTTATTCAATTTCTAAAATAACATTTTAGATATTTTGTATTCGTTGTAGTTTTTTATTGTTCTCCATTCTTCACTTATGTAGTTTCATTTATCTATGGCACTTAGTCTTTAAAAAATCTTTCTCCCTCCCTCTCTCTCATTCTCTTCTTTCCTCAAGAAATGAAACTTCTTTTTCCTTGGGCAAAAGAGTTCCCCTATTTATAAGAATGGAACTCAAGACATCATGTTGTGGCATCCCGCCGCCCTGACCACTCAACTTTGAAACGTTTTTTTAGATAGTTAAATAAAAATCAATCTTGAGATATAATGCTGCCAAATGTCAGTTACTAACTACGCAAGACTGCTTCTAAATGTTAGCTCCTAACTATTAATTCTTGAGGCGACTCTGACCTAACCTCGAGCCTATTCCTATTTCAAATGCAACTCCACATGCATGGGCTGCGGGCTAGTATTTTAAGCAAATATGAGATTATATAATATGCTTCATGCGATAAAGGTAGCAACATGGTATATGAGACATTACCATTGAAAGTTGGACTAATGATCAAGCACAATGTATATAAATTAGTTAATTTTTTATTTTTACACCGGCAAAACTACTCACAATGTCCAATTACAAGTAAACTACTCTTGAAAACAAATAAAAACTAGTTCTCAATTGTTACCACTTCAAATACAACTCTTTATTTAACAATCAAAACAAGACTTATTGCTTTATGGTAAGAGAATACAACTATTTATTCAACAATCAAAACAAAGACTTATTGCTTTATGGTAAGAGAATAGCAAATCATAAATAAAGATTTAAAGAAGTAAAATTATCGAAAATTACCTCAATACACCCCATGCTGAGTCGTCTCCTTCCAATGGTGTTCGGGATCTATGATTGGTCTCTTGATTCTCCTATTATAGCAAAAACCCTCTTAATGACATATGGATCTCAATCTATAATCAACTACGCAAGGCCTCATGCCTTAGTCTTGCTCAAGCCCCTTTGGCTAGATCTTTAGAGTGATGAGAGATAGACATCAAATAGAGAGGGAGAGATCTACTAGCAAGATGATCCTCTCATTTGCTACCAAAAATAATTCAAACTACCACAAGTTGACATTAGCTTGGGTGTGCCACCTAGAAACGAGAGAGAAATTACTTCGGCATGCCCCTTTGGCTTGGGAGAGATTTTGGTTGGGAAGTGCCCTTTTTAGAAAAACTTGGGAGAGATCTTAAAGCCTAGGTGGGGGCGAGATCTTGAAGCCCCAGGTGGGGCGTGCCATCTATAGAGAGATCTTTGAGAGAGAGATAAACCCTTCAAGAGAGAGATAGAATAGGTGCAGAGATTTATGAGGTCGGAGAGCCTCATTTTATAGATTTTTCTATGCCTTATGGTTTGCCATAATTCATAGGACCAAATTTTGAGTGTCGATTTAGAGAGACTTGTAGGGTGATAGATGTGAATCATTCATCCATTTGATCCATCATCAAGATTTACATGGATGTGTTAGAGCTTTATCTTTTATTTCTTAAATCTATTCCTATCAAATAAATAAGAAAAATATATCTCTTACTTTTATTTTAATATATCAATTCTTTATTTCTTGAGCCATGCAATATTGATTCACAAGATTTATTAAATATTTCTAACATTTGATAAGTTGGCTATATCCAAAAAAAAAAGCCAACCAACAAGGGGATAACTGTCACCTAACTTGGTGATCAAGTTAGTCTCTATGGGTGGGGCGTGCCACCCTTTGGTGGCCACATGTGGGCCACACCCAATTCCCACATGTGCCAAATTGGGCCCCCATATTTTATAGAGGATCCTACATAATAATTTTAAAATATTTTATTTGAATTTAAAATTTTAAATCTCATATTCATTTAAAACATTGGAAAATAATTTTTTTTTAATTTATAAATCTAAATGACAAAAATAAAATATCAGAAGATTCAAAAAAATTCAAATAAATATTCTAAAAATTATATAATATAAAATTAATTAAAATTAATTAATTATGATGAGAATCGTATATGTTAAATCTAAAAATTTATCAATATACATGAGCACTTCACCTTCAATTATAGACCACGATCAACTTAGCTTTTTCAAATTGATCCAGCAGTTCTCATAACCCACAGTCCACTGCAGAGGCTTATAATTGGACCACTAAAGTCAGCCAATAGACTAGAGGACGCAATCTCATTCTATGGATTTCAGGTTCTTCTATAGAGACAAAAACTATGGTCTCCCAGACCATGATGCAACCACGACTCTATGGTGCATAGGGGTAATCTCGCATATATGTACATGCTTTACTGTCATTGATGAATCTTAATACGACTATCTATATACATCCCGTGCGATGATAAAACAATGATGTTTTAGCCCTGTCTCTAAAGGTTATTCATCACACGTAAGAGCCATGCAGTCCTTGGGCTCTCATCCGGGCATACTCCGACCTCATCAAGGGCTAAGCTACTAAACCCTCATAAGTTAGATCCCTATGCCCAGGTATCTTGGGTTTTTCCAAAACTTGGCCGCCCTAGCACATCGAGCCTAGTTTCAGTATCGGTAAATTACATTTGCCTAGTATGATCCATAAGGACCACACTCCCACTGAGTTTATAGTTCACTATATAAAATGCTTATACAAGTTCTCATAAAGCTTTTAATGACCACATAAACCCAACAACCATCTCATCAATATATTGAGGATTAGGGGTTGGGAGTAGATCTCGACAAAAATGTTACCTAAAACAATTGCGCTTTCCACTCTTCCTCTCCCATTGTCCAACCAGGTAAACGGATGAAGACGTGCCTCATGACCATATTGTTATTATAAGCACATGGACCATGTTATACTTTCCCAAAATGACATGAACAATTAAATTAGACAATGACCTCCCTAGAGGGCCATGTTATGATACACTTCCACTTAAATTGTACTCCTAACGAATAAAGTTTCATTAAATCAAATCAAACAATGATACCTCTAATTGCCCATGTGAGGAGCACAATGTAAGCAGTGAGGAGAAGGCCAAGCATATGATGATATGATATTCCTTTCTCTTTTTCAAAGCTAATGATCAATAGATGTGGTCAGGCATTTGTTATTCAGTGAGAGAGAGGGAAAGTGATGGAAGTTTATGAGCCAAGTCTTTGAGTTTCAACTCATTGTAATTTGGATTCCATTGTCTGTGGTCACTTTTTGGTTTTTATTGTCTCAAAGGGATTGTAATGTTATACATGAAGGGGTTCATATCCTTGCTGACGGACTTCGAACTACACCAGGGTAAAAAACAATGTTGTTCAAAATCTAGGTGTAGATGGTCTCAACAGAGTTTCCGAGGTGCCAAACATGTGCATTTAAATCGAAATATGGGTGGCTAAGCATTGACAATCTAGGTCGCTCGATCTAGGTCTCTCTGGCAATGATGGAGCTAAGTGATAAAAGATGGGCTGGGCTCATGTTTGGCAAGCTTTACAGCTCCTATTGGAGTATCAACCAACTACGACTTGAGACTTTTGGCATTAGTAAAGGGCATTATTTTTACAAGAGTTGGTGTGTAACATGATAATTGCAGAATTTCGGGCTAAGTTGAAGGTATATCCAAACCTTGTTTTTAGTTGTCTTTATGAGCAATCACGAAAACATTCACTCTTCAATAGTATTGGAAGAGTTTATTATTATTATTATTATTATGCCAAATCAGCAAGGTTCCATTTAATCATGAATAGTGATGTGCCAAATTGATTTATCACCCATTTAGTTGCAAATCATAAGGCAGTTTTAAAGACATGATGTGCAAGTGGAGCTTTATTTAGCATTGTTGCTTGGCTTAAAGGATAATTTGGTTCCAATGAAAATTCCAAACTGTCTTGGCCAATTGTTTTATCATATGGAGTTCATTGATTGTTGGCATGTTGCTCATGTTTATGGAAAGGTGAATCAAGTAGTGGAAATGGCCCATTATTTGGACAACAATTGATCTCCAATGGCCGCGGATAAGATTCGATGACTTAACAGGCCTATCTCAACCGTTCGTGGCAATGACTCATCTCAAGGGTTTGTGAATAAGTTCGACAGTTGATTACATATCTGCGTACCCCACACTATACTCACAATTAACACATGTTATTTCTTTTCCTTAGGTTAGGTAGGAAAGGGTCATTCCTGTGCTGAAATCCACCATAGTCCCTACTTGTCTATTTAGAGTGTATCCTCATTTAAGCATATAACATATATCATTATCATCAGTGCCTTGTCCCAAGTGATTGGAGTAAGCTAAAGCATATGAGCATGTATAGGAACTTAAAAACACTAAAACTGAGAGGTACTATGTATCTGTATCTCCTTGTGAAAAAGGAACAGTGCTGATTCAACGCAAACCGTTCAATTTTTGGATGTTCGGATAGGTAATGAGGAACTTAAAATCTCCCTCTTTTTTTATTTTATTTTTGAAAATTCTTATTTGGTTATTGTAAAGTGGACCAGAAAATACTAGGTCAAGAAGATCCTCCTAAGTCGGTCATTCACCTGAGGTAGCAAGTGCAAAATCTCCCAAAACCAATATAACAAGATAAACAGGAGCATCCACCATCCGTGCTTCTTGACATACGGAGGAGATGGTGGTCGTTTGCTAACAAAAAATGAGAGACTAAAGGAAACCAACAATTCATCTCGATCGTCCAATGGGGAGAGTGATGAATATAGCATATGATATATCTTGCTATCCCTTTGATACTAAATCTTAATGTACATTGTACATTTTTCCAGAATATTAAATTTATGACTATTGAATTGGATTCGAGTATAAAGTTGAGAGCACCTTCAACTGATTCCTTTACCCATACAAATAAAAAAGAGAAAGGATTGATCAATAATTTAGCAGCAATATGATCAGTGATTGGCACGTGAAAATATGACAAGCAAATAAATCTATTCATTCAACTTTGATGAAGAAAAGTGGGGAAATTCCCCAATATCATATTTTCACAAAAGAAAGCAAAAGATGCAAAAAAGAAATAAAGGAAGGTCAAAATCGAATTCAATTCCCCAAAGCCACCTTTGCTTTGGAACCAAGGAAAGAGGAAGCAAACAAAAAATGACCAAGGCACGCTAGATCCCCATCTTTCAAATCCTTTTACAAAAGGTATCTGATTTTCTCGAATTATTTAATCGCTAAAGGTTTTGTTCTCTCTTCAATCATTTTCATTTTTAGTCGTATTTTTTTGGGTCTCTTTTTCCCATGAATTGCAAGGTATGGAGAATATAGCTCTTTCCATTCATTAATGGGCAAGGGAGGGATATAGAAATAGAGAAAATATCTCTATACCTTTTAGTTTTAGGTTTCATTTAACAATAGATCAAAAGTTTTAAAAGATATCTTGAGGCATAAAATTGTAAATTTTATGTCTTCTAACTCCCTCTAATTTAAACTTGTTGTTTTGGGCCAAACAAATCTAAAAAGACATGCCTTTTCTAAAACTATTATCCCTTTCTAAACCTCTCTCCCTTCATTTTTTCTCTCTCCCCATCTGCCAAACCGACGTTTTTTCTCTTCCCATTTGCCAAACCCCTCTCCATATTTCCCCATTTTTTCTACCCATGTCTCCAAATGGCAGAACCCAATTTGACTGCCAGCCCATTTGAAAGCGTAGAGGATGTGTTTTGGGAACCTTTGAAAGTTGAGCAAATGTCTTTTGATAACCATATCTATATTGGTTCCTGAAAATATTTTTTGACGTATATTGAAGCTTTGTGCTTCATCTCTGTTCTCCATATAATTTTAAATATTTATGTTGCAGAGAAAGTGCTGGGTGGGAAGAGAGAGTGAGAGATAGGGGGAAAGAAAAAGAATGGGAAATACAGAAAAAAAAAAAGAGGACAGGGAGAGAAAAAATGAGGGAAAAAATAAGTGGAGAGAGAGAGGGGGGTTTGGGAGATTGGGAGAAAGAGATTGGGAAGAGGACACAGAAGAGAGAGAGAGAGAGAGGGAGAGAGAGAGAGAAATGGGAGAGATAAAAAGAATGAGAAATATAGAAAGAGAGATAGGACTGTCAGAGAAAAATAGTGGAATATGGAAAGAGAGAGAACTGGGAGAGAAAAAATAGGGGAATAGAGAGAGAGAGAGAGAGAGAGAGAGAGAGAGGTTTGGGAGATGGGGAGAGAGAGGACGGGAATAGAAAGAACGGTTTAGGCAAAGATGATTTTTTTTAAGTTTGACGGGAGGAGAGAGAGAGTGAGAGATACAAGAAGAGAGAGAAAAGTTGGGATATATATGTGAAGAGAGAAATGATTGGGTTTAAAAAAAATATGTATTTCTCACATTTGTTTAGGTTAAAAAATAGGTTTAAAGTGGCTAGGGGTTAGATGATATCTCTTGAAACATTGAGTTTATCAAAAATGAAACCTAAAAATAAGAGATATGGAGATATTTTTTCATAAAAATATAAGATTATTCATTAATACATGGTCCATCCAAGCTGGCACTGAATGAGTGATCAACTTGTAGAGATTGTTGAAGATCTTGTAATTATTTTGTGGATCATATCATATATAGAAAGCATAGTATTTCATGTGTATTATTTATTGTACCCTATCTTACAGCAAGTTAACATGTTATATAAATTTTTCTTTGGGTGAACCAGTGAGGATATCGGGCCCCTACCCATTTTACTAAAAATCAAAATGAATATTACATGAAAAATAATTAAAGAACCCTTAGCAAGGGAACACTAGCAAGATCAGATAGAATGAAATGCATTACAAATTTGGGGGGACGAGTACGCCGCACCGTTGCTTCATTCATAAAAACCGTTGCTTTGGCCAAAGAATCTGCATCCATATTGGCCTTCTATAAGCGTGTTGGATCTTCCCTTGCTATTCAACAAAAGATGCAAGCTTAGAAATACAGTTAACTACAATTAATTGCAATCTCCATGGAGGCTTACAACGACGATTCATAGAATCGACAAGAAGTCTAGAGTCACTTTCAATAAGAAGAGGTGCACAGTTCAACTTTGTTGCCACTAAAATACCCCTATCAAGGCATGTAATTCAATTGTGTTATTAGAATTGGTACTCAATAGAACTGCAAAAGCCGCAATGAATCTATTTGCATCATTTCTGATAATTCCACCATAGCCAGCACTACCCGGATTCTGCCTAGAAGTCCCATCAATGTTAAGTTTGAAAAAGCCTAAAAGAGGAGACAACCACGCCACCTAAATATGAATTTGGGGGGTACCAGATTCCAATGAAGGTTCAGGTTAGATGCTATATTGAATTCATAGGAATGGAAGGCACAATTTTTAACTTTGGCTAGCAATCTAACCCAATAAAAAATGCATCTCAAGAGAAACTCTATGAAAATGCGTCTTAAGAGAAACTCCCTAGGCATATTTCCGCCACCATGGACTTGAGAATTCCGGTTGATCTAAAGGCTCCAGAAATCTATTTGGCCATCAAGGTCATTGTGGTCTGCTCGAGGGGGAACCACTTCATAAATCTAGTTAGAATAGATCTTCAGATAAATATTGATATCAACGATAACTTGGCTTTGATACCATGTCAAACACACATTAAAACATAAAGAAAAGCTTGTATCCATTCATTGTTATCAACATGTATATCTATAACCAAAAGTAAATTACATAACAAGTTAACTTACATAATAAAATAGAGTACAATAAAATATACACATATAACATATTATACTTTCTTTACATGTTATGAATTTATGATACACAAAATAATTACAAGATCGTCAACGATATTTGCACAACTAAAGGGTACATGCATTTCTTATTAGCATGATACTTGGACTGATGTTTCTTTTGGGTGAAAACTTGGACGGATGGTCACGAAGGTAATGAAAGCATGTGAAAGATTCCCGTTAAAAAAAAACAGAAAATAAGAGAAAGCATGTAAAAGATTCTGTGCACTCGCAGGAACAATTCTTCCATTGACTCCCTGTGGTAAAAAACCTCAAATTTGGGTATATAACCTCATAATCAACTGCAAAAAAGAAAGAAAAAACAGAAAAAAGAAAAGGAAAAAACTACTCCCAAGCCTAAAACTTTAACGAACTACTCCCGAGCCTAAAAATTTAACGAACTACTCACCGAGCCTAAAAATTTATCATCATATTGAATCAAATCTAAATATTTATGAAATTAAAATTTTCTTTTTAAAAAATAATCAGCAGATGACTTTTGAGATGATGAAGTAGTTAATATTGACAGCCAAAAAATACCAAAAAGAATGTACTTTTGATATCTTGGATTGGCTTATTATTTTCTTGGTGGGCGCAGTAGAGATGTGTAGCCGGAGTTTTATGTGATCGCAACATACCAATAAAGCTGTGGAGGAAGATCTATAGGACAACTGTGAAACCAAGTTTGCTTTATGGGACAGCATGTTAGGTGGTCAATAAATAACATACCTATAAGATGAGTGTAGCTGAGATGTGAATGTTGAGATGGATGAGTAGCAAGACAAGAAGGGATAGGATTCAAGATGAATGCATTAAGGAGAACCTAAATGTGACTCCAATAGGTGATAAGATGAGAGAAAATATACTTAGGTGGGTTGGCCATGTATAGCATAGGCCTAATATAATACATGCTAAAATGTGCGAGTTGGTTTAAGTGGAAGGCTAAAACAAGGCAAGAGATAGGCCCAAAAAGACATGTTTGGAAGTAGTGAGAAAAAATATGGGGATTTATGGCCTCATTGGTAGTATGGTCCTTGATATTGCAGAATGACAGACCATGATTCTTATAGCTAATCATAAATAATTGGGAAAAGGTTTTGATGATGATGGTGAATTAGCTGATGACTTTCAAGTAGACTCCAAAATATCAGATCGAAAAAATCCTCCGAACTGACTCTTTCCATAATAGAGGAATGATGTAGGAAAATAATAATAATAAAAATAAAAATAAAAATTGAGAGATTATATACCATCTCTCAGGATCTGTAAATGTGTCTAAGCCAATGATCTTGTCACAAGACCCAAAATCAATTTATTTACTCAATTTACCATATCTTTGTTTACAGCCAAATCCAAGAGAGTTTTCATTGGAGAGACCTTTTCTGATCTGAGCTCCAAACTAGTTAAAATATTGAAAATTAGTAGAGACTGCAAGGCCAGTCGAATTACAATCTGAAGTCAATATTGATAGATCGATTTTCTCCTCATATTGTTGGTAGCGGCATCTGATTTCTACGTCAAAAACACTTGTAGACAGATCTAGAAATAGCTAAAAACCAAAAGAGAGGGAGATGGAGAACTTACATGCTTATCAGAAAATCAAAACCTGCCACAACAACTTCTAGAAGCTTCTAGAAAATTCTAGGGTATTTTGGAATTTCTGCGAGGACCATTTTGAAATTTCTTTTAAACAATATTATTTGGATCATAACTTTCAAACCTTAAATCGGATTCAAGTGAGACTTGAACATTTGGAAAGTTATTGATCTCCTCTTCAATTTAGAATCAAATTTGGCCCAAATTGAAAAAAATTTAAGAGCTTTATAGGGATAGGATTTTCGGGTATCGATTCTAGGTTTTAGAGTGTCAATTCGATGTCCGGGTTGGTGTTTTATTTTTATTAGGCTCATGATTATTTATAATGGCTATTTGGGGTATTGGGAAAGCTTTGAGTTTAAATCCAAAAAGTTGACCAGGGTTTACTAGGCTGTTTTGGTCCTTAAGGTTCACTTGCCTGTTTTGGGTCCCTAAGGTTCAAGAACTTGAGAAACATTGCCGATTTCAAAATTGGTGTTTACACTCCTTTACAAAGAGAGACATATTTCTTTAAATACAACTACAAAAGAACTAAAAATAAAAAATATATAAGAAACCCACAAACTCTCTGTGGCCTATGTCTCTCTATCTCCTATGTTTCTTTCTTTCTCTTCCCTTCTCAACCCAACGTGAGCCCCATAACTGCCTACCTAATCTTTTTTACCAACTAACTACTAATATCCAAATCCTCAAAAAAAAAAAAAAAAAAAAAATCCCATTCTACAACCTTTAAGTCTCTACAATTAAAAGAGAGACAAAATAACCTTATAAAAAACTAAAAACTCAAATAACATCCTTTGTTTTCTGATATCTAGAAAATATAAAATTAAAAATTGAAAAACTCCTATTTTTATTTGCACAAGGAAATGTACAAGATGCTCCAAAGGAGCATGCTACACACGTTTAGGACCGATTACTCTTAAGAAAATCGCAAAACACTGGAGCAACCCTACAAGGATCACCAATGTTAATCTTTTACACCATGATTGGGTTTCCTTATGATAATAAAATAAGAAGAATCTTTATAAAGAAATTTATTTTGTATGTTATTATTTCCACCCAGCTTTTCCTTCTTGCTCGGAGCTGCCTCGCAATAGTTATTCCCTAGTAACCATGAGGCTTCACATTGGCAACGGGCCAACCGAGCTGCCCAGCACGGCCCGGACTAGGCTGAACTGGTCATAACTCATAGCCCCAAGCCCCACTTAGGGCTCGAGGTCTTTCCTACGTGTTATGATTCGGCCTTGGCTAGGTTCAAGCAAGACTAGCCCATTGGAAATTTAAAATAAAAAGTACAAGGAAAAAATAGGGCTGGGCAAGCCCTTGCTCCAGCCCAGCCCTACCCGATCGTTGGACCAAGGTGGCCCAGCCCTCCAGCCAAATATTGTAGCCCTGGAATTAATTTTTTAAGGGTTTTTTGATAAGGACTGTGTAAATGTTACCAAAATTTATTTAATGGTCTATAAGATTTTACCAGAAGGTACCACCCCTCAAATTTTTTTTTTTTCAAATTATGGTCCGGTTCGATGTTTAAACATCAAATTGGGTTTTTTTACTTTTTTGTTTTTTACTTACTTTTATAGGGTAGTTTGATTTCCAAAGTATTGAAACACCGAATTTGTAGGGTGGTGTGATAATAGAAATTTTTATATTTATTTAGTTGAGCCAATTAAAATAAGATATAATCCAATACCTATAGTCTTAAATGTGGAGGAAGAACCTACATCAATACATGAAGCCTTGGCATCACAAAATGCAATATTTTGAAGATAAGCTATAATAGCGAAATAGATTCCATACTTTCAAATAAAACGTGAAAATTGTTAGTCTTCCACTTGACTCTAAATGGATAAATTGTAAACGGATTTTTAAAAGAAAATGAAATGTTGATGGTTTTATTAATGAATACATGGCAACATTACTGGCCAAAGGATTTAAACAAAAAAAAAGCATCAATTATTTTGACACATGCACATGTAGCAATAATTGCTACTATACCATTTGCTTTTAGCAATAACTTCTATTAACCATCTAGTCATACATCAAATGAATGTAAAAATTACTTTTTTAAACAGTGACTTCGATGAAGAACCTAAAGAGGATGCCATGCCATGTCGAGAGAGCAAAGTCTGTAAATTACTTAAATCTATTTATGGACTTAAACAGGCACTAAAACAATGGCATAAAAAATTTGACGTATGTGTTGATGTCAAAAGAATTAAGAGAAATGAGACTAATAAATATGTATATAGTAGGTAAATAAATTCTTTATGTACTATAATATGCCTATATATAGACGATATGCTAATCTTTTACACTAATATGAAGACTGTGGAGGAAACTAAGAGATTCCATGCATCTAACTTTGATATGAAGGACTTGGGAGAGGCTGATGTGATACTTGGCGTCGAAATGACCCGTTCCCCATACGGTGTAAGTATTTTTATGGTTAGCTATCCCAAATAAGATTCTGATAGTGGATAATTTGATTAAGAAGGGTAAAGTTTTACCTAACATTTGTTGATGTGTAAAGCGGATGAGGAATCTGGGTAGCATCTTCTCATCCACTGCCACGCTACTTCAAAAAGTTGGTACTGGTTATTTGGGCTACTTGGGGTTCATGCTTCACTACCCCAATCTGTGATGGGTTTAGTGTCACAGTTAGCGTTTAATCATTTACCTTTCGGGGGTATTTTGGTGTGGCAAATAGTGAGAGGGGTTACTCTATGGGAACTATGGAAAAAAAGAAATAGGCTAACTTTTGAAGGGGAGAGTTTATCTTTTGCTAGACTACTGAGTAAAGTCAAATTGTCTATTTGGTCTTGGCTCTCAGTTACTAAAGAGGGTTGGAGCATTTCAAAACCAGATGTTCTGTTGAATTTGCCAAATTTGTTTTTGATGGGTAAAGTAAAGATGAGATCAATGAATATTTGGGTGGCACCAGAGAGTGGGAGATTTAAGTTAAATTTTGATGGGAGCTCTCTGGGCAATCTAGCTTTGGTAGACATTGAAAGTGTGATGCGAGATTGTTTTGGAGAGGTCATCTTTTCATATGTTGGTCCTATTGATATAACCACAGCTAACCAATCGGAGTTATTGGCTCTGTTGCAAGGGTTAAAAATTTTTATCCCTTGAAACATCGGGAGTAGCTGCATTATTGAAGGAGATTCTATGGGCACAATTAATTGGTGTAAGAAGGAGCAGCGTATTCCATGCGAACTAAGGTCTAGCTGACTGCATATTATGGATTTGGTGGCTCTACTTTCAGTTTCTTTTTGTCATGTCTTTTGCGAGGCAAATTCCTTGGCTGGCTTCCTAGCTAAAGGAGGGGCCTCTTTGTCTGCTCTAGCTATTTCCTCTGATGTAATTTCTTTTGTAGATTTTATAAATAAAGTAATGAATATTTGTCCAAAAAAAAAAAATGGTGAGAAACAAAAAGGAATTAATATTGATTCAATTTTAGTACATTGAGAAAATGCTTCATAAGTTTGAACATATTGATAGTAAGCCAATCTCTAGATAGATCCTCATAATAAGTTAAAAAAGAGAGGAGATGTATAACTTAATTGAATGTGCTAGAGTAATTGGTAGTTTAATGTATGCAATGAGCAACACAAGGCTTGACATTGCATATACCACGGAAAAATTTAGTAGATCTATAAGTTTCGTGGTAGAAAGCATTGTGATGCTATATCTCGAGTATTAAGATACTTGAAAGGAATTTGGAGTGTTGGAAAGAGATAATGATGCTAATCCGAACAAAGAAATCCAAAATTCAATATCAACATTTGGATTAACTTTTACACTAGTAGGTGGTGCGATATTATGAGGGTCAAATAAACATACACATATTTCATGCTTTACTATGGAGTATGAAATTATTTCTTTAAACTGTACTATGAAATTATTTCTTTAAACTGTACTAGTAAGGAGGTAGAATGCCTAAAGAACTAGTTATGTGACATATCTATATTGCCAAAACCAATATCTATGATTACAGAATATTGCAATAATCAAGCTACTTTTGCAAGAACTTGTAATGATGTATATAATGAAAAATTTGTACATATTGTGAAAAGGCATAATTCCATTAAAATGTTAGCTGGAGATAGAGTGATTACTATTGAATATGTAAAGATCAAAGGAAATTTTGATCAATCATTTAACAAAAGGCCTTATGAATAATATAAAAAAGAATTGGGCTAGAATATGTATCTATAGTGGGAACCCAACCTAGTCTTTTGTAACCTCAAAATTCTAGGTTCAATTTGGTAATAACAAGTTGTACATATGACCGAATTGGTCACTAGACGTCAAAATATTGTGAGTATCTAATCTAGGAAAATCCATATGGTGGATAAGTCTAATGATGATATGTATATTAGTAAGTTGAGTTATACTCTTAATATTGTTTATGGATTGTTTATAAGTCAAAGTGTTTGATATTCGGCGGCACTCTTGATAGACACAACTATATAAGTGTAAAAGTGAGGTCACTTCCTATGTGATGAGACTCATCTCAAGAGCACCAATCAAATTGGGATACAAGCACAAGGCTAAAAATATTTTGGCTGCAAAAAGGTACTAGAGTTGGATATTATTTGTGCATTATACTACTTAAATGAGCAACCTAGTTCAAAGTTATAGGCTGTCATGGTACTTGATGGACTTTGTAGTTTATATTCTAAGTGAAGATTCAAATCAAAAGATACCTTCATAGTATCAAAATAATATGTTTTTTTTAATTTTTCAATGTTATTTTGAAATAGTTGAGGAAATGTTAGTATTTTGGTTTTGTAAAATACTTTTGTTTATTTCAAAATAATATAATATTTTGTGTGTTTTTAATAGCTTTTATTTTGTAGAGAGAGAAATGTGGAAGTTTTAAGTCCCATGTTGAAGAGAATAGTGCGGATTGAGTGGTATTAGGGCATTTCTCATACTTTATACTCTTAAAACAAATGTGAGAATGATGGTGCATGTGCAGAGCACACAAAGCGTGTGGCACGATGCATAAGTGTCCACACGCGTGTAAGGGCGTTTGGTGGAAAACTATGCACTTCGCATCGGCACATGAGGCGCCCCTCGCCTGAGCACGTGTTCGGGTGGGGCTCAATGCTCTGTATTGTTTTACGAGCACAGTACGTGTGAGACATCTAACTGCCACTAGCTGTTGATCACAACAGTCGAGATTAAGGATGGCGCATGTAACTACTTAAGCAGTAAATACATTGCATCTTAAAACTCTATATAATGGGTCCTTTTTCCCATTTGTGACATACATTATACATTATTCTTATTACGAATATGCAGAACAAATCACTCATCCCTCTCTCTCTCTTTACTTGTTTTCACTCTCTGACTCTCTAAAACCATAAGCCTCTGGTGCTCTACATAAGGCTTTTGGTTCAGGTGCATAGAACCTCAAAGTGCAACAAGAGACATTCTGTTTTGTTGTATCTCGAGGAAGAATGACCTTTTCTTATACATACATTTTATAATAGGATGTGGTTTTGTATAAAGTTGCAATATTAAACAATCAAATTAAGACGCACTTCTGAATTTTATCTTTAATATAGTTTTGGTGTAAAAAAAAATCTTATGATGGCTTGAGAATCTATTTTCATCTCTAATTATAAAATCTTAAACTCCAAAACTGGTTCAAATCAAGTAGATATATAAACACTTGAAAATCTTGAAAATAGACGGTCCAAATAATGTGTTTCATGATACGCTATTTTTAGGTTTCGAAATCTTGTTTTGTAAACATATTCATAAATCTTGATGTCAAGATGATCGGTTTGAGGGTTTTCCAATATCAAACCAACATTTTATGATGGATTTTTGATGTGCACTTCAATTCTACATTTTAAAGTTACAATCTTATATAAACTTTTTCCTTTATTTTGAGAAAACACTTCTGGGTGCTAAAAAATGGGAAGGAAATTCGCTTATTTTTATATAAATTGTTCTTTTTTATGTAAAACTAAGGAAAAATTATATCAAAAGGCTTATCCACCCCTTATACATGATGAAGGATGTTGGAGACGTTCACTCTTTGAAATAGGAGGTCGCTTTTTGTCGCCAGCAAACAACACTGTTCATAAGCAATTACGGACGTTCGATAGCCCTTTGTGTGAGAATGGTGCCGGGGTCATGATGGTAGTACCACTTGAGATTAGTGGTGGCACAAGTCAGGTACGGCTGGACCTGAACCCAAACCTGAATAGTATTCGAGTCCAGGTTTTGAACCCAGACTCGACCCATCATGTCCAAATGTTGGACCCATACATGTACTCATCGGGTCTCGAGTCTATCCCATCGGGTTCTGGGTTGGGTCGGGTCCATTGCCACCCCTCACTACGAGCTTTTTTTTTTTTGCTATTTTTCACCATCATATGTTTATATTATTGGCAACAAGTTCACAATCACTCGCCATTAGATTTCAAGCCGTTTAATAGCTAAAGATGACTACGAATTCTTATTATATATGATCCTTAATACACCTAATAAATAGGGCTTGTAGTATTTTATCTCCAACAATTTACGAGTATGGGTTGGGTCCAACCGGACCCGGACCCGAATAGTGTTTAGGTCCAGGTTTTGGACCTGGGCTCGTCCCGTGGGGTCAAAATGTTGGACCTATACTCAGACCTGTGTTGGCTAGACCTGGCAGGTCCCGGGTCAGGTTTGGGTCCATTGCCACCCTTACCTGAGCATCAGTTAAAGGTCATAGCCTCCATTCTCACGTACACTTTCAAAAAAATAGTCGTTTTGTGTATCATGTATAATTCACAGTATATCGAAACTCTAATGACCCTCCAAAACAAAAGAAAGTGATGTTGTCAGATTCGCTTTGGACTGCTCATCGGTTTGGTGAGAAAATTGAAGCAATTCGATGCTTTAGCGAATTTGGGGGAAGACTGCAGACTTTTTTTTTTTTAATATTATGGAAATAAAAAAATTTAAAAAGAAATACATACTTTTATATAGATATTTCTTTGTTTTAGCTGAAGAAGCCAAAGCTTCGACGTGCTTCTCGGAGTCTTCATCGGTTTGGTGAGAAAACCTAAGCAATTCAATGCTTCCATCAATTTGGGGGATGACTTCAGACTATTTTTTTAATGTTCTAGAAATAATAAAACAATTAAAAGTAAAAATTTCAAAATAAAAAATAATGAAAAAAATACTTTTATATAGATATCTCTTTGCTTCACCTGAAGAGGCCGACGCTTCGGTCCGAAGCTCGCCGAAGCTGACTAAAGTGGCAGCACCAAGTTGTGCTTCACTTTTGTCTAGGCTTAAAATCCGAAGGTTTTGGGACGAAGCAAAGTGAATTTGACAACAATGGAAAAAAAAAAAAATTTACATATATATATATATATATATATATATATATATATATATATATATATATATATATATATATATATATATATATATATATATATATATATATATATATATATATATGCTAAAATCACCTATCAACTTACAAAAAAAAGGAAAAAAAAAAAAGCTATCTAGATCAACAACAAAGTTACTAATAAATTTTTTTCCTTTAAAAATTTAGCCAAGAAAACCAGGTTCTTTGATGAGTGCTACATATAAAACTCAATTTGGGCAGTTACTTCACTGTTAAGTTTCGGTCAACCACCACTCAATGTTGGGTTTCTATTAAAAGTAAACCCTAAATTGTCGTCTTTACACATAAGCAGTCGCACACGTATTTGGGATTTCGATAACCCCAAAAGCCCAAAACTTCACGTCAAAGGTTGCACGCACGCAATTAAGATCTTGCGTTTCGCTCACTAACTATAAATATCTCTGTAACTTGCAAGTCTTTTGTATCCCTGATTTTGAGTCTCTCTCTCCCTCTCTGTCTCTCTCTTTCTCTCTCTCTACAGAGACCGTACACGGATATATACCCGTTCAGAGCCTTGCAGATTTGGACGTTGAGTTTCAAAAATCTGATTTCTTTTTTTTTGAACTTTAAAAAAAAAAATCTGGTTTCTTGAAGTTTTGTCATGGCTTTTTGGCGCAGATACTAAGAACTTAGATAACTTTTCTGAAACTTTATTGGCTTTTCTCTCCTGGACCTTGTTTGATCGTTGGTTTTTCATATTTCATTGAATTCCTGAACATTGAGCTTTAGATGGTGATGAAGGAGACAGGATTTCTCAGAACTCTGGGTTTGAAGAGAGAGGAAGCAGAGTTTATGACCAGGGTGAAAAATTTCACAAAGAAATCTCCCCAATCTGTTAATTCAGAATCTGTTGGTCTAAAATCTAAGAAACCCAACTTCAAAAGTTGCCGATTCAATGGTCTCCATTGTTGTTTTGGCCAAGCTCTGCTACAGAACTATTGGAATTTCAGAAATAGTGGGCCTCCTTCGAGGTTGATGTTCTTCTGTAGAGGTAATTGGAGTGATTTCTCTGATGAAGCTTTTGGGTCTTTGAGAGGTGGATTCATGGCTGGAAAACCCATGGTGGAATTGACAATTCAGGGCTCAAATTACCTTGTTGATTTTCTTCGTATGCTGCAGATCGATTTAAGGGCATGTAGACAAAGGTCCATTGCTTGGATTGACATCAACAACCAGTGTTTCTTTCCTAAATTCTTGATAACAGAGGATATAACAGACTGTGATTTTCTACCTCCACATATTAAACCAGAGAGCGATTTTAGGTTGGTAAATGCAGAGGGATCGAGTGCTCGAAAATCCGATGACATGGGGTCTTCTGTTGAGATTTCAGCAACAAAAGGGAAGATTTTGAGAAATGAAGAAGTTGGGTATGCACAAAAAGCTTCTGATTGTTTGGAAGTTACAAGTTCATACCAACCTGAGACTGATTTGCATAGGAGAGAAACTGCGGCATCTCCAAAGGTACGATTTATTGATCATAATTTCCTCTTTCTGGTTATTTAACAGGCTTAATGCAATTATATCAATTTTCTCTTGTTCTCTTAAGTATTTTTAAAAGTTCACATTGTTTCTTCAAGTTATTCATCATCTTAAAGCTAAAGTTGGTTTACAATTCTCTATTCCTTATTAAACCAATTAATGGAAATAGAGATGGATTTCTGATGACCTCTAAACTAAGGTAGCTAAGATTTTCTTTGTCAAACACATCTTTCATATCTTTTGTTTATTCAACTATGTGTTTATTGATAATAATCATTTAACATAATATATAGGCTTGGAAAGGTTAAGTTTGTCTTCTTCTATGATAGATTTTTGCTGTTTATTTTATTCCCAAATGCAGAAAAATAAAAGATAAAAAAGCATTTTTGGGGTTGGTACAGGGTTCATCTGGTGATGGTGAGGGAATGAAAAGAAGGCCATGCTCCACTATGTCATTTCCTAAACTCTTGTCTGCCATGGAGAAATTCTTGCCTTCCTCTACAACTCAGGCATTGCAGCGTTTGTACATAGAGTATAAGGTAACACGTATCTTACAATTTATTTATTATTGGATGTGGTTTGCATAAGGTCTCAACCTTAAACAATCAAAGTAAGGTGTACATAATTTCAGATGTCGTCAAAAGATGTAATTTTAGTGTAAAAAATTTCAATGATGATCTGAAAATCTATCTCATCTAATTATGAAATTTTAAACTGAAAAAAATTGTGGAAATGAAGCCGACCTATAAACACTTAAAAAATTTTGAAAATAGATCATGTGTTACAAGATAAACTATTTTTTGGACTTCAATTTATTTTCTATATCCTTATATCTAGAGGTCTAGATGATCAATTCTAGGGTTTTTCAGCATTAGAATAATTGTTCGATGGATGTTTGAGGCGTGCCGTACTTCCATAGTATAAGATTGACACTTGATATAAACTTTTTGCTTTATTATTTGGTCCTTTCCCTATCACTGGGTTCTATTTGGAATCACCATGAGTTGCCTAAGTCATCTCTCTCTCTCTCTCTCTCAATTACTTAAGTAGTACGTGCTCTGTGGTTATTTAGGCCGGAAAGGTCAGGAAAGATGTCCTTATAAGGAAAATTCGATCGATTGCGGGGGACAAATTGCTGATTTCAGTTATCCGAAGCATTCGAGGCCTCGCATGACATCGACGTTCATCTTACTTTAGTTTTCTAAGCTTCCTCTGAACAATTCTTCATCTACCAGAGCCAAGAAAAATGTAAGCACTGTAAGCATAAGAATTATGTAATCCAGGAATGCTTCATAAATGTGGAGTGAATAGTTTTTTATGATTTTCTTCTTCTTCTTTTCAGGTTTTGCTTTTCCTTCACATGGATATTCAAGCTGCAAAGTTATGCTCAAGACATTGGTGATGCAGCCAAATAGGCACAGATGCATCAGGACCTCAAGTTTAGCATCCTTTAGCAGTAACATTAGTACAATGGTTGACCCAGAGAAGTTCCATGTGCTACAGCTGTGCTTAAATGGAAAAGAAGAAAAATAACCAAATATATGGCTCTCCCTTTTGTTTTTTTTTTTTGTTTTTTTGTTTTTTGTTTTTTTGGGTAGTTAAGTGGTAGGAATTGAACAAGCTCAAGTTTTTATTTTTCTTAGTAAGAATATAATGATGAGTTTCTTCTTGCATATGGAGAAGTATACAAAGAGGGGTAATGATTTCATGCAATCGTTGTATAGTAATATGATGCAACAACCTTAAAAATTTTATGGCTATTTGTTTGATCCAAAATTTGAAATGTACACTCTTTTCATTCTAATAAACAATTACAAAAAAAAAAAAAAATGAAAACACAATCTAAAAAGTATTCTTTTAGGCCAATTAACATAGGCCGTACATTTTGGTGAGATGTCTAGATTTAGGCCTTAAAAGGATTTTTTCATTTTCAATTTTTTTGGATGGTTTTATTATAATTAGATGAACAATGTTAAAAAAGAAAAAAAAAATGATTTTGAGTTTATAAAAGCTAAGATCTTGAAATTCAAAAAATAAATGGTCTAGATTCGTTTTCGGAAAGGACACATTTTGAATATATCTAAGGTTCAAATTGAATTTTTTTTTATTGAGAGGGATTGATTATTGAGATGAAGAGAGTGTGTGTGCAAAATTTGGGGTCATACAAATGCCAGAAACATAATTTTCTATGTGTCGTTGCTTTAAACTATGATACAACTGTTGTATTGGATCATTGCTCTATAAAGAGAGGCACAAAATGAATGGTCTAGATTCGTTTTTGGAGGGGATTCATTTTGATCATATCTAGGGTTCAAATTAATTTATTTTTTTTTGGAGATTGATTATTGAGATAAAGAGAATGTGTATTTAAAATTTGGGGTCATACAAATACCACAAACATGGTTTTCTAGAAGTGCCATTGCATTATATTATGATACAACCATTGTATTGGATCATTGTTCATACAAAGAGACCATTTAATTTTTGTATGAGGAAGTCACAATGATTGACGTTCCTCAGATTTTAAATTGGGTGGTTGTGAGTGTGTCATTTATTATACTCATACTCCATAAAAGATAATTCTTGAACTTTATAAGATACCCAAAACATCCAATTCGTATATCTATGGTTAGGAGTAATTGTGATCTCCTTGTATATTCCTAAATATAGATAGTTATAGATATCAACATGTGGGTGTCTGATCGATTTGCAATTTCTACGATGATCAAGTACGGTTTGGGAAATCTTAATGTCAAAATGAACAAAATAGTAAGAACCAAAAATCTACATGCTCACAATATACTTTTGGTGTAATCTTACCAATTTTAGATGATTATAATTGATCGATAAAAGGAATTTTTTTTAGTAATAAGTAATTCGAAAAAATAAATCTATATCAGTAACCCACAATTATTTTGTTGAATTGGAGGAAGAGAAAAATTATGGACAAAATTAGGAATGCCACAGTAATAGTGTTTGTTTTAGTGTGGCATATTTCTTGTTATAATGAATAACAACGATTAGAAGAGTAGAGCATCAAGACAGAAAATACGGGTGACCCACAATTGTGCCTTTACAGTCAAAAGACTGGTAGCCCATATCTCTTTGGGGAATATACGATGCCCACAACAGAGCATATCGTTCCATTCCCCCTACTGAGCATCCACTCATATGGTTGCTGAGGTGATGGTACAATATATTCTATAGTGAGCAGGATATATCTCAGTTATATATACATATATATAATTTTTTGTTGGTCACCCTGTGTCGTAACAAATACCAACATTATTTTTTTTTGGTAGTTTAGTGGTAGGAATTGAACTTGAGATGTAGCTGTTAAATGTTAGCTACTAACTACTCATGCCCAAACCCGATTTAAGAAACACAAAAAACCCCATTAGTTTGCTTATTTTCAAGTAATTGTTAAAAGGAAGAGGATAGCATCCACCTCATTGTGTCTCATCTTCTAGATTTTAAAGGAAACAAAAAAGACAGCCTATTTTGAATTTTATTTTTTTCCCAATTTGAATTAACTTGAAATTTTGGGCATCCCCACCTTAATGAGGCGCATGTTAACCAAATAGAAAATTGTAATTTGTTAGAAAAATAAATCGACTAAAATTCTCCTAAAACATGCGGGGGCATTTTAATCAATTTTTTAGTTTTTTAAATTATTTGAGTAAACACTATGAGACCCTCTCACATTCATGTGAGTAGGACCCCAAAGGATCACCATTAAATTTTGGCATAGATCTCTAGAAAAGTTATCACATGGGTGTGGAACATGGGTGAATGGGTTTATTGATAACTTTTCTAAAGACCTATGTCAAAATTTAATAGTGATCCTTTGAAGTCCTACTCACATGAGTGTAGGAGGGTCTCATAGTATCATTACTCAAATTATTTTTTAAGTTTATTATGTGGACCGAAATATTGCACACACACACATTTGAAAATTTCATATAAGTCCTATTTGTAGAATATAATTAAAATTTAAATATTAAATATAATTTTGACTGACATTTTATTTCATTCTAATCTGAATCTGGAGGGTGCCTATACACCATTTGAGCATCCATATGCTAAGAATACCTATGTTTTTTACTTATTTTTGTAATAAATTGAAATTTTTGTACCATCTAAATGCGCTTATGAAAATCTGAAGTAAGTTCAGGGAGCTGTTATTCTTTCTCACATTTTCGTTGTCCCCCCGGCCTATCATTTTCCAAACCAAAAATACTAACATATACATAGATCACTTTAAGTTCGCCAATAAGTATTTAAAGGGATAAATAAATAAAAAGATTTGGAGAACCTAAACACATCGATTTGATCAGCTATGTGCGATTCTAATTAGGTCATGGTTTTGAGAAAAAAAAAAAAAAAAAAGAAAAAGAACAGAAAAAAACAAAAAGAAAACACATACTACTCAAATGGTCCCATCCCGGCCTTATCATTTTCCAAACCAAATATGCTAACATATACATAGATGCGCTTTAAGTTCGCCAATAAGCATTTAAAAGGATAAATAAATAAAAAGATTTGGATAACCTAAACATATCGATTTGATCAGCTATGTGCGATTCTAATTAGGTCATGGTTTTGAGAAAAAAAAAAAGAAAAAAAAAAAAAAAAACAAAAAAAAACACATACTCCTGGTCCCATCGTCTCTATTGCGTAGAGGGAGAGAGAATAATTACTCCTACTGAATAATTGGGCAAGTGAGATAAAAAATATTCGACATGAGCCCAAACCCAAAAGCCTGGGCATAATTGATAAGTGCTTGACGATTTGAAACGCTACGTCCTAGGCTCAATTTTTATGGAACCTCTCCCCATTTACTCACAAAAAAAAAAAACCCTAACTTGAATGGAGCACCTCTCCCCACTTACAAAAAAAAAAAAAAAAACCCTAACTTGAATGGGGCACCTCGCCCGACTTACTCATAAAAAAATAAAATAAATAATACCTCTCCCCACTTACAAAAAGAAAAAAATACCCTAACTTGAATGGGGCACATATACTATGCTCCCGTGAGTAATTGTATACATCTAGTAAGGAGGATTTTTTAATTTAAAATTTTGAAAACCATGCGGGAATCACTAGATTATTTCAAAAAGAGAATATTTAATTTTTTTCTTACACTTAGATTTTACCCTCGAACGGCAATTGTTTAATCTTGAAACGTTACTTTTTTTTTTCAAGTGACTTGAAATTTTCTTTTTATTGAGATTAGGTTACATCCAGCATGGAATCTTTTGGCATTTGAAGGAACTTCCTATGCAATGAGCAAACCACTTCGAGAAAATGAACTACACACCCTAGATGTCCTCGCTGATTAAAGGCTTGTATAGTTGGGATCTGTGGCTTTTAAAGGCATGAGAGCATATAAAAAGACCTTTATATTAGATTAGACCCTTTAATGAGAGTGTCTATTGTTTGTCTGACTAAAGATTAGGCGGTCTATGGACATAGTCATGTGTAAAATCCTTATTTCTAGGCATGAGGTGCTATAAAAAAGGTTTATAGATCGTTATCCCTTGTTAAGGTCAAAGAAATACCGATGGATGATTTGTAGGTCAGGAGAATAATGTTGTTTTCTATATGCGATTATAAGCATGTGAGAGAGATGACAAAATTCTCAAAAAAATTTCGCACATCATGTATATATGACAATTGCATTTACAGGAAACATCTATATAGAGGGACATGTGTACATGTGCATGGAAGTTCTCTTGCACTGTAGTAATATGTGCTTGACTTGATCTTAAAAGAAGGACTATAATCCACACATTATGAGACTGTGAGTACCCTATTTATTAATCGGCTTTAATGAGCCAACCACGTGCCCCCGCATTAGGCTGTGAGTCATGGGTCTAGTTGGGTCGGTTTAAAAAGATAGTTATGGATCATGGCCACTAGGTCAAGTGGAGTGCCTATATAGTCACTTGTTTTTTATCTATTGGTACCTATCAACTTCTATATATTTTATTTTCAGTATAAAAAATGTTTATGTGAGTTTTAGACATTTTTTTAGATTTATTTATTTATTTGTACTGTAAAATCTTTTAAAAGGGTATTTTTGATATATTGTTTATAAGGAAGGGAACATATGTGGCCTTTGGATCCAACCCCACATGTGTGCCACCCATACATGGGTGGGGCATGGGGCCCATTGGGCCACATGTCACCCATAAAGGGGCATTCCTCACTCCTTGTTTTTAAAAAGTTTGTTTTAAATTAAGAAGTGCTTTAAAGCTGGAAAATATAATCTTTTAATGGTACGGTATGTATAAAGCCGAGGCTATAAACAATCAAAGTAGAGCGCAACTTCAAGTAGTGTCAAAAAATGTGGTTTCAATACTAAAAATCTTTATGATAGTCTTAAAATATATTTTAATTTTAATTATAAAATTTAAAGCTTCAAAAACAAGTTAGCAAGTAAAATTATATTTTTATCTTTAGATTTGGATCAAAATCCAATGATGATGCATTGAGACCTTATGCTTATATGTGTGTTACATGATCTCGTAGACTTATTACTCCTAAAAATACTAAAATATATGTATATCTTCGTACACTTGCACGCCGCTCATTGTGAACACCTCCTCAAGATATGCGCTTTCAAATTTTCATACACTTTAACACGCCACTCATTGTGAACGCCTCTTCAAGATTTGGGCTCTCAAATTTTTGCGGCTTACGTGTTTATTTAAAGGGCCATATTTCTATGCGGCTAGAAATACACGCCCCTTAATAAATCTATTTTTGAGTTGGGTTTTAAGACATAATTTTTAAAGACATGCAATATCTAACATGAAGTCATGAATATGAATAAATAAATAAATTTTAAAAATTAAAAATAATAATTTTAGTAGGAAAGCATTTGGACCGTTAATTTACATTGTTTTTAGATGGAACACCTACTTGCACCCATTTTTAAGTTGGATGTTTTACACTTTCTGGACCGCATATGTCGAAATGGGGTCCAAGCCCCATGAAACAATTTTCCTATAAAATATTAGTACCTGTATTTTGTTTTGAACAATTGTTTCATACAGGTTAGACCGCATTTGTACAATATTCGGTCCAGAGGTATAAAGCATCAATATTAAAGATGGATGCAAATAGGTGGTCTATCTAAAAACAATTGTAATAAATGGTCCAAATGTTTCCTTAATATAATTATTATTTCTAGTTTTCAAAATTTATTTATTTTTTCATATTCATGATCTCCATATTAAAGATTATATGTTCTTTAAAAATTAAGGTTAAATTATATTTAAAAAATACATCTATTACCAAGCCCGCATTTTTACATGTGTGGGATTGGCTGCATGCTAACCGCACCCTTTTGTTTTAAACTAAGTCCCACTTTACTCTTTCTTCCATTTTATTTTTTATTTTTATTTTTATTTTTTTTCAACTTACCCCTTCTTCAGGCATCCAATCTTTCTCTTTCTTAAAAAACGAAAAAAAAAAGTTTGGGCATTTGATATCTCAACCAATTCTTTTTGTTATATAGCTGATTTGGATATTCAATGTTCTAACCACTCTTTCACTAAAAAAGAAGAAGAAAAGGCAATTGCTTGATGCGTGAACTAATTATTCACTCAAAGAAATTCATAAGTGTGAGAGTTTGTCCAAACTTGGAAAGGGCCCTCATGTGGACATTGGATGTTCAAACTAGGGGTAATTTGGATAAAAGAAATAATTAAAACGTGAGCAATTCAGTAGAAAAATATACTGAGTTATGTTTAAAGGAAAGGAATACAAAAAGAGACCATTTACTTTGTTTTGCGTAATTCCGTGGGGAAGACAAGCCCCTACTAAATTTTCAATAGATTGGGGAGTTACATTTTGAAGGTGTTAATTGGAGGTGTCATGGTAGGAATGGATACTATGATGTGGTAACTAGGTGTCGAGATGCTACCACTATGACCCCAGCCCCTTTCTTAAGAGACCATTTACTTTTAGTATAAAAAGGTCACAACTGCTCGTGCGTTAGATTTTAAATTGAGTGGTTGTAGGAGTGTCATTGACTAAACTCAAAATACAAAAAAAAAAAAAAAAAAATTCTCGAACATCTTGACATTAGCCATCCAATTTGACATTTAATAGCTAGAAATGATTAAGACAATAAAAAATGGTCTTATAGTATGCAGCCCCATTTTTAAATATAAAAAATGAGCTCTTTCTATAATTTTTGCATGTGTTCAACACAAGGTTTTAAAGCATGAATCGGTGACCCGGATCAGCCACCCTGAAAACTAAGTCCGATCGGTGGACCAATGATCCGGATTGGAAAATTGGCTGGTTTCAGCTTTTAAAAAGTTTCAAAAAAATTACTAAAAAGCATGTTTTTTAGTTTCCAAGAAAAATACGGCTGATACATTACATACTATCATTATTTTGTTAAAAATAAGTGGTATTGAGACGTCATCTCGCTCTGGATGTCTATTGACATCAATTTTCATATACTTATTGTGATACGTTTTTTCTTCATAATCTGATACTTATTTTGTAAGTTTTAGTGAAGAACCAACGGAGAAAGTGATTTTTTATACTAATCTCATGATAATAATTGTGATCTTTGATGCTATTTTAATTTTCCTTTTTTTGCAAATTTTGAGACTATTTTTGTGATTCTTATTGTGGTTTTATGATTGCCCCCTCTTCTCTCTCTTTCTCTCTCAAAGTGAATCTCAAATTCATTTTAAGAAAAACTGATCAAACGTAGTAAATTTTTAAATTGATCAAATACAAATTAAACTTTAAAAATTTCTAAACAGACATTTACTATAGTGTTCTGCCCTTCCGTCTCTTCTCACTCTCTTTAGAAAGGCAGAAGCACCCATGGCTACAGTTTTTTTTTATTTTTTTTGTCTTGAACGTGGTTTACTATGCATGGTAGTTACATCGAAGACTTTAGAAGTAATGTCGGTGGGGCGAGTCAGCACTTAGAGAGAAAACATTGGGAATTTCACGTGCGACATGAAATTCCACATGGTTTCACAACGTCGGGACCAACCCTTTTCAATTTAAAAATTGTATAAATTTCAAAGGATTTAAAAAGAAGGAACCGCGTGGGGCTCCCTCAATAGAAAAAAAGGATGATGAAGTTTCTATAAGACGTACGCTTTATGAAAACTTAAAAAAAGCCTCCTATCAAATCTTTGTGCGGAAAGCACTTTTGGCAACAGATATCTCCATGATGGCTCTAGAAAGCCAAGATGAACAATGTAAAGGATTTTCAATACTTGAAATGAAATTTTTGATGAGTTATGAGATGAGGCTTGAAATGAAATTTTTGATGAGTTATGAGATGAGGCTTTACTTATTTTGACAGGGATGCAGCCCTATCAAACCATTATCTATAAAAAAAAATAACCAGCTTTGAAAGAGGAAAGGGTTGGATTGCCCCTACTGGTTCACCGGTCCAAACCGGGCCGAATCATTGTTTCTTTGACAAGAACTGGTAGGTTCTCAATATATATTTGAAACTAGTCTGATATAAACTAATGTAAAAACTTAAAAAAATTAAACCCACAAAAAGATGCTCACCGGAAATTCAAATCCTACGCATCATGTTGCTACACTCTACCACAAACCACTAACCATTGCTGCTGAAGGTATATAAGACAATTCTATAAAAAGTGCTGACATGTATTAAAAAAAATTGTCATCCACCAACATACAGAGTCCGAGTGTCGAACTCGTATCTACAAGTGTCAACATATGCATAAGTGTCGAACATGAAACAAATAAAAAAAACGTGCATCACTCAGGTAACACCAGCTATGCCTCAAATATATCTGTGTGCGCGCATGTCCTATCTCAAGTACAGTTCCATTAAAATTATGCCAATGTCAACACATAATATTTCTGCTAAAATTACGCCACCTGACAAGAATAATAATTATCTCAAAGAATTTTAATTTTAACAACAGTAGAATCCATGAAAGAATGGACTACTGGATACCATATTACATGCATGCCGTGGCAGCCAATTAACAACCAAAAGGAAGTGAAAGATAAAAACCAAAATCCTGGTAGTTATACTCCGTCATGGATATCTAGAGGTAACAGATGCTGAGAATATTACACAAATAGTAAAAAATATTGCCCAAAGAAATAGAGCTGATATCAACATTTCAAGGAATCCAATTTATACAATTTCCAATTCAATTCACAAGATGATCCGAGCGAGAAAGTCGTTCATCCTCCAATAGTTTATAGGGATCAACATATGGTGGAGGCACAGGAGTCTTCGTTGCATCGTGGACAAAACTGGGTCCAAAATACTGCAAATAACACTTTTGAGGGTTCAGGATTGGTATAAAATGTTGCAAATAACACACGCTTAGAGATACCTACATTTGGTTAATATGCATAGCATGGACAGAATAGAGTAATGTAGACCAAACTAGAATACGATTTCAGGCTTACTGGTCTCAAATGGTTAGTACAATAAGGAACAACTGATATATATAAACTAAAATCTATAAGTAATCCTAACACAACCAGGAGTAACATCTTCCAACATCGAATTCTCTTATCGTGAAAGCCTCGAAGGAAATGACATCTACATAAGTATAAAACTATGTAGAAAGAAGCCCGCAGCCATGAAAAATCTCAGGAAACAGAGAACCAAATACTACCCGTAACTTGAAGGTTCTTGCCACCACAAATGGTGGCTTCAGATCTTTTAAGCCTCATCAATCACAAACAGTGACCAACGGGCACCATTAATAATGTAAGTTTGTCTACTTTACGGCCGGGCACCATTTTAAATTCTTGGGCACCACTAATAATGTAAGTTTGTCTACTTTGGGGCCACTTTTGATGTACAATTTTAAATTCTTCTTTGCAAGTTTCTTTACCCTGCATTGAAAAATCTTAGCATGTTATTTTCTTGTGTTAAATTGTTTGGGTCTGTAGGAAATTTTACTAAGGTCTCTTCGCGTCACTCTTTCTTAGACCTTTCCATTACTTCTTTCTCTTCAATCCCTAGAAGGAAACTTTTCCACGTTTCTCTCTGTCCCCTGAAAAGAAGCCCCACTCTCCATCACCAAATGCTTTTTTATCGACGGAGAACGGGCCTTCTTTGTCTCTCTGTGAACTGCGCTTTTCTTAGAAGAAGAAAACTCTCTCTATGTTTTGTGTGTTTCTCTCTCTAAACTCCAAAAGAAATAAAGCTCTCTATTTCACTCTAATCAAGCCCCATAAGTAGAATATCTCTCTCTCCCTCCCTCTCTATCTATGGTCTCTTTGTTGCCCATGTTATATGTAATAGGTCGACTTCAAATTTCTCTCGCCCCAAAGTTCCGGAAAACTCAATATCATGCTCTGTATCTGAAATCTTTTCCCAGTCTTGGTTTCAAGCTCACCTCAGCTTTTACGCAGATCTAATGCAAATTCATTTTCACACTTGCGGCATATTCCAACTCCCCCAACTTGTCAGTTATTTTCTCCCAGTATTAGAGAATCCATTAATGGTATCTCGCATGATCACCATGTAGCAAGGTCCTTCGATTCATTCAAAATAAACTCAACTATCTACTTCACAATAGAGGGGCCCCAATACTTCACATTCAGCACCCTTATAATCACCTCCATGGACAAGCCTTTCAAATTTCATTTCATAACTTGGAAGGAAGAGTGAAGGTTAATGAAAATTTTTGAACCCAAGCTGCCTTTCCTTCCTCTTCATGCCACAAATAACATAAATTGAAGTCAAACCCAATACCTTGTCAAACCCAATATCTTATCAACACCATGCAACCATGGACGAATTTCCATTATATAGGAGGGGAACCGGGCACCTTTCTATCCCATTACCCTCCTACCTAGCATCCTTGTGCCCATATCCTTCCCTTGCTGCCATCAGATATTTACATCGCTCAGCGAAGTAGTCCATGTGCTTTCCTGCAAACCCCTGAAATAATAAAGCCCAAGTTTCAACAGAACATTGATAGTACCAGAGAGGTACCATCTTGATCCCCTGGAAACAAAGAAATGAGTGCAGCTTGGTGCATTCACTAATGCACAACCGTGGAGATATGGAAAGGAAGGTGAAGTCTCTCCTTAACGTAAACACATGTTTTACATTTGAGAGTTGGAATCATGCCTTATCAACAACTGGGAAAACAAATCAAGAACAGAACCATGTATAAGGAAAGAATACAGCTTTCTAGTGATGTGTAACAGTTATGACAAGGTAGGCACTAGCTTTCTATACTAAATGACGCTCTTACAGTCAGAACTGCCAAGCAAATCTAAAGTGCAGGTATCCAGAAAGCTACTAAAAAATAAAGAAACTCATGCAGACCTTGACATTTTATTCTCGAAAAAATATCAAACCACGCAGGTAATCAAACCAACAGACAGAAAACTTTGTACATAGTAGCTAGAGAAGGAATTCACCACAAAAGAAGCAGCACAAGCTTCAAATTTTCTTCCACACAAAAAAGTCAATAGCAAGAGCAAATAATCCAATTCTCCTCTCAACTTCCTAACACCACTATTATAGATTTGAACCTAAAAACCCTAAAAGTTCCTACAAAGTCCTATTCATTCCCATTAAATCTCCACCATCTCTTCCCATCAGAATCCTAATAAATAAAAACTCCTACTAAATAAAAACAACTTAAAAAGATACTAAACTAAATACAAAATAGAAACACAAAGAAAATCTAATATATGTGACTACCCGAAAGGTCACAAAATGTCGCAAAAGTAGCTCCTGAAAATATAAGAAGTCCTTTGATTCCCATAATTTTAGGATCCATCTTTGGTCCTTTTCGTGCATACATCAATCTCCTCTGGTTGGAGAAAACTTGTCCTCCAGTTTTGAAGAGGGTTGAGTTCTGCGTCAAATACATAGCCTTCAAATTTCTTCTTTGTTGGCTCTAGAAGTTCAAACAGTAGCGGAATCCCTCATGAAATGAATCGAGATATGTAGACGGAGGAATTGATACAAATATATCAAATTCAACTACTTAAATCATTTCCTATATCGCCATTGACGCTTTTCTCCTCAAAATCTTCGCAAAACCCAAATCATAATCTGGAGATACATCACAGATTGGTAGGGAGTTCCAATCTATGACCTTATTTTGTGAAAGGAATAATAGCAATGAACGTTCTCCATGATAATCAAAGAAACCAACTAGTGCCAAGGCACCTCATTGATGAAGCAGATTGGTGGCGAATCTTTCTCCTTAACAGTCAATCTTGAACTCTTCATATCCAATCCCCAGTATCTTCCTGTGCTGCCTTACTGCCTGCCGTCATGAATGAGTTAGTCTAGTTCTTGTTCGAACTTGGTAGTGGTTTGTTACAATAGGCAAATCCATCTTGATCTAGAGTAAGAGCTCATCTTAGCAATAAAATGTTCAAATTGCAACTCAAATCCCATAGGAAGGCCTGCTCTGAAACCAATTGCTGCAGGCCTGGACTATATTCTTGAAAAACTATAACAGCATGCAAGTAACCAAACCAACTTACAAAAAATTTTGCATTTTAGAGTAGCTAGAGAAGGAATTTAACACAAAAAAGCATCACAAGCTTCAAATTTTCCTTTGTATAAGAAATCAACAACAAGAGTGAATGATCCGAGTCTCTTCTCAACCCTTTAACATAACTATTCGAATAAATTTGAAACCTAAACACCCAAAAAGTTCCATAGAAATCCTAGCCATCCATTCCTATTTAATATTCACCATCTATTCCTATCAAAACCCCGCTAAATAAGAGTAGCTTAAATATATTCAAACACAAAAAAGAATCCCCCCAAAATATAAATAATGTGGCCAGATTCCATTTCCAAGGACATTCACGCAACCCGGGTTTTCACCCATAATGTGAGAAGATAAGCCTATTATTCATTGTTTGAAAGAAATTTCAGAAGTATCCAGTTTATTGCCTCGCATTTTTACCATTCGAAAACTGCATTGGACAATTATGGCATCTCTACATTCACAATCATTAAACTTATAAATATGTCAGAAGCAGAGGGTCTTGAGATGTGTCTTACAATATATAAAGCGGAAAAGAAAGCGACTGTCGCAAGAATTAGAGGCCAAAAACCAAGAAAAAAAGTTCCACCGAGAGTCAGTAACAGCTTTGCTCTTGGAATCAGACCCTGGGTTCAAACACAACAGGTAGAAAATAAACATACCAGAAATTATTGCAATGAAAGTATTAATCACAAACATGCATGCACCATGAAGATAATCTCTACTATTTATCGATAAAAAAGAATAATTAGCACAAAAGGCTTTTAGAAATAAAGTAATAATAAAAAAAATCATTTTTGACTTTACAAAACTTGCCAAGCCAACTCAACCAGAGTTTCATAAATGAAAAACTCAGGATGTGCTTGAATGGTTTTGGTTTTACTATAATTTTCTACGCTATTTTCATGTATAAATGTCATTTCCAGACTGCTTGAATTTTTGGTTTAATAATATTGTTGTATATTATTTGGACATATAAATGGCATTTTCTAATACTGTAGGAAGTTCAACGAAGCAACAAGCTGGGTTCGCATCCCAATACGAATAAGTCCTTTTCGCCCTTTCTCAAATAAATACTCACAACAATGTAACTGTCATATAAACGTTGGATAATATATTGCACTGATCGAGGATTATCAGGCATATGCATTTGCAAAACATTGGACCAAATCATGTAAGCATCTAGTTCAAAGATCTCATAAAACTGGTAACCTAAAACTCAGCCAACTCGGGCTTGGGCTTGGTAGAGTCGCCCAAATAATGTAGGAGAGAATTCATAGAAAATCAAGGAACTGACAATTTGATTGAAAATTATGATGGAAGCTTATAAGCCAAACGTCATAACTATCTCTGGTAACCAGAACTCTCAAAACAAATAATACCAACTCTCCCACTAATACCCTATAATGACCTCTATTTCTAGACTGAAAATTATGATGGAAGCTTATAAGCCAAACGCCATAACTATCTCCGCTAACCAGAACTCTCAAAACAAATAATACCAACTCTCCCACTAATACCTTAACTTGACCCTCAAGAAACGCTAATGCTAAATGTAAAACAAACTCTCATTACAATTGAACATGAAATGACAATTTTTACCCCTTTACAAATAAATAATTCCATAACGACCTAACTAGTTCCTAAAATAGCCCTAAATTCCCTACAGAACTTCAAAAACCTTAAAACTTAAACCCAAAAAAATCCAAAAATACACCCCTGAAATTAAAAAAGAAAATACAAACTATGAATCAGCCTATCTTGCATTCGATTCCCTTGGTTGGAGAAAACTCATCCTCAAGTTTTGAAGCGGGTGAATTCTTCATCAAAGCCACAATTTACTTGAACCCATACTTGTTGGGATTGAGAAGGGGATCGGGATCGGGAGGAGGGGATTGTGAAAGGCTAGAAGATCCCTATGGTTTGAACTATTGTACATACAATGCATATATTAGGAATAGAGATCCCCAAATGTTAGGGATCTCGATCCCAACCGTTTGGGGATCTTGATTCCAATCTTTTGGTGACTAAATCCCAACCTTAAAGAGTATATATAGTCTACGACTCTATTTACCCTTTAATGATAAATCTCTTCATTTAGAACCAAAAAGCAATGCAACTATATTAAAAGTATAGTTCCATTGCTAACTGGCTATAAATAAAGCAAATTATCAGTTTGGCCGTTGCCTTAAGCTTTGAGGTGGGATCATGATCCCTAAAACTGGGATTGAGATCCCAAAATAAAAAACTTGAGATCCCTTAAAGATACCTTTTCTGGAGACCCAAAGTGAGACTCTGAACCAAGATCACCATCTAGGTTGAGATTCCAACAACCATGCTTCAACCTTTTTCTACTTTCCTGGCCTTAAGAGTATGGATGGTAGGATAAATCCTCAACAACAGCTATTGAAATGTATATTAAGGAATTGATACAAACATGTAAAATTAAACTACCCCAAAAATTTCATGCACTAAAAACTTCAAAAACTTGGAAGGACTTCAACAAATTTTTCTCACAAAATCGGCAGGCAAACTTGTGAAGCAGGTTTAGGAGTTGTAGAGCTGTGAAATAGCTTCCCAATGAGTACCAATAACAGTGATTTTGAGTTACAAGAGAAATGAAATGGCTGTCGGAATGTACAACACTTAAAATCACCTTGTGTAGCATCTGGATCCCAGTATCAAGGGAAATACCATCAATTACTTGGCAGGCATGACACTTTTTATGGAAAACTCATTAGCAGAAACTCTAGAGAATTTGAGATTTCATGATGCCCCATTATCATCTTTTGGCATTTCAAGTTCTCCCAGCTCGTCAGGGGAGGGCTTTTCTAGTTTGGGATGCCCTTCGCCTCCTCTCCAAACTTGTGCCCAGTCTTGAACATGCTTCTCCAACTTCTTCATGTATTTGGTTTCAGGAATATCTAGCATGATCTTCTCACTCAATCTGTTTGACCTCCTCCCGGTGTCGCCTCCATTGGACTTGGTGTCCCATATTTCTTCACCTCCAATCATGCTACCTTCCACTGAACCTCTAATTGATTGACCAACTACTGTCACGTCACTCATGGCCTCCAAAGCTTCATCAATGGAATCATCTTCACTTGTTTAGAGATAATGGGTGTCATACCCTAACCCTAATATTGTAGCATTGCCCACTGCCATCTCCTTTGAAGTTTCTAGTCCTTAATCTAGTTCCTCATTGAAGATCACTTCCCCCACAAGATCTTGTTATTCGTTATACTTTTCATTTGCAAAATCGTGTCACCTCTTCACCACACCATCGCCATAACACCATTTTCTGAAATTGTACTTTGTAGGAAAGTGTACATTTTGATCAATAAGGCCCAAATCGGCGTCAACACAAAGTTAGAATTTTAGAGGGATGCTCTAGAATCTAAAAGTTTTAAAATTATCCGGACTAAGACAGAACATATGAAATGCAAGTTTAGTAATAATAGGAGTAGAGACGACGAAGCAGTTAAGAGTGATGGCCAAGAAATACAAAAAAGAGTGCACTGGCCAAGAAATACACAAAAGAGCGCACTTTTGATATCTTGAGTCAATAATCAAGAAAATGGAGAGATTGGGGAAGATGTCACACATAGAATTATAGTTGGGTGGACGAAGCGGAATGTTCAACCTGAGTTTTATGTAATCGTCGCATATCAATGAAGCTGAAAAAGAAGTGCTACAGGACAACTGTGAGACCAGCTCTGCTTTATGGGGTGGAATGATGTGTGGTCAAGAAACATCATATCCATACGATGAGTGAAGCTGCGATGAGGATGTTGAGATGGATAAGTGGAAAGGCAAGAAGGGATAAAATTTGAAAATGAATACAATGGGGAGTACGTAAGTGTGGCTCCAATAGGCGATAAGATGAGAAAGTAGAGTTAGGAGGGCTGGTCATGTGCAATGTATACCCAATACAACACTTGTTATAATGTGCGAGTTGGTTCAATTAGAAGGCTCAAAAAGGGTAAGGGGAATGCCCAAAAGGACATGTTTGAAAGTAGTAAGAAAAGATATGGGGACTAATGACCTCACTCTAAAGGTCTGCCCTTGATAGAGTAGAATGACAGACCAGGATTCGTGTAGCCAAACCCATATAGTTGGAAAAAGGCTCTGATGATGATGATGAAGAAATCTAGATCCTTCTCTGATCATATGTCAAAGATTGATTTTGGAAAGAAACTGACAAGAATAAAGTTTCTCCACAGTTTATCTCTTGAAGGTCACAAACCAAAATATCCCCAGACTTGTCAAGATTACTCCCTTGGTTGTCACGAGGATTGAAATCTGTTGAACTTGATCCATAATTGTGATTGAATTCACATCTACTATTGTCATGAACGACTTAACACCAATTAGAGAGGTTTGGATGTACATCGTGCTTCAGGTCCTCGAACTTCTTTAATTCAGGCATTTCAACATACCTCATATGTCAGTTCCTTAGTTCTCCACTTAAATTATTGGAGATCCTCCAATGTAACTTTGACAACACCGCCACTACCATAACCAGTTTAGGCTCCTCTGGTAGCCATCGTGAAAACTACAGTGTCTCGGGCGCTTTCGAAACAGACCTACTCTAATACCAACTAATGCAATGCAAAATTCACAGAAAGAAATCATAGAATTGAAAATAGCATTGGAAGCTCACAAGCCAAGTTCCATAATTATATCTTGTTTAACTGAAAGTCTCAAAACAAAATAATATCCAACTCTCCAACTAAAACACTAAACCAACCTTTATTTAGAGAATAAAATGTACCTCGAGCCTCGAGAAGCCCTAATTCTAATGTAAAATGAACTCCTCATTATTTGTGCATGGGGAGTAATTTGGGATTATAAATTTTTGGGAGGGGGGTATATGTTTTTTCCCTTAAGTGAATTAGCCAACCAGTTGAAGACTTGGAGCTTTGGAGGTGTCGGGGTAAACCAGGCTTGCTACCAATGGCATGGGTTGATTCATCTTGTTGGGTTTCATTATAGAAGGATGCCACCGAGAAAAGGCTCGATGTGACCAAAGTCTGTAACATATTATCCCTGCTATAGTCAGGGAGGAAATAGGCATTAAGGGATGTCCAAATTTGAGATTTCTATATTATTGAGTCCCTACTAAATCTTGGAATCCATAACGAGTGACCGCTCATAGATTCTAGAACGTCCGAGTCACGACAACTCTGATCAGCTGCCACCAAAAAAAGCCCTGGGAATTGGATGTCTGAACTAGACTCCCCCAACCAAATGTCTTCCAAAATTTCATTCAATGCTCAATATTTGGTGATAGCAGAGTATTGCTAGACAAAGGTGAGTAGCTTGGGAGAATACCTTTCCAAGCTCTGGCATCTGAGCATTCGCAGAGCACATAGGCAAGTTGTCAATTGATCATGATGAGAGTCCCACAAAGGCCACCACTCCTCTAGAATGTTTTTGCCATGCATGCAGGGGGACACCGTTAAAGCTTTTCAAAACTTTGTTCTTCCTCATGAACCCTCTTGAAGGTGAACAAGGAGTGAGAATTCTTTGGTAAATGAAAGTCTTGCACTTTTAATGGTAAATATTGTGCCATGAGGGCAGCCGGACTCTAGCAATAGCTGCCTACATGCTCTCTTGTTCCCGCCCCCCTCAGTAGGTCATCAATGGCGAGTTGTAACACCAAATGAAACCGCAAAAAGCCTTGAGATCGTAGTGTTCAGCTCGATCTTCCTGATTTCGACAATAAGCTCTACATTGAGGGTGCTATTGACTAGTTTAAGTTCAATTGAAAATTTCTTTGGGAGTGACTTTATGGAGGAGCTCGAAATAGAAATCAACGTTGCAGTCGATTCATCCTAAAGTAGCACTACAAGTTGTACATTAAGTGTTTGATTAATTGGTTCATTGAAGAAAACAAAAGACCGAGTCAAATGGTAGAACTCCATCACCAACTACACAAATGGCGTTTGAAGGATGTGATGAACATAACAAGCTTGAGGTCGAGCTTCTCCCAACCCTGGGAGAATGATGGAGTGGGGGCTTCATAGTTTTTTTAAATTTTATTTTTTTAGATGTCTTTTATATATTTAAGTCAAGGTATTTATGTCTTTTTAAGTTGTAGAAAATTGAGGGCTATAATTGAAATTTAAATGCTGAATTGATGAAGGGCTAGAATTTAATTATGATTAGGGTTTCATAAGGAGAAAGTCAGGTTTTAGGTTTTTCTTTTATAAATAAAAGAAAAATACAGAGGGAAGAAGATTGGTCATGTGAAAAGATCCCTTTATGGGTGTGGACTGCCCTGCAAACCCAAAGAAAAGGTATAATCTCTCAACCTTTTATTGTTAGCTTAATTTCTATCTTTGAGATTTGTTTACTTTCTTTTTCCATCTTTGTTGCATCAATTGGATAAAGATCTCTTTGGGAGGGGACCCACTTGTAGATCCAGTGAGAGGATATATTCTCTCAACCTTTTACTTTCTTTCTCCATCCTCCTTGTACTAATTGGCATTTGAGCTAGGTTCCAATTGATTTAGGGAAGATGAAGAAAGAAAATAGAAACTATAAAATAAAATTAAGAAAATAAATGGTTGAGAGAATGCACCCTTTCACTGGGTTTGTAGGGAGTCCACCCAAAAAAGAGATCTTCTCACAAGACCCACAAAATCAATTCTTCTTCTCTCTATATTTTTCTTTGGAAAAAGTTTATATAAGGTTGCAACCTTATACTGTTGACGTAAGGTGCACCTAAAAAATCCTACATTGGAGAGTGGTTCGGCATAGTAGAACCCTCCACTTGAGCATCTCGACCTTGATATGAATGGACATAAAGAAAAAAAAAGAATTCCAAGGCCAAAAAATAGTGCATCTTGCAACAAGTTATTTGGACCGTCTATTTTCAAGATTTTCAAGTGTTTCTTAATCGGCTCGATCTGTACTATTTTTGATATTTTAAAATTTACAATTGAGGATAAAATAAAATTTGAAACCATCATAAGGTTTTTGATTCTAAAACGGCAACTCTAAATAAATTTTATGGGTGCACCATACTTCTACAACATATGGAGGCAACCTTATACAAACCTCACCGTTTTTCTTTTCCAACGCTCACATATTTATAATAGACCTAAAACCTAACTTGCTCTTTAAACATCCTAACCACAACTAAATCCTAGCCCTTCACCTCCATAAGATTTAACTAACAACTATTTTATAGAACAAAAAAGACACAAATAGCCTCACTTAAATAAATAAAAGACCATATATTCTAATCTCAAAATATTAGTAAAATAAAAAAATTCAAAAACCCACTACATAACTCCTATACCTATCAGATGAACCACTTGTTACTCCTAGAGAAAATAACAGTTGCTCCAAAGGCAGATATATACCAATCCAGCTTTAAATTTCATATACCACTTCTCACAACCCAGCTCATCAGATGGCATATCCACATAACCCACGATTGGCCACATGAACTGGGTCCATGATCTACATTCTTGCTCCCCATGTATTCACATAAATCACCTATCCCCTCATGTTCAGCCCTCACTACATAAAAACGAAAGCCGCATCAATGTATTTATAAGGAGGGTAGTTATTTCAAAAGTGTGGCCCTTTTACAGAGAACTCTGAATTGAGTTCCCCCCCACCCCCCCCCCTCCCCAAAAAAAAAAAAAAAGCCAAAGGGCAAATTTAGTCCCCCCTTACTCTACAAACACTTGAAAGGTGATTGCGACCTCTTTGCTTTCTGATCTGACAAGGAAGCCCTCAAGTCCACAACACTCAGTTTTCAAAGGGTGACGATTCTCACTCCTTGTTCGCCTTCAAGAGGGTTCATGAGGAAGAGCAAAGTTTGGATAAGCTTTAACGGCAAGTGCTCGGCAAGTGCTCAGATGTCAGGGCTTGGAAATGTATTCTCCCAAGCTACTCACCCTTGTCCAGCAGTACTCGGCTATCACCAAATATTAAGCATTGAGTAAAATTTTGGAAGACATTTGGATGGGGGAGTCTAGTTTAGACATCCAATTCCCAAGGCTTTTCTTGGTGGTAGCTGATCCGAATTGTCGTGACTCACACATGCTAGAATCTATGAGCGGTCTTGTTATGGATTCCAAGATTTAGTAGGGACTCAATGATATAGAAATCTCAAATTTGGACATCCCTTAATGCCTATTTCCTCCCTGGCTATAGCAGGGATAATATGACTCTAGTCACGTCGACCCTTTTCTCGGTGGCATCCTTCTATAATGAAACCCAACAAGATGAATCAACCCAGGCCATTGGCAGCAGGCCTGGTTTGCCCCAACTCCTCCAAAGCTCCAATTCTTCAGCAGGTTGGCTAATTCACTTAAGGGAAAAAGACATATACCCCCCTCCCAAAAATTTATAATCCCAAATAACTCTCTAGGTTCATAAAAACCACATTGTCCCCTCCAAGCTAAAAAAAACCCCAGGTTCATAAAAAACACATTGTCCCCTCCAAGTTAAAAAAAAGAGGATGTTTAACCCCCTCATTATCTTTTTTATTGTCCAAAATTAAAACATTAACACTTTCTTTTTTTCCAATAACCCTATCATATAAATGGAATTTAAGGTGCCTCTTTTAACCTACTTGTGAAGTTCATGAAAGGAGAGAGAGACACCAAGGCTCAAGGGAAGTTGTAAGAGAGAGAGGAAGAAGTTCACTGTTGAGGAAGAGAGAAAAAGAAAGGGGGAGCTTTTCTAAAGTTCGATGAAGTGGTCATAGAAAAAAAATGATACATATTATAATTTGGATATTGAAAAGGTGCAGAGAAGATTAAACGTCATTTTCATTAGACTTGGAGCAGGTCCAAGGGTTTTTAATGGACCCGGGGGGTTATTTGGGGTTATGATTCTCGAGAGGCAGTATAACTCTACCATGGCCTATCCAAGCCGGTCATGCCAGTCCCAAGCCCAAATAAAGGAGGAGGTTTGTGTTGCGTAGGGCAGCTAGCACAAAAATTGCCTCATCTTTTCATGAATCCTGAAGCAGAATAGGATTCATGTAGCCGACCCTAGATAGTTGATAAGGCTCAAATGGTGATGATGATGATGATGATTTTGGAGAAGGGGGTATACATTTGTTTCCCTTTACAAAAAGGTCCTTACTGTGGACAGTTAAAGGAGAGGTATACAGGTGACCAACTGATGTGTTGTGTGAACGCTAGTGAAATCTGTGGACGACCTCCTTCATTGTTCAGTGGCTAGGAAGATTCGGGCCTTCCTTTCAAATCTGTTTAGTGGTGAGTGGGTCATGCTAGAAACAACTTGGCAGCTGCTCTCGGCCTATTTCTCACTTCCTGTATATACGTCAAGACCTGTGTTACATACACTCCATCATTCTTAATGTGTTGTGTGTCGGCACGTCGACCCTTAGAGATGTGTCAACACACTTGGCCAATCCAACACTTTGACTGAATGTGTAAGATTATTTGACTTTTTATACTACATATCCAACACTTCCATAAAAGTGCCATGTTGAAAGACACACATCCAATATTTCAATTGGCAGTTTGAAGTTCACTCTACCAACAAGTTCCCTTTAATGTTATTGACATAAATATGAAGACTTATATATAAGTACCTCCCAAAGCAGAGCATGAACCAATAAAATACATGGCATCAATAAAAAATGGCGTCACTTAATGTCATTCAAAATTTAGAGTCCTGCTCAAAATTCTAAACCAAGAAGACCTAATCGCGCCAGCAATTTTTTGTCCCAAATTTTGACCTTGTAAATAAGAAATGGCACCAACAATGTTCGTGCAAAATTTTGAACCCCGCTCCAAATTCAAACATGAAACCTCTTGGAAGAGTTACGTCCGATCTAAGGAGGAGCCCTTGTGATGATGATAATACATGAAACTAAATAGTTATATCTAAAGTAATACTGCATTAACAATATGATAAAAAGTTCTAAATAACTTGCCACCCACCGGCGGGTTTCAAACCCACGAACTCTCTCTCTCCTTCCTAAGGTTCGGCTTGGTCCAACCTTTAAGCCACAGAACCTTGACATTTTAAGAGTCAGAATTTTTAATACATAAGAAAACTTAAGAAGCAAAGACTGTACAGATGCATTGAAAAAGTCTTGTCTGGCTTTCAACCTACCGTATTAAACAGCGAAGTGTAATGGTACTGACATGCATGTTGGTATCCATGCAGACTTGGTTCTTTGGAGAGCACCATCATCTGCCTATTATGAATCATATGGCTGGAGCCTGATAGACGAATTTCCAAAGGCAAGGAACTCAACCTTGGGCAATCAAGGACAATATCAAGGCCATAGTGATAGAGTGGGCAATATAGTGAAAAGAATTCCCAGGTGCGGGGTATAGGACAGATGAGGGGCTAGCAGGGAAGAGATAGAGGCAGTGTCCGGGGCAATGAGGTCTAAGGTTTGAGCCATCACAATGACTTGGGGAAGAAGGTTTCTGTCCATGAGAAGGATGAGACGAAGGTCAGTAGATTCCTTGGGCTTCAGAGAGGGTTCAAGGAAATCTGAAAGACTAAGGGGGAGATAAGTAAGGGATAGGGGAGGAGGGGAAGGACAGGAGAGAAGCAAGAGAGGAGGGTAGGCGGAAGGTAGAAGTTGCAAAGGCACGGGCGAGGAGGGAGAGGAGGGAGAGAGTTTAGAAAACAGGGGGGTTGGATTGTCTTGGGGATAGACCAAAGAGGAGAAGGGTAGAAAGCTTGACGAAACGCAAGGGGGATGGGAGATTTGGTAGGTGTCCCCATCCAGAGAGGGGAGATCTGGGGATGCAGAGTCATGACGCGACTGCCCAATGGAGTTGGGTAAGAAGGGCGGCGGGGGAGTAGAGAGAGAAGAGGAGGGTAATGTGGCCACATCATCAGTGGGGGGTGGCGTGGGAGGTGACAGGTGGATAGGAAAACGTTGTGCGGGTGATAGGTGGATAGGAGGAAGCTTCGCGGGTGACAGGTGGACAAGGGGAACGGAGAGGGCGGCGGGTGGGTTGGAGCGTCCGCAGATCGAGGCGCTGTCGGCGACGGAAAGGCGGGTAGAGGCAGTGCAGGTGACCGTTGAAATAGGGGAAGCGATGAGGGAGGATGAAGGGCAGAGCAAGTCGGTGCCGACAAGGGGTTGGTAAAGGATGACGGCAGATGCAGCAAGGCCTCTGACGAAGATGGGGACAGGTGGCCCTAAGGAGTCAGAGGCTGCGACAGGTGTTCAAAGGAAGACGGTGGGAGGGGACATGTGTAGGGTGTGGAAGACGAGGGGGAAAACGATTGACGGGGGAGGAAAAAGGCGGGGAGGGTGGGAACTTCGAGCCGGATGGGCCTAGGTCCTCAGGGGGGGACCCGAAGAGAGAGAGCAGGTAGGTGAGTCAATCCTGGCCTCTTTTTCGGGTCGACGACAAGGAGGGGAGACATCGGGAGATGGGCCAGGAATGGCGGGCTCACAACTAACCGGGTCGGAAGGGGGCGGCGGGGCCGAAGGTGGAGGCGGATGAAGATGCTGATGGCGCACTTTGCCTCCGGCTAGATCTAGTGGACGCCGGTGGAGCATCCTACGGAAGCGAGATTTCTTGGAAACCAAGGTCCAAGAATTAGAAAGAGCATCTGGTGGTTTAGTAGGGCCAGTGTGGTGGAAGAAATGAGGAGAAGGGGGGAAGGCCGACGACTAAGAGGCCGAGATTGGGTAGTAAAGGTCTTTTACTTCAAGCCAAATGGTTTTGGGAATAAGGCGGAGTCCAGGTCTTCCAACAGGACATGTATTGATCCAAGAGGGAGAGTTTCAATCGAAATCCAATGTATTGAAACCAGAGACCCACACGATGCCGCTAGACGCCGAAAAGTCTTAGGGGACCATGCATGGAGTGGGATGTGGTTAAAGGTAAGCCATACTCTCTATTTCCTAAAAGACCCCTCTTTGGGCGACCAGGCCCGAAGGAGGCACGATGCCCCATGGAAAGTGAAGGTGTTGGCTACTAGTAGTGCACGTTGAGCACTTGTAGGGGAAGGGAAGGAGAAGAGAATGTCGCCACTTGAAAGGAGTCTGCAACTGAGGTTGGGCTCCCCCCAATGTCTTTGAGCACCCTTTTCAATCCCTCTTATTTCATCACGACTATGTTGGAAACTTCCAACCAAAGACGCTAGAAGCTTAGACTTAGTCTTTGCAACCTCGTCAGGGGGGTAGAAATATAGAAGGGGAGGAGGGGAGGCTTGACAGTACGACTTGGTTTCTTTTTAGGCAGCAGAGAGGGGGTTTGGTGGATGGTGGTAGCTGGCTTGGAGGAGGCTACCACCTGAGAGAAAGAAACGCTGAGATGGGAGGAGGTTGTCAAATGAGAAGACTACAGTGGAAAAGCAACAGATCTAGGTGGTGGAAAAGCAAAGGGTTTTGGGATAAAGATTGTAGATATCATTCCAGTTCACAGGAGGAGGAAGACGCCGATCTCTTCCCATCTTTTGCGCTCGCATTTCTTTGCTTCCTTGTGAGCTGCGATGTATATGCATCCCTTGTTGACTGAGATGCATCGGATCTTTGCAGTGGTGGAGGTGAACAATGACTGAGGCCTCAGACCCCAAAATGTTATTGTGCTAAGAGTTAACAAACGATGATCAGACGCCGATCTCTTCCCATCTTTTGTGCTCGCATTTTTTTGCTCCCTTGTGAGCTGCGATGTATATGCCTCCCTTGTAGGCTGAGATGCATCAGATTCTTGCAATGGTGGAGGTGAACAATGACTGAGGCCTCAGACCCCAAAATGTTTTGTGCATATGTTGCTTTGTTGTCTCTTCTTTTTCAAAACCTACCTTGTTTCAGGGCCTTCTAAATAAATTGGGGAACAATCACAAGGTCGAAAAGCGAGGCCTGTTTCAGGTACCTCTTACTAGTTTGCTCTGGAACCTGACACCATCAAACTTCATTTTGATGGGTGTTTGCTTGGTACTTGGTGATCTGGGAATAGTACGTATTGGCAGTATTTTTAGAGATAGTTCAAGTGCTTTTCTCCTATCCTATTTGAGACCCTTTGAGTGGTGATTTCAACCATGGCTAAGGTGGAGCTCCACTCCGCTTGTAGAGGGTAGCTCTAAAAAAAACATAAAATGGGCCAACAAAATATCTGGAGCATAGTTGTTGGGGATGGGAGCGGGACCTGTTCAGGGAACGCCGAACCGTCATAGGGTGAAGCTCCTTGTGTTAGGATCAGCATCCGTGCATTCAACAAGTTAAGGAGCTAGATCTTAGGATATTTGGGAGTGAGATCCCATGTCACTGGGGTTCAAGTTTTGAATTGGAGGGATCCAAGCTCCACTATACATAAAACGAAACCAATTAATAGTTATATGATAAAATTAGGATCGAGCCCATGCCCACTCAATCCATTGTTATACACCTTAGCATATTACCAATGCCATAGTTATAGTACTCCAATTTACTACCATAACATAGTTTAATAATATCATAAATTGGCTTACTACAATATTAAACTGCAGTTTTTAAATAACATAATTCGAGTATACCACAATGTGAAATGCCCCACAGTTTAACATATTCTAAAGAAATAAATCTATAATACCAAGGAGAGGACCAGCCGTTCAATTAATAGTGTAGATCCTCTTCTTAGAGGGATCCTACAAGCAAGCAGATCGAGATCCAATTTTATTGGGAGCTAGATCCCTATTTCTCTAAACCCAGCTCCTTCTAAGATCCCTTACGAGGAACCGCGGGATCGAGTTCCTAATGTGGGACCATGGCCTTACCCCCAAAGGTTCTTGCAACTATGATTTGGAGGCTTGATCAATTCTTCTGCCAAATCTCTAAGCTGAGTAACTCTTTGCACATCTCCTTCCATCACACCTTGCACGAGGTTAACAATATTTTGGATAGCTTCGCCAAATAAGGGGCTCTTAGCCCCAGTCCTGAGATTAACCACCCTTAGATTGGTTTCATGGACCACACCTCTTGGTACATGACATCTCAAGATTCTCATTGTAACCCACTGCTCATTTTCACTGGATATTCTGCAATGACAATAGATACTTGCAATCTGTGATCTTTTACAGTAATACAATATGGTCAACTTTATCACAAAAAAAAAAAAAAAGAAAAAGAAAAAGAGATATTCTGAATCAGCCCACATGTTAAGGAAACCTTCAACTACTGCAGTCCAATCTAGGTAGCTAACCTGGTCATAGATAGGTAGACCAATCAGGGAACATTGAAAAGCAAGAAATGCTTCTTCCTCACAAACATCAAGAAGGCGATTATATGTTCTACACCTGCTATTTCCACTCAGGGAATATTGAAAAAGCAATAAATGTTTCTTCCTCACAAACATCAAGAAGGTGATTATATGTTCTACAACTTCAATTTCCAATAAAAAGAGTAATATAAAATTAAGGAGAATTTATCATATTCAACATTTTACCCATATCGTTTATTTAATTCAAAATACACATGATCATGAGTTGAATTAGTTGAAAAAGAGTGAATTGTTAAATTGTTCAAATATTAGGTGTTTTTTGATAAATTTCCCTAAAATTAAAGAATAGAGGATAATGTACTTATGATAGAAATGGAAGATATATATTTACCTCAAGACCTTCACTATTGAGGGCAATAGATCGCTCTCTTTGGTTTGCTAGACTCTTGTCAATCTCTGTTGAAGTCAATCTGTTTCTCAGGCTCACGTTCTTTTCTTTCACTTTCATATCATCCACTCCAGGACCATAAGAGCTGTTCTCGCTGTCTTCAAGGAGTGATGTAGGAGTCAAACCCCTTTTCCTCAACTCCTTCATGAACAATGATTCTGGAGGCTCCTCACCTACAAATTATCATTCATATGACAATTCTGCAAAGGAAAGTGAATACATCCTATGACAACCATTCAACCAACTAAACAGAGAACAAGTTAAACAACTATATCAGATAAAGAAAACGATATTCTCCTTCTACAAGAGAGTGACCAAAAGAAGTGACCAAAAGTTTGAGAATGTATTACATGGAAATGTTTGAGAAGAAGTGACCAAAAGAAAAAAGAAGGGGAGGGGGGACAAAGTTATTGTAAGAATTATGCATTCATTGGGTCTTATACATACCTATGGCTAGGCATCAAGGTTAGGACACTAGTGTTTCAGTGAATGCGTATGATAATGTAGCACAAACATGCATTCAATATTTATTACACAAAGTAATATGGAGGACCATCACAGATTATATCTGAAGCACCCAAAATATATTGAAAATTGTAGCCCATAAAATAGTCCATACCGTAAAGTAAAAGAATTGATATATAATCAAGCCCATTTATCATCCAACCTAAGATATAGATAAATAAATAAATATATAAATATGTGTGTGTTTATGGTTTAGAAATTGAAAATAAAGCATCAATAGAGAGTAGTGAACAAGAGAGTAATATAAACACAAAAAGAGATTAAACTTACATGTGATGCTAATCATATGCCTTAGTAATTCAAGCTGAGGGATAATCTGGGCATATTTAACTAGAGGTGAGGCATTAGTCAAGACGTTTAAATTTGGAAATGGTGGCAAAACATTATGGTTTTGACACCCGTTTTACTTCTCTCAAATGCAGCAGTAGTCCATTCAAATATGTGCTGACCTACTATGCGAAACATGATAGAGAGGTCGGTCATGCTCTACCTAGCTGGGCCCATTATCGATCAACCACCCCCTGCCCCCCTCTCCTCTCTTCTTCTTTCAAAAATAAAAAACCAAACGATAGAAAGAAAACCCAGAGCTGCCAAAGTTGATCAAGCCAGTCAGAACAGTTGCTTAAGATCGAGCAGTCACAGAACAGCATTCAGGGACTGGCCACTCAGCATTTCTTTTCTTTTTCCTATTAGAAATCACCAACTATGTAAGCCATGTATGTTTGTCCTTGTTCTTTCTTTTTCCGGATAAGGCCAGATAGGTAAAAGGGTTTCACATGCAATGAATCCAGGGTGATGTTAGAACGGGGAGTGTTTCTTTTCTCCTAGTGGCTGAGGAACACAAACTCCCCTAACTTTGATGCTTTTATCCAAAGAGACTAACAGTAATGATTGGTAATTCACATGTTATTTGCAGCCAAACCCACAACAGGGTAATCCTTGTAACTTTATGTTAAAACATTAGAGTTATTGACTTAATAAGTTCATAGAGGTATTGAGTTAATAAGTTTATAGATGATGGATTAAATATTTCAGAATAAATGCTGATGGGAGGATGCCCAATGGCTTCTAGAATTAAAGACAGACGTTAAGTTTGCAAATCCTAAAATAAAATCTGCAATTTCTCTTCTTTGTTGACCATTTTCAGGAAATTAGGAGACACATGCCTCATATTAAGATATTTGCCTCACCGGTTGCTGATCTATGTTAGTAGGGATAAATATTGATACTCTCCATATTTTGCAGTTGAGCACCTCATGCATTATTTGAAATGAACAACTAGGGTTGGGATTGTAACTATATTAACGCATTACCCGTTCTATAAATGCCTCACAATTTGAGCTAAAGTCATAAAATCAAAACAAACATTGACATTGTTAATCAAACCAATGATAGTCATCATACAAGAAGGCTCTTAATGCTCCACCACCTTACATGTGAGATTCCTAAAAATCATAATGGTATATCAAAGCCTTTAAAGAAGGATTAATGAAGGACAACCATCACAGGTAACCCTTTACATGGCCAATTCCAATAAGTAATGTTCAATTTCAAGGTCCACACACCTATACCATGTTAAATTAATAACATTTAATCCTAAATGCAGATGGCTGAGAACACTTTATTGAAATTATTATGTATAATTCATTACAAAAATTCAAATTCCTATTCAATAGAGCCAACATGTTTTGTGCTAATACCATATCCAAACTAGCGTCTCTCATGAATCATCTGGACAATGATCCCCAAGCACATATTGATAAGCCCTTAAACCCAAACTGCATGCAATTGAAATTATTATGTATAATTCATTACAAAAATTCAAATTCCTATTAATTCATTACAAAAATTCAAATTCCTATTCAATAGAACCAACATGTTTTGTGCTAATACCATATCCAAACTAGCATCTCTCATGAATCATCTGGACAATGATCCCCAACCACATATTGATAAGCCCTTAAACCCAAACTGCATGCAATTGCAGCTTCAATCAGTAACAGTTTGGCAACACACCTCAACCCGTGAATCGCTTGTGTCATCACAGGAAACCATTTCCATGGCCTACAATCAATGCTCATCAATAAACAAAGGAATAACACTTCAGGCAATGTTCAGTTTTAAGATTCACGCACTAAAACCGCATCTAAATTATTTAATACCATTCCATCTTAAATTAATACGTCTGATGATATTTTATTCAAATTATACATATCGTTCAATTAAGAAATTCAAGTTCCTATTCAAGAGATTCAATAAGATTTTGCTGATACCATACCCAAACTAGCATTTCTCAAGCATTATTTGGACAATCACACATTGATAAAAAGCAAGGTAAAAAGGAGACAATGAAAGCACTAATTCATATCCACATGCTAAAAACCAAAATAAAACTAAATGCCTATGTATTAACAAGTCCAAATTCATTAATATCTTTGATAACATTTTATTCAAATTACACGTATAATTCTTTAAAGAAACTCAAGTTCCTATTCAAGAGATTTGACATGTTTTGTGCTAATTACCATTTACAAACTCACACTCTCAAGCATCATGCGGAGGATAATCCTCAACCAGATAAAAATTTGTGCATAAAGGGCACAATGGAACCGCTAATTCACATCAAATACTAAGAACCAAAACAAAAATAAAGTAGATGGATATATACCCACAAGTCCCAGTTCATTAACCAGATGACCAAGTCCCAACTCAAAGTAATAACAGCAACAGAACACCCATGAACGCTATCAATTTCATAGCCATCCTATATTGATAAATGAAAGTACTGACTCGTAAAGGCAAAACCAAATTCAAATCACACCCCCTCTATTAACAAAAGAAACCTCCAAAAAGCAGAGAAGCCGATCTTATAATGATCTTCATCAAATCCTTACAGTAACAAACAAATTTTCCAATACCTACGGCAAAGCGGTAAGGAAAAGAAAGCAATTTCAGACTGGATAAAGGCAAGGAGACCAACCATTAGAGTCACTATTGTCCTCTGAGAGCTTGCAACGAACAGTCAAAGACCCTCTGAACCTCGCATGTAAAACCCTAGAATACAAACGTATGTGAACGTTATGGTGCTCCGAGCAAAAGCAGTTGGATTTGCACCAAAGCAAAGGAGACAAAGAAGGCTTTGTCATCTGAAAGCAAGCCATTGTGGAGCTTAGGTTTCGTAACAGAAGGCTAGGAGAAGCACAATCAATGGAGGTCGATCATGACGCTGTTCGTGAAAGCATAATGAACAAGAGAAAATGGGGAACAACAACCGCTAATGGATTAAAATCTGCTTCCTCTGAGAAAGAGAGAGAGATTGCTCACGGTGATTAAACGCGTGCGTTACAGAGAGAGAGATAGAGAGTAATATGTACGAAAATGTGATGATGAAGAAGAGAGTCGGGGTTTGTTCTAGGACACTCGCTTTTTTTGTGGCCACAAGTCGCAGACTGAGACGTCGGAGCTCTGTCCCTTGCGTGACGAAGGATCGGCGAGGTAGTCATAAATTTTTTTTGGAAATATACTCAAAAAATCTACTTTTTTAGGGAAAATTAGGAGATTATTCCAGACAGATCAACAATTGGAAAAAATTAAAAAAAGGCCTAGGTCTTATAATAATAATAATAATAATAAAGAGAGTAAAGCTTGACCTCAAAACTTAAATAAATAAATAAATAAATAAGAGTAAAGCTTGACCTCAAAACTAAAAGAATTGTAGTGAAAAAAAAAATTGATCCGAAAATAGCAAATATTATAACTTGTTATCTAGATCATTTATTTTCAAGTGTTCATAAATCTGTAAGATTTATATTATTTTTTGAGGTTTAAATTTCATGATCAATGGTAGAAATTGATTTAAGAGTCATAATAAAAATTTAAAAAGCTTGGAAAATGGTTTGATAGGGTTACAACCCTATCAAAATAAGTAAAGCCATACCTCATAACTCGTCGAAAATTGCAATTCAAGTATTGAAAAACCTTTTCATCGATCATCTCAATTTAAACATTAAAAAAAAAACTTCAAGCTCTAAAAATAGTGTATATTTTAAGAAATTGTCTAGATTGACCATTTCGCCCTAAAGTAAGTGGTTAAAGATCCGCAAGATATGTTCAATTTTTTTAGTTTCAAATTTTATTTTCAAAGTGGGAAATTGATTTTAAAGTCATCATAAAGATTTTCTTTGCCAAAAGTGCTTTCGAGACGAGGATTTGAGGTGAGGCTTTATTTGGTATTGTGAAGCCTATTCCTTATAGAAACTCATTCTAAAAATTTCCGATACCGAAGTGTTTTTCGGCAAGGTGTTTTGAGGCAAGCCCTTACTTTTTTTTCGTGAAGCTTAGGCTTCATTGAAACTGCATCCTTAACAATTGAATACTCTATCCAAATCTTTTTATTTAGTTTCAAAATGTCCATTAAATAACGCATGCTCCTGTGTTGGAATAGTTTCGAAAAGGTACATTATTAAATAGTTGAACTCTTAGAGGTAATTTGATGAATTCCTGAAAATTAAAAATAGTTTTTTATATGTCATATTTTACATTCAAGTTTAACTTTTTTAGACTATATAACGTATTTTAATTTTATTTATTTTTCTATACATTAGATTCAATTAAAATGTAGTATGTTCATATTTTTCACATAAAAAATATTTTATACAATTATTTAAATATATATATTTCGGCATTTTTTATTTAAAATTATTCTTTAAATATTTTTATAGATGTTAATCCAAACAATGATCAATATGAGCTCAATCTATCTATAAAATTAAAAATATACTACATGCTTTTCAAAAGTGGAGCCTAAATGTAAAATATAAATATATGAGACTGCTTTAATGAATAAAAAAGGTTCTTTTTAAATTTCCCTAATTTTGTAGTCCAAAGATTTTAAATTCTCGCATGATCATTACTTCTCACACTTTAAGAAAAAAATTATATAAGGTGTTACGTTTTTTTTTTTCTGAATGGTAATTGGTAATTTTTTTTATTCCCACGTCAACGAAGCAAAGTACATTTCGAAAAAACATACAAATCATAATCCTGGTGAGGTGCCGATCTATGCATTGATGTGTGCAGTTGTGCTTGTTTAATAGAATTTTTTTGTGACTCCTTTTTTTCTTTTTTTTTAATAAAGCGACAATTTTAAATTGTACGCACATTAGTATTATCAAATTCACTTAGCTTCGACCGAAGAGACCAAAGCCTTCGGATTTTAGGGTAAAAAAGTCCATCAATCCCCTCCTAACCCCCTTGTTTCAGGCCTTGAGTGAGGAAGGTTGTCCCAATATCTACATTCTTGAGGGTTTTTGGAGGGTGAGTAGACTTGTCTTTACTTTGTTTGTTCAAGGTAATTGACTTGGGGTGGGGCTTAATCAAGGTTAAGGATGGAGGGTTAGGGTTTTCGCTCTAGGAAAAGGGTTTGTCACCCTAGAACTCATGAGCTCTTAAACCTTACCAAATGATTTTCTTAAACCTCACCTAATGATTTTGGGATTCAATCACCAAAAATTCATAGGACTTAATCCCACGATCATTTTTGCACCAAGAATCACTCAAAAACTCCCTAGATCAAGGAAATTATGAGCACTTTAATATACAAAAATCTTGATTTCAGCAAGGTTTTAAAACTGAATACCAATTATCATCGTTTTCACCGCCATCCTGACATTGTGTAATGAGCAAATCCAGGAGAGATCAAATGCAAACCTCACCTTGATTTGGATTTTCAAATAAGTTGAATTAAAAACAATCGATAGAGATAAAGATTCTATCAAATTATAATCCACAATTGAATCAATCTCAGAAAGAGATCAAAAAATAGGTTAACAAAGTATAAATTTCCAGTAATAATAAAGGAGTGTAAAGAGTGTAAGGTACATAGAGGAAGGCAGAGCAAGCATTTTAGACTCTGTTAACAATGTCCAAAATTAAATTCTACCAACTTTGGCTAGGCTAATAAAGTCGAAATTTCGACTACATACCCTGAGAAATACCTCCAACCGTTGGATTCAACTTCGAAATTTGGTTTTTATGTGAGAAGCCAACCTCAGGAAGCAGGTTTGGGGATCATAGTAATAACAAAGAGTAAGGACTGTAAGGTACTTGAAGCAACCTCCAAGGAAGTGAACTTGCCACAATGCAACACTCAGGAGGCTGTAATACTTGAAGCCAAGTATGACAGGCTCCCAAGCCATTCTCTCTAAATACCTTATATGCAAGTCACCTGGAGTACATTGTATTTGGTCCATCCCTTCAAAGTGTCAACAAAGAGGAATGAGTCAAATAGGTATATCAAGAATGCCAGTGGGTCTCATCTACACTCAGGGGTCCAACTCCTCATCCAAATCAATCTCCTTCGTTAAAATCTCGGCCTCTATGTCCAGCATCTCCTGCTCCCAACCGTGCGAGCTCAAGCTCGAGCTTCTATTCTCTCTGGTCTAGAAGGAGAAGCATGCTTGCTAGACTCAAGACATCCCCCGTCCTCACCACCATCAGAAGAATTGGACTTATCATCCTCCTCCTCTTCCTCATCCATACGATGCTCCTCCAAGTCTTTTGCCTACTCATCATTGCCATCACCATCACCGTCTATGGCCTTGCCTATTTCTGACCTAGTATGATGCCTCGAGGGACCCATCAAATTCCTATCACCTGAGCTCACCCGTTACCCCTCTCACGAGCCTCATCAACTCTCTAAAAGGCATATATTCTAAAGAATATTCTATGATTGAACTATGATTTAGGTATGGATTATAGTTTCCTGTTTTACATGGTTCATTAGGCTAGTACAATCTGGGTCCAGAAACTCAAAAATCAAACCAATTTCAAAATGGGTGTCTATAGTTGCTATAGTTCCCCCTCTTTGGTTCTCCCTATTTTCAAGGATATAGTTCTCCCTCTTTGGTTCTCCCTATTTTCAAGGAATGGGAGAATGACAAAGAAGTAGAAACTTGCAATGGATGAAAACTTAAACCCCCATAATCAAATGGGTCACATCAACCACCGTTCTTCTCAGTCGTCCACAATAAACTTCAAGGTATTTTGCTATAATTTTTCTACCTAAGCATTTTTCAGATGTATTTCACCACATAACGTGTCGGACTTCTGCCTAGGCTCCATTACACCACTTATTTTAGGTTTTTAAAGCTTTGAATTGAAAAAATGGAGCTAAACAGCGTACCTTATTGTCTTAGGTTTCCTTTTTGCCTTTTATTTAGATCAATGGGGAAAGAGTCACCTGCCCTTAGTAGGAATGGGACTCAAAGACATAATGTTACGGCGTCTACCACCCTAACCACCAATCCTTTAAGTTTCCCTACTATGACCACCAATCCATTAAGTTTCCCTACTATGGGGTTTAGGTTTTCTTTATGGAAAAGCAGATATCATCATGTGTGAGCTTTGGTATGTTCCCTTTGTTTTTTAAAACATTATTAGTAATGGGGTGAACATTTTAGAAATAGAGATAATGCTGGGTTTACAATTTTAGCAAAGATTTTAAAGTTATTGAAATCACAAACACAAAGTCTTGAAAAAAAAAAAAAAAAAAAAAAAAAAAGAAAAAAAAAAAAAAGGAAGAAGAGGAAAAGAAGAAGAAGAGAAAAACATTAAAATGAGATGGAAAAAATAACAAATAATAATAAAATTAGAATTCAAAGATCATGATTTCAAAAAATAAAATAAATGTATAAAATAAAAATTCAATTCTACCAAGAGGTTTATATGAGGCTAAACTGTATGACCTATCTTTTTTCAAAAATTTCATTTTTTCTACTTTCCAAAATTATTTCAGAATTTCAAGTCTAAAATCTGAATACGTCCACCACATGGCGTTAAACTGTGTAAGTATGTCCCTGACATGATGTTAAACTATTTGAATGTCACCATTAAACAGTTTGAATATGTCCCCGGAATATGATGTTAAATTGTTTGAATACGTCCTATGCATGGCATTAAGTTGCTTGAATACGTTCTCTGCATAGATGTGATCCCAATGAACTGGTGCCTTTATCGTTTTGGCTCAGCCAATGAGCAGGGGAGGTACTTGAACCAACGGTAAACCGGTTTAACTAGACCGGCCGGCCCAAATTAGGAGGAGAAATTATATTTTTTACAACACATTTTTTTTGTTTTTTATAGGAAAAGAATGATGGGTTTTCTGTCCTATTAAATAGATGCACGGGTAGAACGGTAAACTTGAAATGTAATGGTTGATTTTTCTATAAAAGAAAAATTAAGAGAGTGAAAGTGAGGTTTATTCAATGGGCGCAGTTTGCATATGGATGCATCCGTAAGTGTAGAGGTAAGGTGCACCTTCAAATTTTATAATGGTATATAATTTTGATGTAAAATGTTTTTACGATTATTTCAAATTTATTTTTATATCTAATTATAAAATTTTAAATTTCAAAAATGGTTAAAATCAAGTAGATCTATAAACCTATGAAATCTTGAAAATGGATGGTGTAGATAATATGTTGTAAAATACACTATTTTTTAGACTTAAAATCTTTTTATTTTTTATAGTCATACATCTCGATATCGAGATGATCAATCAAAGGGTTTTTCAACATTAAAACTACCTTTTCCGATAGATTTTTGAGGGGCATCCGTAGTTCTATATTATAAAGTAGCATCCTTATATAAACTTTTTCCTTACTCAATAGTTGGTTTTTTTTTCCTCACTCTCTTTTGCTTAACTTTCAAACTAATGGTTGTCCTCCCGCGAGATTTTGGCCAATTCTGGCAAGATTCTAGCCAGTTTCAGCTCAAATTTTTATTTATTTTAATACTTACCATTTTAATATTTAATAATATTCAATATTTACTACTTTAGACTTAAGAAAATACAAAAATAATGAAAGTTATGTTACCATGTTGGTTTAGATCCTTACATAATTAAGAATTGAGATTATATACAATGAGACCATTTACCTTTTTTTATAGAAACTTCACAATTAGTTACAACCAATGGTTTAAAAAGCGGATCAGTGATTCAGATCGAGCACCTCAAAAACCGATCCGGATCGGCGAATTGGCAATCCGAATCGGGAATAGGGTGAATCGGTCAGAATAAAGCTTCAAAAAAATCCGAAAAAATTATTAAAATTCATTATAAATATTGTTTTTTATGAATTCAATAAGAAATGAGGGTACTCCATTAAGAATTTTCATGTTTTTGCATGAATATGTGAATATTGATATGTTCTTTCCCTGCATGAACTACTATTCAGCATTTAATTTACATCACACAAAAGGATAAACATAGAATTATCATGGAATAAGTATATCAACATACATGGACTACAATAAAGCATACAATTAGTAACATACGATCTAAAAATAAAATGACATACGACGCTATTGTTCTTCTTGGTCACGCTGGTGCCATTGATTGAATTCGATTGACAATTCATTGATTTGATCTAAAAACGAATCATCGATATTAGCAAGCGTTTGACTATACCCAAATCCCTGAGTGTTAGTGTTTTGTTGTGTTCCCAATCCAAAATCCCCTAAGCTTGTTCATCTTTCATGCGCACCTACACTGTCGTGCTCATCCCTACACTGTTGCTGTTGGGACTCGATATGTGAATAATATGGCTGGGATAGGGTGGCCTCAGAATCATCGTCTCTCTCATTTTCTCTTAGACCCCCTTCCCACTCTCCCTCATTAGGTGCAATATCACCGTCATCTCCGACGAATTGTGGATACGTTGGCTGGTTGCTTCCTCTTTCATGCTGCTCATCACCTTCTTCAAGATCTTCCTCACCGATAGCCTCAAGGAACGCTATCTTGTGCAACACTGGCTCCTCCTCTTCTACTTCCCATTGGTCTGCTGTGTCTGTGACAAATATTGTGTCTAAGTCTATCGGCCCATAGTCTTCAAGCTTCCTTCTCATTTATTGCTCTCGGAGGTTTAAGTTGTAATGAACGTAGACTAGTTTATGAAGCTTCTCCGAAGCGAGTCTATTCCTCCTAGTAGTGTGCAACCATTGGAACGTACTCCAGTTGCGCTCACAGCCAGTAGCAGAACATGTCTGGGAGAGTACCTTGATTGCTATCCTCTTTAGGTGAGGTGCATCAGTACCATATATCTCCCACCATTCAGCTGGATTAAAATGTAAAAAACATTATAAAGGTAAGAACAATTCATAAGATTCAATATATGAATGAACAAAATATTAGCGAGGGGATAACATGGATCCATCATAGTTCGAGAATTCCTGGCAAGTCTAGTTCCGATCCTATAGCATCCCTATACATAGCAAGCTAAAGCAAATATATTACGTTTTAGTGCATTATTCCTCACAAATATAACAACTCAATGAAGTTCTTACCCAAACATTAAATAATACCTCTTGCATTGCTGCTACTTGGTTTCGATGGCTTCTCTCCAACCTTGCAATAATGTATCTGACCCCTTCCATAATTTTGTGGGGATGTTCAGGTGTCAAATACAAAAATTTTGGGTTGAAGTAGTAACCTACAAAATATATAGATAGAAAAATGTCATTCACAATTTCATAAAAAAAATGATTTAAAATGAAACATTGTAATGATATAAATATATATTTACCAGCATAATGAATTGAACGTCCAAATTTGGTGTTCCACCTCCTTTCTATAATCTCGATCACTTTGCTAGCAAAACTACACTTCTCCCCAGTAGTTGATTTTACCTTCTCAATACCTCCATAAATGATACTCATGGTAGCTTTTTTGTCAGCATCCATCATTCTTAACACCGTGACCAAAGGGGCAGTGCCTCTACAACACTGGAACATCGAGACCAGAACCGCCTATTTGAGATTATGTTGTCCACTTTTATACCGGTACTGGACTTCGAGAGGTGGTCATTTAATCACTCTTCACAGGTAAACAATCTCTTTAATGCACCTTCAGATTCTCGAATGGAGTCCACAGCTAAGTAATCAGTCAGAAAGCGGGTTATGGCATGCCTGATTATCTCTTTTTTCTTAGAGTGTTCTCTAAACAAAAATAAAATTTTAGAGTGGTTGTATATAAATCTCGACACCAACCTTGCTTCCTCTAGAGTCTCCTTCACAACTTTGATCTCACCGATCTCCTCTAACATAAGATCGATGCAGTGTGCAGCACACAGGGTCCATACTAGATGCTTCCTTTCATCCATCAACTTGCTGCCCGCAGAAACACATGCACACGCATTGTCCGTAATAAACTGGACTACATGCTTATCTCCCACCTCCTCCACTATCTGATCATATAGTCGTACGTAGAAGTTTGCATCCTTCTTCGTCCCTGATACTTCTTTGTTAGACAAAAAAGCTGTACCTTTTGGGGAATAGGCCAAGAAGTTTAAAAACTCATTTTTGCTAACTTTATTCAACCAACCATCACTCATGAGAGTAATGCCTGTCCTTGCCCAACTCTGTTTATATTCTTCAATCCACTTTGTAACTTCCTCCACCTCTTCATCTAATATTGGCCCACTGAGCTCATATGCCGTCGAGGGTTTTACCTCGGGCCTGACTCTCTGGATTTCACTGACCATAGGTGAAAAATATGGGCTATTGGCTGCATTAAAGGGAATCCTTTTATCGTAGAACCATTTACCAACATATCTCCCCAACATGTTTCTTGTACCTTTAACCATGCCTTTTAGGGTCATCTGTTGTGACTTAGGCTTTGAGAGAAATGGGTCTTTACGACCATGACCTGCAATACTGGTACTCCTAGGTAACTTAAAAACAATATCTTCAACATCTGATTCTCCTTGATACATATTGCCACCAACCCCTCCATAAATATTTTAACTGGGCCCGCCATACATGTTCGAGCTGGGCCCGCCATGCATGTCTGAGCTAGGGCCACCATGCATGTCTGAGCTAAACCCACCGGGCATTCTAAGCCCACGTTCCATCTGATATTGTTCATGTAAACTCAATCTTGTGGCCATGTCCAAGTCATTATTATATTGCTCTTCTAGGTCATTATTATATTGCTCTCCTGTATTTCTGCTTGATAGCGTATATAAACAAGCTATCTCCTCATTCATCCTATGTTTGGCAACTTTTTTACCTTTGTTAGCGTTAAGAATTGCCGCCATCTGTTTTTTTACATTACCAAGGATACTAGTGCATGCAGAAACATCTCCCTTAACCTCTGCCAAGTGTTGCTTGAACCTATGTACCCCACTACGTATCACTCTTTGACAGTAATTACAAAATAATTGTGTCTTTTTTGTTGGGATAAAGTCTGATTGCATGTTGCCATGCAGGGTCTTCTGCAGATCTTGACATGATTCAACTGGTTTAAGATGTAAAAAGTTAAAAATTAACCTGACAGTTCAACAAGAAAAATAATCACCATGTGTAGTGATAATATGTTGGGGTAGTTTATATAGTCATATTTGTTGTTATTTGTTATTGCAAAATACCTCTATTGACAATAATATTTTCGTACATATCAATTACAAACATTCAGGATAATATAATACAAAATGCAAGCTCCAAACATGGCTACAACTCAATTATCAAGAACATACATCAGTCATTCCAACTAAAAAATGCATTAACAACAGATTAAAAAGATACAGTTTTGCATTAAAATAGAATAACATTGGCCTTTTTGCATAAATAATCTATCAACATACAATTTTTTCAACAAAAACTTTAACAATAAAAAAATTTAAATATGGTTTAATACCTCATGATAATTAAAACCTTGTCACGATTTTCACATCTTTTCGGAAAATCATCATTTTTCAAAAAATTCGATCATGGAAAAAAAAGTACAGCAAACTCAAACAATAAAAATTAAAAATTGGGTTTAATACATCATGATAATCAAAACCTTATCACGATTTTTACATCTTTTCGGAATATCATCATTTTTCAAAAAATTCGATCATGGATAAAAAAAAAAAAAAAAAAAAAAAAGTACAGCAAACTTTCAAAAAATTGGATCATGGATTAAAAATAAAATATAAAAAATTTTCAAAAAATTCGATCATTGATTACAAAAAAAAATTCAATCATGGATTAAAAAATAAAAATCACAAATTTTCAAAAAATTCGATCATGGATTAAAAATAAAAATCACAAATTTTCAAAAAATTCGATCATTGATTACAAAAAAAAAATTCGTTCATGGATTTAAAAAAAAAATCCCAACTTTTCAAAAAAATCTATCATGGATTAAAAAAAAAAATCACAAATTTTCAAAAATTCAATTATGGATTAAAAGAAAAAAATCACAAATTTTCAAAAAATTCGATCATGGATTACAAACAAAAATTTGATCATGGTTTAAAAAAAAAAAATCACAAATTTTTTAAAAATTCAATCATAGATTACAAAAAATTCGATCATGGATTACAAAAAATTCGATCATGGATTACAAATAATTTGATCATGGATTAAATAAAATTCGATCATGGATTAGAAAAAACTCTATCATGGGTTACAAAAAAAACAAAAAACAAAAAATTCGATAATAGATTACAAAAAAAAACAAACAATCATTTCGATCATGGATTACACAAAATTCAATCATGGATTACAAAAAATTCTATCATGGGTTACAAAAAAAAAGAAACAAAATCAAAAAATTCGATCATGGATTACAAAAAAAAAAAAACAATTCGATCATGGATTACAAAAAATTTGATCATGTATTACAAAAAATTCGATCATGGATTACGAACAAAAAAAAAAAAAAAAAAATTTTGTTCTTCACAGAGCCATCTTACATAAGCTATTTTAACTCAAAAATCCACCTCTAAGTGAATAACGTACATCCAATTGAGTACATTTTCTGATAAACAACAATATAAGGAATCAAAACCCTAAATTTTGAACACATTATCATCAATAAATCAAATTAAATCGATTAAATTGAGCAAAAAAAAAAAACACAGTTCTTTTCTTCACAAACAGTCATTGAATCTAAAAAATGAAGCTCAATTTGAATAAATCAGATCAAATTAAATACATCTAATTATAAACAACACTATAACGATTAAAAACGCTAGAAATCTAACACATTATTTCTAATATGTCATGAACAAAAAATTGAAAGGGCAAAAAAAAAAACAGCAGAAATTTTTTTCTATAGACATCTCTGTGTTCATCTAAAAATTCATGCTGTAATTGACCAAATTACATGAAATTGAATATGTTAAATCATAATAGACACAATAAAGATTAAAAACCCTATCAATTGAACTCATTATCTTCAAATTATGCAGTGAAATTAATCATATGGCAGAAAAAAAAAAAAAACCCAAACTTCTTACCTGGTTTTGTGAACCGGAGCCTTCAATCTCCAAATAACTCTGTTTTTCTAAACGATTATCACAAATTCGTAACAGAAGGTTTTGATGAATAACTTTATGATCAAAATGCCTACAAATTTTGACAGATTCATGCCCTATTTGGCATGAAACACAAGGAAAGGCGGAAAGTTCTCGTTGTTTTTTTTTTTTTTGTCCTTTATGTTTTAAAATTTTTTGGGTAATTAAAAAGTGGTAAGGTAAAAGTCAGTGGGGATTTGGGCCCCTTCCTTTTGGTGAGAATGGAGTCAAAGGCCTCATCATGGGCTCAGCACTACTACTGCCAAGGCGCCATGCCATTATCACTTTTTATTTTTAGATTGCAAATTGTAAGTTGCAAGATCTTTTGGTTTATGTTTTGCCAAATTCATTAAAATTTAAACCAAGGAAAAAATGAAAATGTAAAAAACAAATAGAAATATATTTAGGGCATTTTTTTTTGTTTTTCTACTTTTATTTTTTGAACATTTTGGTCTAGAAAATGCACAAAAAAATCTAAAAAATCCCAACAAGAAAAATGAAAATAAAAACTAAAAAGGAAAAAACAGAAATAGAAAACAAAGATAACTTTCCTTGTTTTGATTTATTTTTTTAATTTTATTTTTTTTTTACTTTTTTAATTCTATTCATGTTTGGAACTTCGAAATTCAGCTACCTCAAACTTCACAGTTCCAACTTCCAACTAAATACGTTGCACAGAACTTATCGAAAACTTGAAAGTCTTGCCTAAATAAGTTGCACAAGAGGAATCCAAAGGCCACTCTTTATCAAAAAAAAGAGAAAACCAAAGGCCACTTTTGATGCACGAATTAAAATACTTGTCATTAAAAAACCAAAAATACACGAATTAAAATACTTCTCATTAAAAAACCTTTTAGTTTTGGAAAAAGTTTTATATAAGGTTGCAACTTTAAAATGTAGAATTAAAGATGCACCTCAAAAATCCATCATAAAAGGTTGTTTAGATGTGGTAAACTCTCTAATTGGTCATCTCGACATCGAGACGTTTGAATATAAAAAAAAAAAAAAATTTCGAATCCACGAAATAGTGTATCTTGCAATACATTATTTGGACCATTAATTTTAAAGATTTTCATGTGTTTATATATCTATTTTATTTGAACCATTTTTAGAGTTTGAAATATTATAATTAGAGATGAAAATAGATTCTCAAGTCATCCTAAGAATTTTTTAAATCAAAATTTTATCGATAATAAAATTTAGAGGTGCGCCTTAATTGGATTGTTTAAGGTTGCAACCTTATGCAAACCACACCCTGTAGTTTTTTTTATGTTGAATTGAAAAACCTTGCCAGTTTACTTCATCTATATTGTTAGTCCAAGGTCTCATGTTATAATGAGAGAGAGAGAGAGAGAGAGAGAGAGAGAGAGAGAGAGAGAGAGAGAGAGAGAGAGAGAGAGAGAGAGAGAGAGAGAGAGAGAGAGAGAGAGAGAGATGTTTAGCTATAGCCAGAAACCCATCGATAAAAGTGGTTTTCTGACGAGATTCGACGGTTTTCTGGTGAGATTCGGCAGTTTTCTGGTAAGCATAGGTAGTTTTCTGATATAATTTAGCAGGCTGAGGAGAGTGAGCAAGAGCCCATTAGGTGGATGGAAAATTGGGTAGGGATGAACGAGGTGCGATTTATGGCTTGAAAAATGAAAAGAAATGGACAAAAAATGGGAAACTACAAGGGAAATGTTAGGATATGGATATCTCGGGTTATATTGATATACATTATTATGGATGTATGGGTATATATCTCTTGATAAGGTTAGGTATCTAGAAGATAGAGACCGAGTTACTTGGTCATCAAGTCATCATACCATATTTATCTCATGTAATTGTGTGATTGTCCTCTATATATAGAAGAACTTATTGATGTAAACATTCATCCAAAATAGTGAAGATGCGGCCAGTTGGGCTTTGCATCCGTGGAGGTAAGGCTTCGGCTTGAACCATGTAAATGTTGTGTTCTCTTCTTCTCTCTCCATTCTCCAATCAATGACAATGCTCCCATGAACCACTTAAATATCGTGTTTTCTTCTTTTCCCTCTATTTTCCATTCAATGTCAAGGCTCCCACGAATTCTAACATGGTATCAGAGCACGGTTCATTGAGCCTTTGCTTCCAGTTTCTCTAATCAGTGAAGCTCTCAATGTGATTGTGACTCTCTGTCTAACAGTTGTGGCACCCTCTCTGATGTTGTTGAGTCGTTGCCTCATATTCGTTTTGAAAATTTCAGTACCCTTTACCAATAGACGTGTCTTTGGAGAATCTAGCATGCTACCGAGCCTTAATTGTTGTTATGTAACCTTGATTGACAATCTATTCTTCGTACGTCCTTGTTGAAAGGCACTTAAAGTTTTGTCCTACTTGCCACTCCATTATTCTGCGCTAAGCATCTTTTTTTTGTAATCCCTACTCCAGTAAGGGACATTATCTATGATTATGTCATGAAGCATAGGTATGAATGGTTTGGGTGAGCTGAAGATTGCATAGTTTCTGATGAAGATGTACTTGATTGCTTTATTGATCAATATCTGCGCTCCATGGTATCGTTGGAAAAGTATTCGAAAAACGAGAACACCCTCAAGGGAACGAGATCCTTGGGCTTGAAGTTTTGCAAAAGCTTAGAGTTGCATAGCTCTGGTGAGAGGTTGAGCGGTGCGATGTCTCCATGCGTACTTGTCCTGAGCTCGATGAGTTTGCAGGATAGAGGCTTCAGAAAAATTTCCCAGCCAGCAGCTGCGGCAACGAGCTATGTACGGACAAGATTTTCCTGGCCAATAAAGTCTCCAGAAAGTTGCTGCCTTTGCGTCGGTGTTTGAAGAATATACAATGTCCTGCACCATATGAGCAGCGCAAAGTCCTATCTTTCCCCTTGCAAACTTGTCGCATCACCCTTGTTGATCTTGGGAATGGGTCCCCCAAGAGCATCGCTTGCCACCACCATGGTCCTTGCAAAAGACGGTGCTGCCCTGCGTGCTCTTCCCACAGCCATCGTACTTGCAGCGATATCTTTGAATGGAAAGAGAAGAAGAGAGAAACAACATGTTCATAGACTTAAGACAGAGAGAGAGATAACCTAATTTATTTGAGACTCAAGAAGAAAGAAATGATCCACAGTCTTTAGCCCAGCACCGCCACCGATGATGGCTCTAGAGTTATTACTTGAGATGATCAAATTGATCGATTCTGGTTGATGATCAAGTTTTTTGTTATTTGATCCCGTTTGATGATAGAGTTTTTCGTTACTCCTTCTTATTTGATGATCGAATTTATCGATCCTGGTTGATGATCAAGTTTTCTGTTACTTGATCATGTTTAATTATTGAGTTTTTCGTTACTCAATCCTATTGGATGATGGAGTTTTCCGTTGCTCCATCCTGTTGATGATCGAATTTTTCATTACTCGATCCCGATGGCCTATTGTTCTTCTTGGTGTATTGAAAAAAATACAAGGAGCCTTCTTTTGCAAAGAAGAAGAAGATGAAAAATACAGGGAGCCTTTTTTGCAGAGAAGAAGAGGAAAGAGCAAGCCATCATTTTCTTAGAGAGAGAAGAAGAAGAGAGAAAGAAAGATCCTTTTCTTTTAGAGAAAGAAAGTCTCTAAAAAGAAAAGAAGCCTCTGAGAGAAAAGATATTTAGGGAAGATAACCCTATAGAAGAAAAATTCTCTAGAAGAAAGTAGAGAGCCCAAAAAAGGTTGTTTCTTGGAAGACCTTAGAAAGAGAAAGTCTCTAGAAGAAGTAGATATCCCAATAAATGTTGTTTCTTGAAAGACCATGACAACCTGTTAAATTAATAATGGATTTGATCGCTATTCATTTTTGGTAACTTGGTATGGTTCAAACTCTAACTGCTTTGTATCAAAGCATCTTGAGTTTGAGAGGGAATATTAAGATATGGATATCTCGGGTTCATATTGATATATGTATGGGTATATATTTCTTGATACGTAGCTAAAAGATAGAGACTGAGGTACTTAGTCATCAAATTATCATACCATATTTATCTCATGTAATTGTGTGATTGTCCTCTATATATAGAAGAACTTATTGATGTAAACATTAATTAATGAAGATGTAGCTAGTTGGGCTTTAGATCCGTGGATATAAACCATGTAAATGTTGTGTTCTCTTCTTCTCTCTCAATTTTCCATTCAATGTCAATGCTCCCACGAATTCTAACAGGAAATATGGAAATAAAGGAGAAAAGATGAGAAAGCATGACCTGAAATAGTGAAAAAGAAGTATTCATGTAATTTTGATCAAGTTTAAGGCCAACTCACTTTGCAAAATTCAGGAGTCTAAAATTACATATTGATTAGTTGAGATGGTGAATTCTAGATAGGAAAAAGTTTATACAAGGTCGGAAATTTAAAATGTATAATTAAATATGCACCTCAAAAATCCATTGAAAAATATTGTCTTAATGTTGAAAAACCCTCTAATTGATCATATTGACATCGAGATCAAGATGTATAAATATGGAAAACAAAGAGATTTTGAGTCCTAGAAATAGTGGATCTTGCAACGCATTATCTAGACCGTACATTTTCAAGATTTTCATATGTTTATAAATCTACTTGATTTTAGCCATTTTTTTAGTTTAAAATTTTATAATTAGATATAAAAACAGATTTTCAGATCATTCTAAAAATGTTTTGCACCAAAATTACATGTTATGATAAAATTTGGGGATGTGCATGAATTGGATTGTTTAAGGCTGCAACCCTATAGAAACCACAAACATCCATCTTAAAGATAGACATTATCTAAATTACATCGTTCATAAATAAGATATGGACGGTGTATAAAAAAATTACTAAAAAACTATATATTCTCAACCGACTGACTGAAAGGAAAAAAGAACCTGTGCCGGCATTGCAAATGGATTGACGGCAAAATACCATAAAGGGATAACCTACCTTGGTGTCATTTCATCCATCCCGTTGTTGTTCCCCGAAGACAAGCAGACTCGACCAAGAGTTAGTGCCCACGGATCAACCCACTAGCCTTTACTTCTCTCCTTTTTAATTTTAAAAGTTTAGTTTTCTTTTCATATTCATGATCGTCATGGCCTAGAAGATGAATCAACAAAAAAATTAGACAAAAAAATTCATTTTCATAATGGATTGTAGTGGGAGCCGCATATATACATATGAGTCAACCGACTCATCGAAACTCGTCCTTATTTTAATAATTTTCACCTAAACTTTTTTTGTTATTACCACTCAACCCATTTTGTACCGGTTATTATTACAATATTTTGTGAGCATTTTAAAAAATGACCACATTGCCCTTTTTTGGATTTTTATGATCCGAAATTTATATTTCCGCCAATGGACAACAATTGAACTTTTTGGTTTCTTAACATTTGAAATTTTAATAGTTTCTAACTTTTAAAATCCTTTTTAAAACTTTGGATAGTTCATCATCCGAAAAAGTTCATTATAAAGTCCCCAAATATTTTTGGATTTTGAAAATCTGAAATTTGTTTGAAAATAAAAACTTTTGGGTTTTGAAAATCTGAAAATTGAAAAATCCAAAAACTTCAATTTTTGGATTTTCAAAATCCAAAAATTGCAAAAATCCAAAAACTATAATTTTGAATCTTTAAAACCCAAAAAATATTTTATATTTAAATTTTTGGATTTTCAGAAAATGGAAATTGTATTGAAGGTCCAGATTTTTTTTTGGGATCCTAAATATTTGAAATAAGGTAAATTTCAATAAAAATTTTGGGGTTATATATATATATATATATATATATATATATATATATATATATATATAAAGCAGAAGTTAGGCTTGTACAACACACGTGGTTCGGGCGTAAAAAAATTACTTTTAAAAGAAAAAATTAAATTTTAAGTTTTATGATACTTAGATCTGGCCCTTCAAAATTGAACGGTCTCTATTCAATCTTGAGGCATAAGTTTTTCCAATATATAGAAAGCTTATTTTGAAAAAAAAATTTCAAAATTATTTTATGGTTTGTAAAGATTACATTCCAAAATTTGAGATCCAAAAAATTTCTTTAGCATATAGTTGGCCCGAGGGAGGAAATGTATAATGTCTTTATTAGTTGCAATAACACACGGATCAAAACAAAAAAGATGGAGATAACTTTATTCATCATATAATATATAACATTTATTTAAGAGATGGATGAAATTAAACATAAATAAAGAAGGGAAAGGTTTATATACCCCTCTATCCAATAGGTATAAAGTAAATCGGTAAAGTAAAAAACATAGAGAGAAGAAAAATGAGTCTATTCTATGAGGTATGAGGTGGGCACTAATATAACTGAATGAACTAACAGTCATAATATAACATACAAATGGATTGTAAGTTCCATTGGATATATGAACCTGCAACACAAGATCCTAATAAAATTTTAAATTTCAATTTATTTCCTTTTAATTACTCATTTAAAAGTAGATCTTAAATTCTAAGTAAATAATATACTACTAAATAGGTTTTTTTATTTTAAATTTTATGGATCAACTATACAGTTTGGTCTTTAAGGGAACATATTAGGCAATACTTTTACATGTAGATGGGTGATGTAATATAGTGCGAAAGTTGAATACCATATATTTCTTGGTTTTGTATAATACAGTAAGCAGATTGCACAAGGTATAAGATAAATACGTGTTTACACGCTTGATTTTGTTATATAATATACTTGCAGACTGCACAAGTATAAGATAGATATGTGTTTACATGTAATTTTGAAATTGGCTATAGACTAATCAAAGTCTGATCTATCTAATATCGTGTTTAAAATTAATATTTAAAGAGTCGAAAGAGATGGGTTCTGTCAAAATAAGATCTACAAAGACATCAGCCTCAAAGACCGACTCTTTGAGGATCGACAACTGAGTTGGTTTAGGTATTGTAAAATCTGAAAGAAAAAAAAAAAATAGCATAACTATTAAAAAAATAAAACTAAATAATAATAAAATGGAAAACGTTTACATAGAGCCTAGGCTCTAAACAATCAAATTAGAGCCTACATCAAAACATTCACTAGAAGAGGTTGTTTTGATGCCAAAATATCATCAAAATTGATCATATCGACATCAAGATGCATAGACATGAGAAAAAAATGGATTTCAAGTTTTGGAAATAGTGTATCTTGTAACGCATTTTTGGACCATCAATTTTCAAGATTTTCAAGTTTTCATAGATTTGCTCGATTTGCCCTATTTTTTAAACTTTAAATATTTATAACTAAAGCTGAAAATATAATTTAAGGCTACCACCAAACTTTCCAATGTTAAAATCATATTTCTCGACACCATTGAAGGTCGGCTCTAATTTGATTGTTTAGAGTCTCGGCTCTAAATAAACCACACCCTAATAAAATTAAATAAAGCAATAAAACAAAATAAAACAAAGAATATAAAGCAAACTATAAAGAATGGACCTAGGCACCCATGTGCAGTACCACCTTACAGAGATTTTTTTTGGATTTGAGACCTAATGTATTTTTTTATGCCAATTTTGATAAAAAAAATCTCAATTTGACAAATTTTGTAATATTCACTATTTTTTTTTGGATTTGAGACCTAATGTACTGTTTTTTATGCCAATTTTGATAAAAAAAACCTCAATTTGACAAATTTTGTAATATTCACTCTCTAGGAACCTGCCTATTTTTGATGATTTGATTTCTTAAGCTAATGATTTGGGATTAGAATATTTGACTTCTTAAAATAAGATATCATGGATCTTTGACATATTCTTGGACGGTTCTGGGTTGGACTTATTAGAAATTCAAAATACTGCAGAGAACTCTATTTATTAATAATTAATCAAGAATATACAAGACCCCTATATATATATATATATATATATATATATATATATATATATATATATAGGTAAATATTAATGACTATGGATAATTACTAACTAATCTTATCTTAATCGAGAGACACATAATTAAGAGATATATACCCATATACATACATATCCGTATTGATACGTTTTCATAGTGATGTATAACAAGATATCCATACGCTAACATTCCCCCTTAAACTCAAGATGTTTTTTCTCGAAGAAAGTTTGAACAATAAGTTGCAGAATTAAGTCTTCACGTGTATGACGAGACCAATAGAAGCCGTGGTCGCTTGCTTGAACAAGAAGCACATAATGCACTTCATAAAACGACACTTGGAAGAGCTAACAAAACTCGGTGTGGATTCGAGACAGATTCATACTCGTAGTCCGAGACAGATTCAGCAACTCGCAGTCCAAAACACATGTCAAAACAAAGACAAAGGTTGTTTTGCAGAGAGTCGAAACAAACTCGGCAGAAAGTCGAAACTTGACTCAGAAGCCTTTGACAATGTTTCCTTGGTTTATGAGTTTCTCTCACTAAACTGAGAGTGTTGATTGATTCAACCATGGACGAAAATAAGAATTGAAGTTTTTGGACGAAGATAGGAGCTGAACTTTTTCCAAGACAAACTACATGTCGATCTGTCTTTTTCCTTTGATGGTAATGGCCGAGATTAGGGGTCACTATCCTTTGATGGTAATGGCCGAGATTAGGGGTCACTAACCAAAACTCTATTTACATTGAGATCTTTGACAATAGGCAGCATCCGGCAATGTCAAAAGCTTTGCACTGAGATCTTTGGCAATAGGCAGCATCAACTGGCAATGTCAAAAAGCTTTGCACTGTCAAAAAGACTTTTACTATGTTTTGCACCGAAAAAGACTTTTGTTGTTTCTTATGCAAAACACATTCAAAGTGCAAGGGAATAGAATGCATGTTAAACTGAAACAAAGGTTTTGTATATAATTTGTATATAGATGGTGTTAATGCTCTTATGTCCTTTTGGGAAAGAAGGGATTAGATTTCTAATGTAGCGTTGGACCAAACAAGGACGTGCGCAGGCAATGCAATTTGACGCAAAATGGTGTAACATAAGAAACAACAAAAGTCTTTTTCTTGCCCCTACGAATTTTTCTTACTTCTTTTTAAATGGTTGAAATCGTGGAGTTCCACCTTTTTTGCTGGTGGTGTTGTTGATTTGATGTCTATGATTGTGTGTATGTTTGTAAGAGAGAACGAGATGAAGGTGGGGGAGGAGGGGGAGTAGAGGGAGCGGGATAATGATGTTGGCTTTCGGGACAGTGATGTAGGCTTTCCGGGTGATAGGATAGAACATTTGTCTTTTAAAATATTTTTTGTATTGTTAAGGCATGTCGGTCTTCATCCTTTTGAAAGATGTCGGCCTGATTCTTTACTTATTGTCACTTTCAAACATCTTTTCATCAAGATGAATATCAGCTTGTATAGGAAAATGATCACTGATCTCTAAGTTATTTAATCACGGGTTATAATTTACCTTGGATTTCTTACAATCAGATGAAAGGAGCCTCAAATTCACATAAAAGATGATAATTATCTTTTAACTTCTCAAGCCACACCAAGACTTCCTAAGAACCCACCTACCATTTTTGCATATACACCAGTTCAGTATAACTCGAATTAAAACCAAACATCTGTCAACTGGATCAGAAATTCCAAAAAACTGATCATCATTAAGCAATGGTCCTGACTTGTAAAGACTGCAATGCTCCAGTGGTTGTTGGATCAATGGGTGTCACATCAGAGACCACAAGGACCAAGTCCCCTGATTGAACCACCCCCCTCTTCTCTGCAAGACCAAATGATCTCCTAAAGTTTTCTTCCATGTCAATTGACAGCTCAATTCCTAGGGGGATAACTCCCCAATGAAGGTTCAGAGCCTTCCTGGTGTTGTCAATGTCGGTGAATGCAAATATAGGGGAGTAGGGGCGGTTGCGAGATAAGAGGGAAGCCATGTAGCCGTACCTTGTGTAGACAAATATAGCATCAACTGCGAGGTTATTAGCTGCAAAGAAAGAGGTATTCAATGGTCCTTTCAACATAGAAGTGTAGGAAATTTTGATGAGTTTCAATGGTCCTTTCATCATAAAACTGTAGGAAATTTTGATGAGTTTCAGTGAAGTTATGGTGTTCAGTTCATTGTTCAATGGTTTGAGCTCAGTAAAGTATTACTCAATTTGAAGGACTTTGCTGACAGTTAATTGGCCAACAATGGATGTGAATGTTTCATGGTAAACTACAGAAACCAAATTTGCACGTTTTCCCAAAAGTGGGCAAAAGAAAAAAATAAATGCATAGGATTACTTAAAATGATCATGATGCATTGGTCATTTCCAGAAACAAACAGAAAGGATGCAAGTCTCTCATACAAGAAAATGGGTCGTCATCATCCCATCAGCGGCATGGAAGTTGAAGGAAAGAGAGTGGGTATGCTACCCATTGATAGCACAATGATGATCCTTATGACCACATATTATTATGTTTTCATCTCAATCATTATCATACTTTCCCAATAAAAAGAATTTTATGATTCAAAATTCACACCATGGGCTATAATACAATATATAAGAGTAAGGATAAGAACATACCAATTTCAACAGCAGAATTGCAAATTTGTTCGGCAATCTGGTCGGGAAGTGATGTCCCAAGCTGCAGTGGAACAAAAGAGTTGTGGTGCCTCTCCTCCTGACACCAACCTTCCATGCGAGCACTTGCTAAACGCAGCACCCCAAGAGCCTTGTCTGAGTACATTCCAATTGCTGACTCACCAGATAACATTAGGGCATCTGCAAGTTGACGCACGGCCTCTGATACATCTGCCACCTTAGGCAGAAAAAAAAATCGCTATGTTTGAAATAATTCCTCTTGACCCATGTCACAAAATTGAAATAAAAAAATAAGTACTAAAGTAAATATGGCAATTGGTGTATGACATGAATGCTTGATTTGGTGTGAATAGCAGTACAGTCCAGTTGCTATGGTTCATTGATATTCACTCAAGCCATGCCAACTAATTAGTCTAAGATAGCGATCTTATAAAAAGAAAAGAATTACGACTGCACCAATAACCATATTTCAACTGAGTCCACTTGAAGCATGTCCCAACAATAAAATAGAATAAAACTACATAATTAAACAAATATAGGGATTGCTGTGTGACTTAAATGCTCAATAGGGGGCCTACTCACCCATGTTTCATTGAGATCCAACCATATATATATGGAAAAGTCTTCCCAATGCCTATAGGTGAAACTGAACAGTGATTTCGGCTACCCTCATCACCATCCAAAGTTCATCGTAAGGTCACGATTGTCCAGTAGTGTTTCATTTTTTATTTTGTTTCTAAAAATCGGAATGATCTGAAATTTGGAACGTGCGTACATCTTAGTGAGACTCACCTAATAAAAATATAAAAAAAATAATTCGCCAAAATAAATAGACTAAAATACCCCTGAAACTTTTTGGGGGTATTTTGGTCAATTTATTTTATGTAAAATAATTTTTTGATATTTTTCGTAGATTCGCTTATTTTTTATGAACACACGCTCCAAATTTCAAATCATTCTGATTTATAGAAAAAAAATAAAAAAATGAAACACTATCGGACAATTGTGACCGTACGATGAACTTTGGAGGGTGATCAGGGTAAGTGAAATCACTGTTCAATTTCGCCTACACGCCTTTTGTAGTATCTTCCATATATATATATATATATATGAGAAAAATTAGCGTGAACCCACTAGCTCACTAGCCCACAACTACATGTGAGCCCAATGGATTCATCAGTCATGATCTCATTTCGTATTTTAATTTTAATTTTTCTCTACTAATCCAAATCACATAAAATTTTAGGCGTCCATTCTTCTCATCAAGGGGCACTTAATAACAATATTAAAAAATAATTCACATAATATAAATTGATGAAAATACCCCTAAAACGTTTTGGGGGTATTTTGATCTATTTATTTTTTACAAATTATTTTTTTCATATTTTTATTAGATTCTCCTGTTTTTAAAGAACACACACCCAATATTTCAAATGATTTGGATTTACAGAAAAAAAACTAAAATTCAAATACGAAATGCAATCGTGATCATGGAATCGGTCTAGATTGAATCTGAGCCGTTGGGCTCACACTGGTCCATAAGCTAGTGGGCTCACGTTAGCCTTTCTATATATATATATATAGATAGCAAAGTAAATAGATAGATACATTGATAGATAGGTATACCCATTGGCCAAAACACATAGATAGGAGAAGTTTTTTGGGCTGAAATTTTGCACAACATCCTTCATTCAAAAAAATAAACAATTAAAAAAAAAAAAGGAGACCAACTTTGAGATCTTGATGGCCAACGTTCACCATCCACCAAATAGATGGCCCGTGTTAACCTAACATGACAAACTCATTTCCCCCTTGTTTATCCTAATTTATTTATTTATTTATTTTTAATTTGCCTCGATGAGATCTACATGTGTTGTGAACATGGGTAGAACAACCCTCTCTAGCTCAAAATAGCATGTGTTACAGTATAAGTCCTTCGGCTAGTGTAATCTTTCGCTCTTAGACAAACCCACAGACACATAGCGTACACATGAATTTATAGACATGCCCTTAGGATATTGAATTTATGAAAATACCATTGATGCAAAAAATACGTACAATATGATTTCCTTCATTACATTGGCAAATAACAATTAAGAAGCAAGAATAAAATACAAATTAACTCTTGACAATGGTCTGTCCATTATGTACATATGGCTAACTAGATATTACAAGAGCAATCCCAATTGAGTTGATATATCTACTATGGTCCAATTGGATGAGTGATAAGACAGAAGGGATATCATTCGAAATGAATCCAGTCGGGAGAATTTAGGTGTGGCACCAATAGGCGATAAGATGAGAGAGAGTAAACTTAGGTAGCCTGGTCATGTGTGGCACCGACTAAGTACATCACCTGTTAGGAGGTGAGAGTTAGTCCAAGTAAGGATTGAAAAGAGCAAGGGGATATGGGGACTTATGGCCTCATTGAGGGTAGGTTTTTAATAGAGCAGAATAGCGGACTAGGATTTGTGTAGCCGACCCCAATTAATTGGGAAAAAGCTATGATGATGATGATGATGATCTACTATGGTCCAATTGATAATAATTTTGCACTAGATCATTTAAGAAATAGAAAGAATGCATGGTTTCTAATTCTATCAAACTAAACCTGCCCAAATCAACTTAAAATTCTCATCTACTCAATTGCACAAACACTACGTAAGCCAATCCATGTTTAAAGTTATGGATAAATTCAAAAGAAAACATCATAAGTCAAAGCACTTAGGTTCCTTGCCTTAATAAATCTGACTCAATTTGTCAATTCAGACCTTTACCCTGAAGAGGAGCATAAAAAATCAAAGTGGTTTAATGAGCCAATGTACATCCGACTCGGGAAAACGATCAGCGCGCACATTTGACATTGTTCTTTGTTTCTCCAATTCAAACCATTTTTTTTTTGTTAACTTCGCATTAAAATTAGAAACAGATTTATTACTAGCTATACCTCAGCACGTGTAGGAGTTGGATATTCAATCATAGATTCGAGAAGTTGAGACGCAATGATCACAGGCTTGTTGAGCTGTCTACACAAACTAGTTATTTTCTCTTGGATAGCTGGAATCTGTTCAAGAGGAATTTCCACTCCAAGATCTCCTCGGGCCACCATGATTCCATTGGAAGCCTCTATGATTTCTTCTAAGTTCTCAAGTGATTCGAAACTCTCAATCTTCGCCAGAACTTTGATGGACCTGCAATATCATGTCCAGTGTAATATTTCAAGATATATGAATTTAATCAAAGAGAATCAGCATAAACAAATGAATAAATATCTACTATCCAAAAGTTCTGTAACTAATGCAGGGTAATAAAGTGTTCAGAAAGTATCTAGAATCATATCAATCTCCCATACAATAAAAATATTAGAAAAAGTGCTATGCAATTCATACATACAAATGTACAAGTGTGCTTCTGTATGAGAGTAACTTGGCGCATGTCTACATGAACGCTCAGTCACACTTTTTACCTTCATATCTCTATTAACCAAATTTTATTTGATTTCTTATTCTAATTTGTAAGTTCTTCCTATGATCAAATCTTGGGATTCTTTCGGAACTACAAACATTACCAATGGAAGTAGCACTAGCATGGACAAGTTATGGGGCAACACGAAGTCAAAACAGAATGCCAATATAACTAGAGCAATTGCCTCTGTTGATGGATTATACATATATATTACATATATGTAAGAAGTGTGTGGGTGTAGATTTTTCTTACCAATAAAAAGAATATATAATAATAAAATGGCAGCTAAAAGAACCACATCATCTTTATTTCTAACTGCAACAGATTTCATCCACAAGAGTTCAATGAGCAAGTAAACACACCACGAATTGTTAAGTTGCCCAAGAAGAAATATCCACGTGAAAAGTAAATTACAAACAATAACTTCAGATTAAATGATAAACATGATGGATAAGGAAACTTGATCTAATGGAACTAGAGATATCAGGATGCTCTACAGAGGCGGCATGTGTATTTTCTTACTCAGATGATCTTGTAGCAAGGTAATCCTTAAGATTCCTGATATCATCAGCTGCCCTTACAAAAGACACAGCTATAAAATCAACTCCTTCAGATATTCCAAAGTCAATATCAGCCCAATCCTAGCAAACCAAACGATGAATAGACAGTGAGAAAAAGGAAAAATGAAGAAAAGCACACAAAATTGACTAAAACAAACATGGAATTAGAAAACTACACACTGCAATGAAGCATGACCAAAAAGAGAAAGAGCAGAACAAATGTAGACAAATGAGATGATTATTTTTGCTAACCAGACATTCTGGCATTCATTGGTATAGGATAGAGAATCAATACTATATCCATAACTTTACAAATACATTAGGTTTGCCACAACTGAAAAGGTTCCCTTTGATCAAGAATGCAAACAAATCTTCAAGCAACCAGTCAAAAATTACATAAGACTTCCCTGTGCAGACTTAATAACTGATCCAAGCAGCCACAACAAAATAAGGAAAATGATACATCAATAAATCATCAACACTCAAAACATAAATGCGATAAGATAAGAGTTTCTAACTACCCAAAGCACTTCACATGTTGAACCCTAAAAGCAGCTTGACCAACCACCAAAGGATAACTGGAAGTGGAAACATAGGCCAACCATTTGCATATGTCATTTCTGAAGCCAAGACAATTAAGTACAGCAATCTTAGAAAACATGTGCAAACTACCAACAGCATAGTTTTAAAATGACATTCTACCAATAAAAACAGACAACAAATATATAGAATCCAACTTAAAAGACTATATAGGGAAGAGATAGAGAAAAAGTACTAGTTTATTTTTTAGAGGAAGAAAAATAAATGTACATGGAGATGCTTCAACTAAGCACAACAACATAACAGACTTAAGATCTCCAGAACAATTGCAGATCACAATCAGGATCTTAAACCAAACAAACAAAACTTGAGAGAGAACGAGATAAATTTAGACAAACTACACAGGCTCAGACAACATCAAAAACACAATGCTGCACATAAAGAGATCTAACCTTTGCTGACAATGTTGGTAGTTCGAAATTCTTCCCAACACGCTTCCCATCTCTCCAAAAAGTCAATTTAGCCCGAGGTAGAAGTAAACCTGGATCAATACACTTGCATCTCAAATTGTTGCCCACCTTCTCAATAACTTCAAAGCTTGCCATCCCACCATCAATAACAAGTTCATCACCCACCTCAACACCTGAACAAAACCATAGTCATACAAAATTTTAAAATGAAAAGGACAACAAAGATTTGATATTTTCTGAATACGCCAAATCAGCACCCCCCATCTGAAGTCTATATACCATACCATCAGCAAATCCTTCACAGTTGGCTTGAACTGTGTGAGGCTGAGGACCATCAAACTTCTGTGGTGTGAATAACCATATTGATCCATCCTACCTCATAATAACAAACAAAATACGTCAATTTATAGCATTAACAAACTTGGGCAATCTTAAAAATGAAGTTGAGAGAGAGAGAGAGAGAGAGAGAGAGAGAGAGAGAGAGAGAGAGAGAATACCTCAGGTTTAGCCGATGAAGGACCACCAAGATCCACCATATGTATCTGACTACCTTCAGTATCAATCATCAACGAAATGCAATAACCTCTCTCCTCATTAAGCCTCTTAATGTTATGGATCACTTCTCTATGCCATTCCCTAGTGTTATGGCACATGTTAAGTCTAGCCATGTTCATTCCAGCCCTCGCAAGAGCCTCTAACCCCTCGAAAGAGCTGGAACCAGGCCCAATGGTGCATACAAGCTTAGTTCTCCTAAGACCCAACAATCCCCTCTCTTTCAACTCTGCTTCAGCAACCACATCAAACCCTAAATCAAGTGAAGAGACCTCTTGTTTGACTTCACCCTCTGCATCTAAAGCCAGAGAGTTTCTCACTCTAAACCGATTTCGCTCTGGATAAGAGAAGACACCCTGAGAAAAATTGGCATTACATCGCTGCTTCGGAAAACTAGAAAACCCTAATTTCAATTCATTGGAAAACCTTAATTTTGACTGGTTTGGAGAGTTTTTTATCAGGAAAACTTCTGCTTTTGTGGGGATTCGAGTGGTCCAGAAATGGATGCAAGCTCCAGCCATGGATAAAGTGCGTTTTCAGGTGAGGGGGAGAGAGCATGAAGCGAGAAAAAGAGGTGGTTTTGAAGAGGGGAAGAGAGAGAAAAAGTTTTTGATACACATTTGTGGGAATGTCCGCCATTACTATAGCTAGTACGGAGCTTACAAGGTCTGGGGTTGAAAGCGTTCGGTCGGCGGATTCCATGCGCTTCAAAACAGAGAAAATCCAAAGAGAAAAATACTTAAGAATGAGAGAGAGAGATGGTTGGGGGACTTTAAATATTTGAAAGTTTGTTTTATCTGAGTCAACTTCACGTAACAACGGTCACATCCTTTGTCGTGAAAAATATTTGATTTAGGATAGAAAAATGTTCATAATTATTTATTTTTGGTATAAAGATATGGATGTCATTATTAATCATCAAATTTGAAATCAGGTAGTTGAAGATATATTATTGTTAGAGTTCAAACTTTAAAATAATTTTTTTTAAAATATTATATTTATTTATTAGATTTCACATTCAATAACTAAAAATAATTATGATCTTTTTGTATAAAAAATAAATGATCTCTTATTATAAAATCTCAAATAATAATACCCCATTTCACTTTTATTATTATTATTGTAGTGACTCTCTTTGGTTGTTGCTGCTAATATCATATTACATAGGAGAAAGTAACCCCTAATTGATCGAGCCTCACAAACTTTTGTATATGGTACCAACTACATGTATAAGTAGTTGTGGCTTCATTTTCAGTTGCTTGATTTAAATAGATGGCTAGAATTGTTTATGTCAGAATGTCATGCAGAACCAATTTTAATTCGTTTTCTACAAAATACTTTTAAATAAAATTTGGGGCGGCTCCTCTTCTAAAGGTACCTAACAAAAAAAATGTTTTTGCCAAAATAAAGGGATTGTATACAATGAGACTATTTACCTTTGAAATAGCGAGGTCACAATTACTTATAACCATCCAATACGAATTCTGATAGCTTGGATGTGCCACAAAGTACAAGAAATTTTTTTTTGAACTTTGAGCTTGGTCAATGAAATAAATACAACCACTTAATTTCACATCCAATAGTCAAGATTAGTTGTGACCAACTTGTAGAAAAGGTACATGGACTCATTATGTACTTTCTAAAAAATAAATGACCAAAAAGCACCATAACTTTTGAATTAATTTGATAATTAGGAAAATTACAAAAAACTCCCAAGACTACACTTTCTATGCAACTAACCCCAACCTAATTTTTTCTCACTTTTTTTCTCCAAAACAAACTTCCTATGCAAATACCCTCAAGGGAAAAAATTCATTTTTTTTAGATGGAAATGCCTTTCCCGTACACAAAAATCATTTTGGCCAAATTTGACGTTGATTTTAGACACCAGGAGCACATTGCCGGAGTGCACAACTACCGGACCGAAACTGAGTACTGCCGGACCGCCCTTTACAAGTGCTGAAGCCCTGGAATCCAATAACATCTACTGCTGGACAGCCCTTTGCGACTGTCGGACTGCACTTTATATAGTGCCGAAGCCCTACTACCGACCACGCTTTACACGGTATTGGAGCCCTACTGCCGGACCGTACTTACATAGTGCCGGCCCTATTGCCGGACCACACTTACATATTGTCGGGGCCCTTATTTTGGTGGGATAGAGGAGAGAGAGGCGTGGGTAAAGTAAAAGTAAGGGAGGGCAGTTTAGGCATTTTTTATTTTTATTTGGTTGGGGGTATTTGCATAGAAAGTATATTTTGGAAAAAAAAGTGAGATAAAAAATCAGGTTGAGGTAAGTTGCATAGAAAGTATAGTTTTGGGGGTTTTTTGTAATTTTCCCTCGATAATTTTCTATCGCCAAAAATATATTTTTATTATTTTTATCATGTGAACCCATATATGCATGCTTTAAATTTTATTGCAAAAAAACTTTATTATCATCATCACCAGAGCCTTATCCTAATTATTTGGAGTTGGCTACACGAATCATATTCTACCAATCTACTCGATCCAAGGGATTACATATGTTTTATATGCAGGTGGGATCACACATAAAGTTTTCCCTTTATATAATAAAGGCTTGTGAAATGCCTCTCAAACATTTGATGTCACTTAAGAAATTAAGGTAAGTAGTTCTTTGCCGTTCCAGCGGAATTTTGATGGATGAACCTCAACAATCCCTTTTTGACACGCTCATAACACATTTATGCAGTAGTCAAATTACACAAGGAAAAGTTTATATAAGGTTTCAAACCTATAGTGTGTAAGTAAGGTGTACCTCAAAAACCTATCGTGTTGTTACTATGGATACGAAAAAAAATAAATTTTCAAGTATTAAAAATAGTACATCTTATAACACATTATATGGACGGTAACTGTCAATATTTTAAAGTATTCATAGATCTATTAGATCTGCACCATTATTTAAACTTTCAAATTTGTAATGCAGATGAAAAATAAGTTTTAAGGCCATCATAAAAGTTTCAACACCGAAAATGCACGTTTCAACAAGATTTTAAGATGCACCTTACCATAATTGTTTAGGGTTGACTACTTATACAAACCTCACCCATTACTCATTAGAGATGAGGAAAGTTTTTAGATGTCTAAAAATCCTTTCAACACATGTTCATCTGCCCAAAACTTTGGGGGATTTTTGTTTTTCGATGAAAATTTTCATGTCATCTTTACTTGTCCTTAAGATCAACAAAAAAACAAATAAGATTTGAAGCTCAAAAATCTCAAAACCAAATCCCATCCATTTGTGAAATTATCAGATCTGGGGTTATGAGGGTTTCAAATTCTTTTTCCTTTTTGAAATTACCCCATAAAGCAAATCAACTTATATGACAATTTCAAATAAAGAAGCTCTATTTATGTTTGTTTTTAAAACAACAAAAGGTTTGTTAAATGGAAAACAACTTATAACTGCTTAATATATCTTTCATTATCTTATGAATCGATGAAAATCTCTAGACTCTAACATCACATTTTGGCACCCATTGCTCTTACTATCTCTGCCCATTCTCATCTACCATTCATAACTTTCTTGCAAAATTGCTTGTAATAAGAAAACTACTATGATTTGTTTTAAGTACAAATAATTACAACAAAATGTAAAATGTAACTGACTTCTGTGTTTCTCCAAATGATTATGGCATTCTCACTCGACAATGTCGTTGCAAGTATAATAAATAGGAAAAATTGTTTTAAAAAAAGTAAAATAAATAGGAAACGTTTAGAATGAGACCGTTTATTTTTGTTACAAGGATGTCACAATCACCATTGACTGTTAGGTGGTTGAGGATATGTCACTGTTCCGACATAAAGTTCAAAATAAATTTTTTCGAATATTGTAATATACTTTCTTGGCTAAAAATGCTTGTGATGTCTTATAGCCAAAATAAATGATTTCATAGTATACAACCCCATGACTAATTCAGATCAAAAGATGTATCAAAAGTCCAAAAGGTATATTCTTTTCACATTTTTTTCATCTTCTTCTCACTCAATTCATGTCTATTTGACTTTGATAAGACGTTTTACTATTGAATTTATAGTTTTTATTGGTAAATAGACCAAATTTAAAGATACAATACAAATACCGAAGTATAGAAGAAAACAAATAGGATAAGGCATATCACTTAAGATACTGTCATTCAAACTTTGATTTGCCCTATTGCCTAGCACATTTTGTAGTTGGTTGCAGGAAAATTTGTCGTCCTCCTGGAGGAGTTTGCTTCCCACACTATGGCTATCTTATACACGTGTCGTCAGGCGGTAATGTCAAAGATTAAGTGTCACACTTCAAGTTTTAAAATATTAGAATCCTTGAGATATGACAGTCGATTCTTAACAAAATGAATTCTTAAACTTCACCATTTATTGTGCTAAAACAATTTTCCATTTCTAAGAGTCTGTACACAGTCTACTCATAACTAATATTAACATGAAGGTTTAGATATATATCTGTTGATAGAACAAAATTTACAATGGTAAACTTAAACAAAAGTTACAAAGGAGAATTTAGTTATGACTATAACTTTTTCACAAGCTGGTCCTGTTGTGCATTCAACTGTGAGACTGCAATTACCCTGAAAAGAATTTAACATAGTTTGATGAGTTTGGCTACTTAGTAAGTGATCATCATAGTCCTCAAACATAATCATAATCATAGTTGGAAGATATCAATACTTTAAAAAAGGGAGATCTATTAAAAATAATGCGAGCAAAAACATTTATGGATAACAATTTCACTTTAAAAAATGCACAATTAAACGTAATCCAAATGATTGAAATACATATAAACATTTTAACAGAAATGCATAACTCAAAGGATTTCACAAAATACACTACTGGTGTCCCAAGTAGGTCACCCATATACCCTACCAGTGTCCTAGATGGGTCCAAGCAATCCTTGTAAGTCCAAACATACTTCATCGGCATACTAGATGAGTCCAAATAATCCTTACCGGCATAACCGGATAGGTCTAAACAATCCCTGCATGTCCAAACATACCTCACTGGCGTCCCAGATGAGTCCAAATAGTCCCTACCGACATAGCTAGATGGATCCTAACAATCCCCGTAGGTCCGATCATACATCAACGACATCCCGAATGAGTCTAAAGAGTCCCTACTGGCATAACCAGATATGTCATAACGATCCTTGCAGGTCCGATTATACCTCACCCACGTGCCGGAAGAGTCCAAATAATTCCGACCAGCATAACCGGATACGTCCACTTAAACTCAAATTATCTCTGAAACTCTTTTAACATCAGAAAGCAGCAACATCATATATGCAAAGTATCATTAAAATCATTAACATGAATTCACTTGAAGCAATTTAAACAATCACTTTTATTGAAATATCTGTAAGTAACCAGTCAAACATTTTGGCAATAATTTCTAAAAGGTAGCAGTTCTGAAGAACATTCTTGAAATCTAACACGATAATAGTCTAGTATCAATAGAAGAACCCTTATGGGAATCCAAAATTAAATTCGGAATTATCACAATTTATGAAATTACCAATTCACAAATAATCATTTTATAGGCAATACTACAATCAAGTTTAGAAATATCAGTTTTTCAAATAATGAGGCAGTCATTTGCACATGAATTTTACAATATCTAAATATTAAAAAACAGTAGAAGGAAATCTCACAATTTACTAAAAGCAAAAATATCACATTTATTTCTAATAATTTACAGTATCTAAAATTCTCAACAATAGACAGGAAAAATAAATTTATTTCTAAAAATTTAAAGCATTTAAAATTTCTAAAAATATATAAAATATCACCATTATACTAAAAGATTATTTTTCAAAACAATGTCAATTACATATAATATTTGAGAGGGAACTTCGGTAAAATTTGGCTAGAGAGAGAAGTTCACTGCGTTCGTAAGAGGTAGAGCGAGAGAGGAAATTCTGTAGGGCGAGAGTCCTAACCCTTCTTATTTAACTTCATAAAACTTATTATTATATTACTTTATTAAACTCTTCCTCATACATTAGGGGTAATACTAAAATTAAGTGTGTAATGTTTAAAACCCATCTCAACTAAAGAACGTGGCAATTGAAAGGAAAAGGTGAACGGTAAAGATTTTTTTTTTTTTTCTTTTTTTTTTTTAAAAAAGTTTAGGATTGTTACATTCTCTCCCCCTTAAAGAAATTTAGTCCTTTAAATTTGTGTACTTACTTGATGAAAAAGATAGGGATATTTTTCTATAATATCGTATAACCATACCTTGTTTAGAAAGCAGTCTTGGAACATCATCACTTTTAATCTTATGCTGATAGTATCCAGATCTGAGATCAAATTTTGAAAATACTTGTGATCCTTGTAATTGATCGAATAAATCATCAATTCTAGATAGTGGATACTTATTTTTCACTGTCACTTGGTTTAGCTGTCTATAATCGATACATAACCTCATAGTCCCATCTTTCTTTTTAACCAGTAATATCAGAGTACCCCAAGGTGACACAATGGGTCTGATAAAACCTTTATCTAATAATTATTCTAATTGTTGTTTAAGTTCCTTAAGTTCCGCTGGTGCCATTCGGTAAGCGATCTTAGAAATTGGGGTTGTCCCTAGAACTAATTCAATAGAGAATTCAATTTCCCTATCAGATGGTAACCCTGGTAATTCCTCAAAAAATACGTCAGAAAATTCTCGGATAACCGAGATGGTGTCCAAGTTTATCTTATCCTTTCTATCTTCTTTAATATAGGCAAGAAAGCGTTAACATCCTTTTTGAAGGAGGCGATTACCCCGAATGGAAGAGAGATTAAAAATGGTGGGGAGGCTTTGAGGTAAAATACCGGTTGATTCAGAATACAAACAGTAACCATTTTCTTGTAACAATCAATACTTGCATGATATGCAGAGAGCCAATCCAAGCTTAAGATCACATCAAAATCTTGAATTTCTAAGAGTATTAAATCCATTAACAATTCCTTGTCTTCTATCCTTATCACATAAGATGTGTATACTAGACTGGTATTAATTGAATTCGCCATAGGTGTGGCTACCTTTATAATATATTCCAATTGTTCTAGTTCTACCCTTAAGTGGCATGCAACGTGTGGTGACAAAAATGAATAAGTAGATCCAGGATCAATCAAAACATGAGCTACTTTTTTAAAGATAATAAGAGTACCTTGGATCACCAATTTTGAAGCCTGAGCGTCTTGCTGAGTGATTGCGAATACTCTCCCCTTCGTTTGAGGTTCTGAGCTGCCTCTTCAAGCTTTGAATGTTGTTGCATTTTCAAGGCATGACAATCTTTGATCTTGTGCCCCAACTTCCAATATTGGAAACAAGCTCTGATTTCCCAATAACAGGGTTGCATCCCATGTCTCTTCCCACATTTTTTACAAGGCTCTAGTGGGTGCAGGCCTTGGCCTTTTGTTTGCTCATTCAGATTGTTATCGATTAGGTGGTGTGGGCCTATTTTGACTTCTCTAGCTTTTTCTCTTTTGGTAATCTTCACAATCTTTTTCTACAATGTAGGCTCGATCTACTATTTCGACATAAGTTTTTAATTTTAAGACTGATATTCTACTTCTGATGGATGGTCTAAGGTCCCTTTCAAATTTTTAACCTTTCTTGCCTCATTGTTGACTATAAGTGGAGCGAATCGGGCCAATTTCGTAAACTTGGCCTCATAATGTGCTATTGTCTTGTTCCCTTGAACTAATTCCAAAAATTCTATTTTTTTTTTGTCTCGAATAAAATCTGGGAAGTACTTTTCATTAAATGTCTCTAGAAATACTTTCCAAGTCAATGGTTTATTTTCTAGGGTCAATTCTCCTTTTGCCATCTGCCACCAATGTTGTGATTCACCTTCCAACATAAAGACTGCCAAGGTGACCTTCTTATCATCAGAGCATTCCATCACCTTGAATATTTTCTCCAATTACAAAATCCATCCCTCGACTTCTAGTGGGTTTGCAACACCCTTAAAAGAAGGTGGGTCTAACTTCTTAAATTATTCAACATTACACCCACCATTTCCCGCAGCTGACTGCCTAGGTGGATAGTTGTTTTCCATCTAATGTTGCATAAGGGTAACCATATTTTCCAAGGCTTTATTAATTCCCTCCATATTAGCTTCAGTTATTCGGGATTTTGACCTCGTACTAGTCTGTACATACAATAAATATGACTTAGAGTACATTCTTTTCAAATTTTATAGGAATCCTAAACCTATTGCTCTGATACCATAATTGTCACACCACAAGTTTTAAAATACTAGAATCATTAAGATGCGATAGTCGATTCTTAACAAAACAAATTCTCAAACTTCACCATTTATTGCGCAAAAATAATTTTCCATTTCTAAGAGTTTGTACACAGTCTACTCATAACTAATATTAACATGAAGGTTTAGATATACATCTGTTGATAGAACAAAATTTACAATGGTGAACTTAAACAAAAGTTACAAAGGAAAATTTAGTTAGGACTATAATTTCTTCACAAGCTGGTCTTGCTGTGCATTCAACTATGAGACTGCAATTACTCTGAAAAGAATTTACCATAGTTTGATGAGTTTGGCTACCTAGTAAGTGATCATCATAGTCCTCAAACATAATCATAGTTGGAAGATATCAATACTTTCAAAAAGGGAGATCTATTAAAAACAATGCGAGCAAAATCATTTATAGATAACAATTTTACATTCAGAAATGCACAATTAAACATAATCCAAATAATTGAAATGCATATAAACATTTTAACAGAAATGCATAACGCAAAGGATTTCACAAAATATTCTACTGGCATCCCAAGTAGGTCGCATATATACCCCACCAGCGTCCTAGATGGGTCCAAAACATACCTCACCCCCTATCGGTGTAATCGGATAGGTCTAAACGATCCTTACATGTTCAAACATACCTCATCGATGTCCCGGATGAGTCCAAATAGTCCCTACCGACAGAGCCAGATAGGTCTTAACAATCCCTGCAGATCCGATCATACCTCAACGGTATCCCCGATGAGTCCAAATAGTCCCTACCGGCATAACTTGATAGGTCCTAACAATCCCTGTAGGTTCGATCATACCTCACCGACATATTCGACGAGTCCAAATAATCCCTACCGGCATAATCGAATAGGTCCACTTAAACTCAAATTATCTCTGAAACTCTTTTAACATCAGAAAACAGCAACATCATATACGCAGAGTATTATTAAAATCATTAACATGAATTCACTTGAAGCAATTTAAACAATTACATTCATTGAAATATCTGTAAGAAACCATTCAAACATTTTGGCAATAATTTCTGAAAGGTAGCAGTTCTGAAGGACAATCTTGAAATCTAACATGATAACAGTCTAGTATCAATAGAAGAACCCTTATGAGAATCAAAAATTAAATACGAAATTATCATAATTTATGGAATTGCCAATTATCAAATAATCATATCATAGGCAATACTACAATCAAGTGCAAAAATATCAATTTTTCAAATAAGGTAGTCATTTGCACATAAATTTTAGAATGTCTAAATATTCAAAAACGGTAGGGAAATCTCACAAATTTACTAAAAGAGGAAATATCACATTTATTTCTAATAATGTACTGTATCTAAAATTCTCAACAATAGACATGAAAAATAAATTTATTTCTAAGAATTTACAGGATTTAAAATTCCTAACAATAGACAAAATATCACAATTTAAAGCATTTTCCCTATTATATATGTTGTAGAAAAGCTAAGTAGATCTACAAATAATCCTAGTCATGCTCATTGAAATGCAATATATAAAGTATTGAGATATCTAAGGCATACTATTGATTATGGGCTAGACTATAAGGAGTATCTCATCTTCTAAAATAATACAAAAATGCTAATTGGAATAAAGATTATGATAAACATATGCCCACGAGTGGATGGATTTCACTCTTCAAGGAACAACAGTCCCATGGAGATCTGATGCATGAAAGGAGAAGGCTAAATTAAAGTTCATTTATCTATTCATTTTAAGGACATGGATGCATTCCAAATTATTGTTATTGGGTTAAAATATTGAGGGGACAAAATTGAATTTTATTATTTGTTATGGATTAGAGTGTTAAAGTACTCAATTAATACGATTAACAGAGGATTTGTTTAAGATTTAGTTATCAGTTTTCCTTTCCCTAAGGTGGGGTTACATCACGTGGGAATCCTACGGGTCGTATTTTATGGGATTTATGCGGAGATAAATACAATAGGAGAAGTATGTGAGAGAGAAAGGGGATAGGGTGATGGTGGTAACACTCCCACATCTTAGTCATCATTCCAATTGACACCACCCCATTGGTATTTTCAAAAAATTAACTTTTAAATTATTTGAAAAAACGGATAGGGATGTGTCTTCCCCCATTGAATTACTAAAATAAAATAAAAAATATATGGGATAAAAAATTCCTAGCTTGATGGAATAAGGGAGAAAAAAATAGCGAAGTTAGAGAGAGAAGGATAATTAACTTAGAGTCTAGAAAAATATAAGAATTTAGGGAGATAATATCGGAGAGAAAATATTACATCTCCATTCTTGGAAGACTAAGTCTATGATATTGTCGAGTCTTCAATGGTTAGATCTTCCTGGAAGGCTACATCTTTGCTTTGATCAACTTCTTATTTTTAGAGTCTAACCTGTAGTTGAACTCTTTATTTGAGTAGCCCAAATACTTCCTCTTACAACTTAGGTCTATATTATTTAAGCATTTGTGCAAATGCCTTGTACTTGAACACATTCAAGGTAAATAAGAAATGCCCTTCTCAGTCCAAATTCTCTTTAGGATAACACTATCCTGATGAAGATGCATTTATCAAGTAACATGTGTTGAGGATAGGTTCATCCTATTATGATTAGGTAACTTAGAAGTGGAAAGCATGCTCATGACTCTCTTCATAATTGTCTCATTTATTTCTTTTGTTATACCATTGAACCGGGGTACGTGAAATTGTCTTTTCATCCCTTGCTTAGTATAGTAGCTTTTAGAAACATTTGAGGTGTATTCTACCCCTTGTTCGGTAGGCACACTTTCAAACATTGGCATGAAATGTTGAAAGATCTCATACATTTTTCATTTTTATGATATTTGCACACTCCATTTGAAATGCATTATCCATGAAAGTAATGAAATATGATATATCATGAAAAGGCTTCAAGCCTACCAAACCCCTCTGAACAAATTAAATCCAAAATTATCAATCTACTTTAGCATTCTTTTTGGTAAGGGAAAAGTTTATATAGAGTCGAGGCTCTAAACAATCAAATTAGAGCCTACCTCAAAAATTTCATTAGAAGAGGTTGTTTTGGTGGCCAAATATCCTCAAATTGATCATCTCGACATCAAGATGTATGGACATAAGAAAAAAAAATGGATTTCACGTTTTGGAAATAGTGCATATTGTAACATATTTTTAGACTGTCAATTTTCAAGTTCTCATAGATCTGTTAGATCTGCACTATTTTGGAGCTTTAAATTTTATAATTAAAGATAAAATTATATTTAATACTATCATAAAAATTTTCAGTATTGAAACCACATTTTTCGACACTATTTGAAGATGGGCTCTAATTTGATTGTAGAGCATCGGCTCTATACAAACCGCACCCTTTTGGTAACATGGTCAGATATGCATTCTTATTGCAAAGAAGAATCTGCATCATTACTATGATCTCCATAACTTTCTCGCTCATGTGCCCAATTCGCCTGTTCTATAGGTTTGATAAAGGTTCGTCCATGACGGCATAGACATTCGCCATGGATAAATATATGAATGTGTTTACAAAACATTGAGCGGTACCTACATATCCAAGCATCCTCCTGAGATGAGGCTTAGATGAAAAATATAACACATGTATGACATCCTTTAGCACTAACTTCATCTCTCGATGTCAATTCTGGTGTATACTTCTCCTTTTCCCACGACTTTTGAAGAGCCAACGTTCCCCAATAAGACAGCCAAAATCTCGTGTAAGATGGAAAATAGTACCTATGTGAGGTAACATGAAAAGGAGACTCGTGCATATACTCCCCAACTATCGTGAATAGCCGATGCAATCGTGCTGCAATCAACACCACAATTACTGACCACACCAACATCACATCGCATTCAACAACTACAGCAGTATATATCTTCTTTCAATATTCTTTTGAGTTTTTGGCAATCTTTTTTCACTTTTCTATTCTTTCCACCGTGATAGCAGGTAATACCCTTCGGACTTCAATATTCCTTTAAACGTAGATCGGTAATTCTAATTATTGGATCTCTCTCGATCTGTGACAAGTGCTTGTGAGGTAGGTGAGTCAAATAATCGTTCTTCTTCTTTCTTCAGTATGCTTGTGACCATGACTCATCGTCACTTTCTCATCCAGTGCCGAGTTACTTAAAGGATATCATCAAGGTATCTCTATTATCCTGTGACGAGCTAAGCAACAATACATCCTGAAGCACGTCATATTCATGTCGCAATCTCATTGATGATGCTTTACATCCATTTAAAATGCTCTTCAAAGGAGCTTTCATCCCTGAACTTCACTAGCTTCCAGATAAGAAACATCTTGTTTTTGGCATATTTTCTCTCATACAAGTCTCATGGCTTCTTCAATTATGACTTGGCAGATGCCTCCCTCGACACATTGTGAAAAAAAAAGAAGAACATCATCCAATCATTGTTAGATAGTTCCAATAGCTTTTCTATCTAGCTTCTTTCATTCTTCACATGAATTATCTCAAAACTTCACATAGAGTTCGTCGATTCTCACGTGCCTTATCTGTTGGCCTTGAAAAGAAAGAAATTTATTAGAGATGGCCAATGGTTCCCTCCCCCGGCCTGGGTTGAGCTAAACTTCGATAGCAGTGTTAGAGAGAATGGACTGGTTGCTAGGTATGGGGGTTTGCTAAGGGACTCTACGGGGGCTACTATCTGGTCATACCAGGGCAGCTTGCATCCCTGCACAGCTAACGAAGCGGAGCCTTGGGCCCTTTTCTTTGGGGTCTCTAAGCTAGGGACTGCTTTTCAGCAGATTATCATTAAAGGGGATTCTCGCAACATGATTAGGTGGTATCGGTTCCCTGCCAGTACCCCCTGAGGTGGATGCATATTCAAGATCGCATTACCTTTTTCCTTGGCGACTGTGTTTTGTTGTTCTCTCATGTCCATCGGGAGAGGAATGTGGAGGCTGACGTGCTTGCGAGATGACGAGATGAGGCTATCTTTGGGCTGTCTCATCCTTTTTCTTTCTTCTCTGTTCTCTTTTTCTGTTTTTCTTTTTTTTCCTTTCTGTTGTATCTTTTTTTCATTAATAAATGAAAACAGTCACTTGTTCAAAAAAAAAAGAAAAATTTATCTCAAGAATTAAGTTTCAATTTCCAGATTGTATAGAAGTCCTCTTAATGAAGTCCTAATAATGAAAAACTATATTTGATTTCCAGATTGTGCAACTGATTATGTTGTGGAAAATTATTCTACTCGTAGTATTAGAATCCATTTTCCATTCACATACACAGCTAAGACAAGCAGCTCAAACCGGTCCAATTTATTGGTAGTCCAAGTCCTACTCATCAGAGTACCAATTTCAGTGGCAGTCTAGTTCACTGGCGATTCAATTTTACCAATGATCCGGTTCAATGATGACAACACCTAGCCTACCAAATACATCATCTCGAAAAGCAATACCAAGAGATACAGCTTGTTTGATTTGCTCTCAAACCATCGTTCCGCATACACTCAGGCAATCCTCAGTAAAAATAAAGGCAACTTGTGATCCATAGATCAGATTGATTTTTAAACAATAAAATACTTAAAACTCAATTATTCATAAAATGGTGTTGGTTTGGTTTCTTTTAGTCCCTAAATGTTTATGTAACATTATCCAAACTTCGTAGGAGTGTCTCAACATTAGCATCTGCATCAACCTAGTAAAATCAGCAACATGAACTATCCAGCATAAAGGGACCACACTTTGGTAAGGATCCAAATCATTCCCCCATCCATAAAACACATTTGTTCACTACCAGTGACTTCGTATTGATTCGTCAATAAAACACATTTGTTCCCTAACAGTGATACTTCTTATTAATTCGCCCATAACTTGATGCATTGTTATTCATGAGAAAAAAAGGAAAAAGAAAAGACAGACTTTTGAATAAGAAAAGCAAAACTGCACAAAGCACGACAAGTATGAGTTAAAAAAAAAAGGGCCAGAACTGGAGAAACCAGTTGCCAATCAAGCATCAATTAACAAAGCAGTTGTTTTCAATCACTGTATGTACATAGACACCGCATGAAAATCGAAATGAACGCCTTGAGTGGGGTTACATACAAAATAATCATAAGTACACCGTCAAAGCCACACCCAAGACTAGACTCCATTTGCCAGCTCCAACAAAACACTGTACATACGACTTCCTCTTTGGGGATCTCTCTCTCTGGAAGAGCGTAACTGTGCAAGTCAGAATGTAAGATGCTTCTTCAGTGTAGTGCAGTTATTCACATTCCAAGGAGTTATGCTTTCTCTGAGTGAGGGTGAGGAGGAAGTCCGTGAATATGTGCTCATATCCTGGCATTTTCCCTAACCCTGCAAAAGATCCAATGCACTCTCTATAAATAACAGGACTTATTGATCCATTTGCGGGAGTTCAGTCTGAAACGATCGCTTAACATAACAAAAAAGTCTTGAACATTAAGATGGTGGACACACCACTGGCAACAGCCCACGAGGACTTATAAAAAAAGAACAAAAATACTATAATCCGAATTATGGAAAAGATAATTACAAGGTAATCCGATCATCTTAAAAATGGTTTACATGGCTCGAGGTATCCAGTTTTCAAAGAGAGAGACAGGTATCCATTTTTGAAATGGACACAAGAAAGAAAGAAAGAGAGAGAGCGAGAGAGAGAGAGAGAGAGAGAGAGAGAGAGAGAACCCCTATCAGCAGATAATCGAAAAAGCAGTTTTTGTTTATTACATACCAACATGGTAGTTCATCAGCACATAAATCAGACAAGCGGTTCTTGTTGTCACATACCAGGGAAGTAGTTGATGTCAATCACATAAAATCTGTCTTTGGAACCATGCTCTCGAATCATATCGATATTGAACAGTCGCAAACCCTGAAGGCACATCGAAAAGAAAACAGTCAAATACAATAAACAAAATTTTTAGCAAAACAAGATGAGAGAATAACCACACAAAACACACACACACACACACAAATCACTCAATTTACCAGTCTACGGCGAAGCTCCTTTGCAAGCTTCTCGAGCAAGGGTCGTGGCGGAAGCTCTGTAAAAATTAAAGAACCACCAAATATTTTAAGAACCCAAAAGAAATCCCATTAATACAGAGAATCATCTTTACTTATCATTAGTACTGGAAGCAAATTTGGGTACTGCTATATGGTTCAAACAAAATCATTTTGAGAAACTGACCTGCAATGCAGGGGTCAAGATCAGCATCATCAGCAGAGGCTGCAGCATTGGAAACCCTAGGGAAAGGGATGACTCCAGCACAATTGAGGAGCTGACGGCTATCAACATCAGGAAGGGAGAAACGCCTCACCACCTTAACAGCGTCTCCCACTATATAGACTTTAAAAAGGACACCACCTGCGATAGATAACACCACAGAAAAACCTAACTAGCCAGTAGCAAAAACCATTGTTTCTTAGGACATGTATTTTATCAGCTAAGTTGAGCTATGTTTATTCTTTTTCCAGGGTATCAGTTGTGCGAGTATTATCCTACCATGGTTAACAAACTCCTGAAGCACAAGGGGGGGCTCCAGTTGAGAGAGCGATAGTTGATCGTAAGCAAGAGATAGCTCATGTGACTTGGCACTTCCATCTACAACCAAGGGCTTCGCAACTGAAAACACCCACACAAAAAAAAAAGGATTAATAAAAAGACCTTAACTATCAACTAAACAAAATACAGAGCACTTCTTTTATATGGTTTCTTTTGAGGGAGAAAAAGATCAAACATAAATATGTAAAAGGATAGAAAGAGCACAAAAGAAAGATTTGAAAGCCATGTATACCCATGAGATATCCACCAAATAGAAACGGCTGGGAGGAGACAAGGAAGCGGTGGGAGTGGTAGGGGAGAGGCTCATGAAAAGAATAGAGACTCAGGAAAACCCCAAACGTTGCACTGCATGATTAACTATGTCTCTAGAAGAGTGGCTCACAATCTGGAGGATGCCATGTCCAATTACACCTAATGAGATGGAAATATTCTGATGGAATATTAGACTAGCATCAAATGGAACTATCTCCCATTCCCTAGGCATTCTGAAGATTTTCAGTGAGCAACTATTACAATTGTCCTGCTCCAGTGCTCTCGTAGCCCACAAAAAGTTCCCACAAGATATATTCAAGAGGCCCTTGTCAGGCCTGATAGAAGGACTCGTGTGCATAATTTCATCATAGATGTTAATCGGTTATAAGAAACAAGAGAAAAATGGTGAAGTTGTACATCTTTGTTACGGTTATAGAAAGTTGTGAGCAGGTCTCAAGCTTTCCTCTTAGAGGGGCACCTTTGACGGAATTGGGATCTTTTGGACCCAAAAAGAGAAAAGTTGGTAGAGGTGAATAATAACAAATTGGTTGAGATTGTCTAATAATGAATTTTCATGGCTGCGCTCCAAAATGCAGAAACTAGTTCATAAACTTTTGACTCTATCTTGTAGCTGGGAATTAGGATCCTTATTTATTTCGTAATAAAACTAAAACATGCCATGATCAATTGAAAGAGTAAAAACTTATGGTGCAGTGCCGCAACCAGAAATGCACCCCATTAACTAGTTTAATATTTCACGTTTGTCCAGATTCTAGACTATCAAATTTTATAATCTCATTTAGAAAACAAGTCTCTTCACATGATTTCCAGCAACAAGCATATTACTTTATACAGAATTTACCTACAATGTCCACTCTTGTCCTCATTAAAAATTTCATAGTTTGAAGCTAGTCAGCTAGTCAAGGGATAATCTGATCCACATTTTCTCAAATAGAAGAACATAAAATGAATAAGAAAAAAACCAAAAAACACACACATCAATTGACCATATATTTTGTGTCCAAACATGCCAGAAAGTAAAGAGATATCGGCACTAATCATCTAGATCCTACCAAAGAACCTAAACAATTTTATAAGATTCAGCTGCTTCAGCATATTTTTTCATTACAGGGCAGTTGGTGACAAGATGTAATGAAAATATCCAAGCCAACTACTGCAGCAACATATCTAGTGAATTTCTAACATGGGCAAAGTACCCTAAGTATCAAAAAAAAAATTGTTCAATAAAGCGAGAGTAACGTACCCAGAGGTAGCTGTAACCCAGATCTCTTAACAGCATCAGGGATGGAAGACGGGTCTGTAATGATAACAAGCTGCTTAGGAACGCCAACTTTACCTGCCATGGTAGTCAGAGAAGGCATTTATGTGAGCCACCTTGGACTGTGTATATAGCTAACAAGAATATGGAGCAATTTTAACTTTTAATCCATTACCCTTGCAAGGATCACTCCTTCCACCTCCACACCCAGATATGAAAAGAAGACTCTAGATTTTGTAAGATAAGAATCAGCTAGATGATGGATTTCTCAGTAAAAATTCAATAGTTAAAGCAAAGGCTAAGGGAATCACCATAAGAGTCACATAAGTTCAAGTCAGCCACATCTTGAAGCATAGATTGACGATTATGTACATGTTGTATGGCATCAGGGGGATCAAGCACAGTAACTTCAGGATATTTTTGTCGATAATCCTGCAAAAATTGAGTTCCTTTCATTAAGATGCACACCAATCATGATGAATTGGAAACAATTCCAAACAAAACAAATAATGGGAAAAAATGGATGAAACACAAATTACGAACACTCAAAAGTAATGAATGATAGGAAACAATTCCATTCACAGCATCAGCAGCTAAAGCATCTGTACCCTCTAGACAAGCATAGAACTGTGAAGAATAGGGGAGCACACAGAGAAGGGACCACATCCTAAGGGTTTTGGATTGGAGTAGAAGTTGATGATAAAGTAGACTTCTATGATCATGCCATTCTCCTAAGCATGCGGTATGTTGCCAATTGCTACACAAAATCAGCATTGCTTGTGCATTGTTGCCAAATAGGACTAATCCAGGATGAAGGTCAAACTTCGAAAGCTATTTCAACTCGACACCGCGCAGGCTCTTGCAGGCACAATGCAAACCAACCAAAGACATTGCACACTTAATTGAAAGGACTTTCAACCTCAACAGTCATGATCGTCCTAGAGTCCTTTCTGGGAACTGCACCACCAGGGAGAATTCCCTATTGTCCATCTCAGACTCTTTTGTACTTATCTGAACTAGTATTCCAAGATATAAGTTTGAGAATATACACATTCAGCCATCTCAAAAGGGTATCCCTCTTGGTTAATGATAAAATATTGATGGGTTTCGCACGGTATATAATGAACATTCCCCACTGGACAGGTTTAGATGATGTAAAATTTCTCGTGTAAAAGATAGTACGACATACCTGAATTTTCAGTTTCAAAAAAAGGTAGACGCACCAGAATTAATCTTTAAAAGATTGTCTAAAGAAGACAAGAAGAATAGCCACACATCTCTTGTTAGATGCACCAGAATTAATCTTTCACCAGCCAGGAGAAAACCAAAAGAGTAGTTTAAATGGGCCGCAAGATATCATTGAGCAGTTCAGCACTGTCGATGAATCTATAATGGTGAGAATGTGCTACATGTGGCAAGTGATACAGTCCTAGCAGCTGAAGGCATATAAGCCTATTTCCACGAGAGAAGGTATCCACCAATAACTTATCATTCTGACACTCGCACTTGCAGGAATCTAGCCATATGCCTAATAATCTCAATGATGGTGAACTATCTTCTATAGAACCGACGGTCTTCCAATTCTAACCATACCACTACCCAGGCAGGATTAATAATTTTACAGCAGGACTGTAATGTTAATTGGATTTCCATAGGCTGCTGCTCCACCAGCAATGGTAAAAGCAGCAAGTACAATACGGTGCAATAATCCTTCTGCAAACCATATTTTTCCTATAGTCATCCTTCTGCAAACTGTCTTCTTCATGGGCTTTCTAACAGAAGGCTATAAATGATGACTATGAGAAAATATAGTATTTCTAGATGATATAATCAATATAAGCATAAGTAAGCATAATGTAGATACAGAGAAAGAACGGAAATAAGAAAGCAGTGACTCCATATGTAAGCAGAAACCCTAGTGGTTAGAAGCAAGTCGTGGAGCTTTTCTATTTCTTCTCATGAAGATGGGGAGGGAACATCTTTCAAGTGAAGCCAGTGATATCCCAAACGATTTTACAAATCTGAGCCAAAAACGGTTGGACACAAACGAAAATCCAAATCCATGCGACATATAGAAGGACAGAAACAAAATACAAGAAGAAGTCTTGATTATACAACTTCAACACCACATAATCATATGTGTACATAAAGAACACACTTTTTAGCACACCAATGTTTCGACCATTCAAAAGATTACAGTATTAATATCTGATACTACTACACAAATAACTAGTAATCAAGGGACAAACTCTAAGAACATCCAGAAACGTGCAGATTATTTAATGGAAGGAGCAATATACAGACCACATGATGAGCTACATATACATATTCAGAATTTCAGACATCTCCTAGATTGTGTACATTTGCTTTTCAAATGTTATCACATTCCCAGTTCAAATAAATATGTGTTTATATGAAGCCATACCAAATTGATTCTCAAAATCACGGAACTCAATGATTAGTTCTATGTTGGCATAAGAGCTTTAGAAAACTGACTGGATATACATTATTTTCGTTTATTCAAATTATCTTCCTGACTCCAGGCTAAATGTCTCGGTATCATTGCAGTTGATGGCCCGCAATCCATAAAACGCAAAGACATGTATTAATTATTTGAAGGAAAAAGTTTATATAAGGATGCTACCTTATAATGTAGAAATACGGATGCCCCTCAAAAATCCATCGGAAAAGGTAGTTTTAATGTTGAAAAACCCTTTGATTGATCATCTCGACATCGAGATGTATGACTATGAAAAATAAAAATATTTTAAGTCTCAGAAATAGTGCATTTTACAACATATTATCTACACCGTCCATTTTCAAGATTTTCATATGTTTATAGATCTACTTGATTATAACCATTTTTGAAATTTAAAATTTTATAATTAGATGTAAAAATAGATTTTGAGATAATCCTAAGAACATTTTGCATCAAAATTATATACCATGATAAAATTTGAAGGTGCACCTTACCTTTACACCTACGGATGCATCCTTATTTGAAAGGTAACAAAAATCACGATCAATTTCCGACTTTAAAACACATATGACTGAAACGGAAGCAGTTTTCTCAAAGTACCAAATTTAAAATCAAATAAGATACATGAATGCAAGAGGGACCCATATCATAAAAGTTCAGTTCTAACACTTTTAATTTTTTTAATTCAAACAACATAGGAATAGAGTTCTGCACTGCATATTTGAAAGCAGCCCAAACACTTTTTTAAACACTTGGTTATCTGGCAAAAAAATAGTACTTCTAGATCACCAAGCTCACTGATGGAAACAAAACCAAAATTCTCAAGCTGAATAAAGTAAAAAAACAACAGACTCACGATAATGAAATGGAATTTGCAAATACAATGCATAATCTTGTCTAGTAGAATGTATAATCTTATTTACACTAGCAGCAGTGCATCAGATCACAGCATCTGCACCAAAATAAAGGCTGGAGAGCACATATTTAACTTGGAGAGCACATATTTAATAAGGCTTTGGAAAAGGACCATGCCACAAATAATATCCGCAACCGACATTTGAGCTAGAAAGACTTGCTTCATAGCTCAATTTGTTGATTTTCCAAACATTTTAAAGACCCAGCCAAGACTACAGCTCCACATATGTTTTCTCTCAGAAAATTTGTTGAAATTAACAAAGAAACATCAGAAATTAAGACATCAATTGCACCTTATGCGTAAAGTGCACTCAGGACAAGAACAGAGAATGGCTGTAAAATCTATGGACTATTCATGGATTTAATAATCATTTTCAATATATAGAACAAAACATAAGCGCCTCTGAAGATATGACTTCGAAGCATGAAAGTATAAGTTTGCTCAATGAAAAAAGTAAAATGGTTCAGAAACTTGAAGTAAGACCTGAAAAGCCAACCAATGACTTTAACATAGACTAGCTGATAAAGAAGATGCTTGCAGCATATGGTTAGCCTCATTCACTCGAATTCCCTTTGCAGCAACCTTAACTACCAGAACATGATGAAGCAAAAGAGCAATTTCTCTGCATATTTTTTGAGAAAAAAAAATTAAGGACAAGCAGCGTCTGAGCTACCAAGCATTCCAAGGTCGATTGATGCACATCTTAATAACAGGGACGTGATGTAATTATTATACACTAGATGCATAGTAATGGGAAATATTCAAGCACATACAAATATATTTCAGGATAAGTGTAAGTTTCAAGTTCTGTCACCAACTAACCTCGAGAATTTGGCGCCACTCCCTACCTGTCAGCTGATTAAGGCACAAAACATACAGATCTATCAGAGACATGACTAGGTAGATTACCGTTGAAAACGTGTTTTCAAGCTGAACACATCCAAGAACAAGTTCAGAAAAACATAACAAAAACCAAGCAGATTGAAAAAACAAAAACCCTCCCACTTTTCATTCATGATCCTTTAATGGCAGTAGACAAATTGAGGAAAGCAGTAAGGTAACAGGAACCCACTGACCTTATGCAAAACAATGTCAAAAGGCCCTTGTTCCGTGAGAGACTTGTTTCGATCAATGGCCACAAACAATATCCCCTTTTTCCTGAAAATGAAATTTAAAAAAAAATAATCCATGGTTACTGTATGATGATGAAGTTTACTTCAAACTTACAATAATTACTGACTGGTATAAATAAATCAGTAAAACCAATTAAACCATTCTTAGAAAAGGGTCTTTGAATATCATGACTGGTAAAAAAAGCCACAGACAGGAAAAGCGCTAGATGACATAACAATATGACACAAGATCATGACCTGTGTTCCACAAAATCAAAAGGATACATATTACATAAAAAATACAGACATGTAACTTGACACCCAACTCATGCCATCAATAATCCATGAGTTGGATGAAAAGATAGCATATCGAGGTTTAAAATAGCATGTTATAATGCATAGAACTTTTCACTCTGTCAAGAAATCCCTTTTCAAACTAACACTGACAAATTGGGATGTAACGAAAAATAGTAATAATATGAGATGTACGCCCGTGAACAAACAGTTTTCAAACTAACACTGACAAATTGGGATGTAACTGAAGCAATAGTGGACAAAATAACCAAGACATGCCAAGAGAGAAACCATATGTTACCATAGTGGCTCCAAACAACTCCACTTTCAAAACAATTTAAAACCTGTCCCTTGCACTATAGCTTTTTTTAATGAAAAAAGCATTACATGACAAGTGTGGATGTTTAATATTTTTATCGAAGGGAACAAAGAAACCACATTGTCATCTACAATGTGAGTCATAGGAGATCTAATATTTTCTATCATGTAACCACTCCCCAAACATTTTAAATTAATATCAAGAATGGGATCCAGAAAATGACCATGATTAAAAAAACAAAAAAAAAAGATTTTCCTTAGGAAAAATCTCCTCTGGTTAATTGCAGGGATCCAACCAAGATGATAACCCAGAGAATGCATCTGACTCACGAATATTCATTTCAGACCCCAGTCAACAAAGAAATAATTTTCCATTGCAACTTGCAGCCTTATTATAATAAATATTAATAGGAAATGAGGGCCACAGAAGAAGCGGCATTTGTTTATTGAAAGTCCATTTGGCCATCAAGAATATAGGGACCACTAAAGGAGAGCTGAGAAGTCTGGGCACTTGAAAATACTTTAAAAATAATTTTATGTTGCAAATAATAAATCTGAAGAACTGGGACGGACTAAAAAAAAATGAAAAACTGATACACAAAATAACTAAACCCATCACCAATGAAAGAAGGGGAAAAAAAAAGCCCAGCATTCATGGAAAAGATGAGAGCTTGTGCGCTCGTGCCTGTGGTGCATCACATACACATGCCTATTATCAAAAATCAGGTAAAGTGGCAAGTACAATGGAAAAACCCTACTCAACCTAACCCTAAGTTCGCAATCACTTTTTAATTCACATTAATTTCCTACAAACCCCAATTCTTTCAGTACAAAACAACAATATAAGAAACAAGGAAATAAAAGAAAACATGGAAATAAGATAACATACAACATAGTGATACCTCTTACATTTTTCATTTTTATGACCAACAAAAGCATTCCAATCACGCCAAACCTACTTCAACTACCATATTTTCTGTTCATCAGAAATTCAACTCAAAATTACTTTCATCTATTTATTCAGCAATTAATGAAAAATAAATCTCCAATTCATGAAAAACGATTAAACAAAACCAGTCTAATTTACAGAAGACAAAACCATCACATACGATAAATCCTAAACGATTAATAAATTTACAGAGAATGAGAAAAAATAAATGATGCTACACAAACAACAACAAAAAAAAACAGATTGCGAAAGATCAAAGAAAGGAAAGAAGACACCAAAATCTAATGCGTGCAACTCCCCCAAAAAAAAAAAGAAAAAAAAAAAAAGTGCCTTTCTCTCCAAAATCAACAAAAATCTCCAAGGATTTACAGAGCAGAGATACCTGGCAAGTCGTTCAAGCTTCGGCTGCAAAAAACTCTTGACCTTCTTGGAGGTGAGTGCATACCCTACAACAAGCTTCTTCTGTTGTTGCATTTGATACCTAGAGCTCATTTCCATATCCCTCTCACCCCAATCCTCATCATTCATATACGAAACCCTAAGAGGTTCTGCAACTCCTTCCATTTTCGAACCTTTCCAATCTGGACTCACAGAAACCCTAGACGAAACCTTCACTGAATCCCCTCCCATCCTCATTCCCTTCCCAAAACCTTAACCCTGACCAGAATCAAAATCTCGAATTTATGAATAACTTATCCTGAAACTACTCTTCTTCCTATCCAACAAACACCAGATTTAAATGAAATCCTCTCTATTGGAGGAGATACAACCAGATTTAGAAAAGCGTTATTATGAGTTAGGGCCAAATTTAGCTCATGAAATGGAAGACACAGCGCGGAATCTGCAGGTTCAGATTTTAATAGCAGAGCCTCGCCACCCTCTCTCTCTTTCCAAAACCGAGCGAAGAGAGCTTCATGGCAGGCTCAAAGCGTCCATTATATATATCCAGGTGAAATTGAATTTTAACCTACGATTAACCGGCGTTAAACTCGAGTTACTCACACGTTTTCCTTTTCCGTTAATTTTATATTTTAGCGGCGATTTATAGTTTGGCCACTCACATTTTTAGTCTTCCACCCAAAACGGTAAAAATCTTTTCCCTCGTTATATAGCTTTTATTTTTTCGATTAATTGAGTTCATCTACACGAATCTTGATTCGTCACTTTACTAAAGATCATACCTTATATAAGCTTTCATATCTTTTTGGACTACTTTTAATCGCATTTTTTTTATCTCTTGTCTTTTTCAATCGTTCAATTTGATTTAGCTCGTTCATCACATGTTAGATGTTGCGAATTAATCCAAATAAAAAGACGAAAAAAAATAAAAGATAAGCCAAAAAATACAGTTGAAA